>NC_136271.1:44526543-44951543 GCF_964187855.1 Myxine glutinosa
CAAAAAGCTTTCCAATCACTTGTGGTACCTCAGCGAAGAAATGGCAGGACTTGCTCTGTTTGACGATAGTGTTGAGCTTGATGTCAAGCGAATGATAGTAGCTGCTCTTAAAGAAGAATGCCAAGAGAATCCTAAACCACGGGTACATGTGGATCTTACAGCAAAAGAAGCCATCGCTGCCAAGACTGTTGCAGATTTTGCTACTTCTGCCTCATTGCGAATTTTTACTGCATTCAGTCAATACTGACTTCCTAGAAAACGACCCTGGTGAGTGGGCCGATGACCCATCATTTCAGTCATCACAGCAGGTTTTGCGCGGTATTACCACTGTCAACGACTTTGCAGAACGTGGTGTAGCATTAATACAGGACTACAATCAAGTCTTGACAAAGGATGAACAGCAGCGCCAGTACCTGTTGCAAGTTGTTGAGTGGCATCGCCATCAGTTCCCCGACGCAAAGAAGATAAGGAGGAAATAATTTACCACAGAACTTATTAATGAGGAATCAATGGGCTGGAGGACTCTTACTCTGTGTGTTTATGATGATTGTCATACATTCTTACTGATTTGGGATTACATCTGAGTGTTGTTTATTAAAAACAATTTTGTGTGTCGATACTGTAACATTGTAATTTTCAACCCATGTGTGACAGTAGTAAATAAAGTCGTATAGAAACCATCTTTGGAACATTTCATTTTTTTCACAATAAGGAACAATTTTAGCAACAAGCACCTGAAAAAAGTCCAATTTTATTTTTTGGTGTACATTTGAGGACCACCCTAATATATATATATATATATATATATATATATATATATATATATATGACAAGTTCATAATTTTATCAAACGGTCAAATGTCAAGTTGCATAAAATCGTCAATTTTCATCTGATTGACTTGAAATTTGAGCAGGGTTTGCATATTAGGTCACTGAAGCATATTGTTTTTGAGGTGAAAAGGTCAAGATCACCTAAAATCGTCAATTTATTTGTATTTTCTTAGTTATTTTTGTATATATATATATATATATATATATATATATATATATATATATATATATATATATATATATATATATATATATATATATATATATATATATATATATATATATATAGATATATATATATATAGATATATATATATATATATATATATATATATATAGATATATATATATATATATATATATATATATATATATATATATATATATATATATATATATATATATATATTGTTATGGACTCGGCCTTAATGATTGTGGTTATGAGTATGGTTGCTGGTTCGAAGTATTCTAGATATTATGCTTATTGTGATTTAAGGGAAAGAGTTGTTGTGAGTAAAAGATTTAAAAGCGCTCTTGGTAAAATGTGGCCGGAAACCCGGATCGAGACCGGAAGAGGTGGAGTGAAGAAAAGGAGGTGGGAGGAGATCGAAAAGAGACGTGGTGTTTGAAGCTCCGGGCCGAGCGTTCGACGTACTGGGCGAGGGAACTTTGCGTCCTTGAAGGGAAGTTCGGTCGATAAGAAATATCGCCGGAGTGCGTGGAGCCTGTGTCGTCGGGTATTCTCCTTGAGGTTCCGGAGGATCCAGGCCTTGAGAATCCGGGTTGGAGCGAAAGCCGACCGTCATCTTGGCCACGCGAGCACCCAGCCGTGAACCGGCTTTCGTCGTGTCGGCTGGACATTATTCCCTGGTGGATTGCCGGGAACGGCTGTGCCAGAAAGGGACACGTGAGAATTATACGGAGGCTCGCGGGTGGAACCGCAACGTGTACGTCGGAGCGCATCTTTGTGAGGTTCCTCGCCACCGCTGTGCTGCTGGGGGCTGAGCACGTGACCTCGGGGTCGTCTCGCTCGTCTACGCCTCAAATGACCACGGGGCCTCGACTCCCCGATCATCGCTGGAGGGAGCGCACCTTTGGGAGGTTCCTCGCCACCGCGGTGCTGCTGGGGGCTGAGCACGTGACCTCGGGGTCGTCCCGCTCGTCCACGCCTCAATTGACCACCGGGCCTTGACTCCCCGATCGCGGGAGCGCACAGAGACATTGGGACTTCGCCTTGGAGGAGAGCAAAGACATTGGGGGAGGTGCCGTGAGTGGGGGTTAAGGGGCTTGACAAGGATATTATCGTAAGATTTGACAGTAGGGGTGATTGCCCCATTGCTGTATGGCTTTGCGTGTGATTTACAATATAGTATGGTTTGCTTATAACTTGGTGTGGTTGCATCATTGGTTCGGCTGTTTCATTTGCTGGTTCCATTGAGGGACGTTATCTGCTGGGTTTCAACCAGGGATAACACATCTTTCTGCCGGGGACCCTCTCGGGGTTCAGAGGTCCACCGAGACCGGGGGTGAGGGGGGGGGGGGGACCCCGTAACAATATATACAGTCATGTGAAAAAGTAAGTACACCCCATGTAAAGTTTTGACTTTTTCAACATACAGCTATTTGATCTTCATTTCAACAATATTGATACATAAAGGTGATATAATATAACAAATATCATGAAACATTTACATTTTGTAGTCCATTGTATAATTTAAATAAATTTAATTGCCAATTTTGCATGTGGAAAAAGTAAGTACACCCCGACATTTATCACTACTTCAAATACCTAAAATTAGAATCAAGTGCACCAGCTCAGGTGCAAATGATTAGAACATCGTTAGAGAGGATCTTGGAGGAACCTGTCCTATTTAAACCTGAGACATTTAGTTTGGTTTGCTCTTTGTTGTTGAAGTGTGCGGCGTCACCATGCCTAGATCAAAAGAGCTCTCTGAGGCCTTCAGAAAGAAGGTTATACATGCCTACGAGTCTGGGAAGGGATTTAAAAAGATCTCCAAACAATTTGAAATCAATCATTCGACTGTCAGGAAGATCATCTACAAGTGGAGAAGATTCCAAACAACTGCCAACTTGTTCAGGCCAGGCCGCCCCAGCACGTTCAGCCCGAGAGCAGACCGAAAGATGCTAAAAGAAGTCTCTAAGAACCCCAGAATGTCATCACGGGACCTACAGGTAGCTCTTGCCACTGTTGATGTCAAAGTGCACGAGTCTACCATTAGAAAGAGGCTGCACAAATTTGATCTACATGGGAGGTGTGCCAGGAGGAAACCTTTGCTGTCCAGAAAGAACATCAGGGCAAGACTAAAGTTTGCCAATGAACACCGAGGCAAAGACCAACACTTCTGGAACAATGTGCTCTGGACAGATGAGTCAAAGGTAGAGCTATTTGGCCACAGTACCAGAAGACATGTTTCGCGAAAACCAAAGACAGCATTTGACCACAAGAACCTCATACCAACTGTAAAGCATGTTGGTGGAAATATTATGGTTTGGGGCAGCTTTGCTGCATCAGGGCCTGGACAGCTCACCATCATAGAATCCACTATTAATTCTTCATTGTACCAGAGGGTGCTTGAGGATAATGTGAGGCCATCTGTCAGAAAGTTGAAGCTCAACTGAAGGTGGACCTTGCAACATGACAATGACCCTAAACATACCAGTAAATCCACCAAGGAATGGCTGAAAAGAAAGAAATGGAGGGTTCTGGAATGGCCAAGTCAAAGCCCAGATCTAAATCCCATCGAGATGTTGTGGGGGGATTTGAAACGAGCTGTGCATGCAAGAAACCCCTCAAACATCACATAGCTGAAAAAATTCTGCATGGAGGAGTGGGCAAAAATTTCTCCCAGTCGATGTCAGAGACTGGTAGACAGTTATAAGAAACGCCTACTTGAGGTTGTTTCTGCCAAAGGGGGCAATACCACCTATTAGAGCCAAGGGTGTACTTACTTTTTCCACATGCGAAATTTGCATTTATGTTTATTTAAATTATACAACAACAACAACATGCATTTTAAGGCCATTTTCCCTGCTAGAGCGGGGGTTACCCGGTTAGCCGGGTTAGTTTATTTAAATTATACAATGGACTACAAAATGTAAATGTTTCATGATATTTGTTATATTATATCACCTTTATCTATCAATATTGTTGAAATGAAGATCAAATAGCTGTATGTTGAGATATGTTGAAAAAGTCAAAACTTTACATGGGGTGTACTTACTTTTTCACGTGACTGTAAATATATATATATATATATGTAAATATATATATATATATATATATATATAATTTTATAAACAGGAATCAAATTCCTGCGAGGGGCTAAGTGTGAAAAAATTCTGACTCAACGCGGGGCTCGAACCACGGACCTCCGTTGATAACGCGTCAACAGCCCACTGCACTATTGAGCCAGCCGCAATCTCCTCAGAACTTTTCCACACTTAACACTGCTAGCTTTATAATGGCCGATGTCTTACGTGCCTGCGAGGCAGACCCCAAATGTGAGCGTAAGTATATGTATGCGTATGTATGTGTTGTTACGTGTTCCTCCCCTACCTCCTGGTCTCGGTATACCTCCGAAACCCGGGAGGAGCCAAGCAGAAAAATATGTTATTCCGTGTCGAAATCACTATGGAAACCACACCAAGAGGTATCATCAAACCAATAATATATTTAAAATCACACAGGGATAACGATACAACAATTATAGCAATCCACAATACAATCAATATCTCAAGATGGTACCATCTATTAAAGTAATAAAACTCACTGCTCTCCCAGTGAATATGACCGAACACTCCTCAATGTCTCTGTAACTCAATGGTGCTCCCGGCGAAGAGGCGATGAGGCGAGTAAGGAGGTGTAGGCAAGGAGGGGACCGTCACGTGGTCCCAACCCACAGCAAATTTGCGGTGGAAAGAGGAATCCCAAAGACACGATCCAAACGTGCATATTCACCGTTCAACCGTCGAACCGCACCGTATTCTTCAAACGCCGCTGTCGCGCACACACCTCCTCGGCAAACCACCGGAGGGCGAGACCAGCGGACGCGGCAAAACGTTGTTCCGCGAACGACGCGCGAGGTTCCCAAAATGGCGGACGGCTCTTACTCGAGCCACAGCGTCTAGGCGAGGATTCCCCGGAATCTCACGCCTGTACCTGACTTCGCAGGCTTTTTCACTACTCCAGCGATAACACCAATCGCACGAGATTCCTTTCAAGGACTCAAAGTTCACTCGCGATGTACGCTCGACCATGCTAGGTACGGAGCTTCTACGAACGCGTCTTTCCACTTCTTCCTCTTCCCCTCTTCTTCTTCCTCTCTCCGTCGTCGTCTTCCGGCTTCCTGTCTCTTTTTCATGAGCGCTTTTAACCTTTTAACCACAATAACCATTTCCCTTAAGCAACAATAACCATAATACTTAGAACCAACAATAATAATAATAACAATAATAAAATTAGTGCCGAATCCGTGACACTTCCCCCCCCCTCAAGAAAAAAAGTTTTAACACAGGGAAAACTTTCTTTGCAGGCAAATTCTTGAAACCAACAAAAGTAAACTCACAACCCCAAATCATCAATTCCCATGAGCAACAATACTCAATATTCCCCCAAAAACAAAGCAACAAAACTTCGAACAACCCACAGAGGTTTCCAAAGTTAATTCACTCTGGACAAAGCGTCAGCAACGACATTGTCCCTGCCCTTTACATGTTCAATTTCCCAGTTAGACTCCTGCAAAGCCAAACTCCATCTCATCACCCTCTGATTTTCTTTACTTTTAATTTCTTTTGAATGAAGGTTAAGGGGTAGTGATCAAAATGCAAAGTCAAGCAAATCTACAGCACTTTTCCCCGGGAGGCCGAGCTGAAAGCCAGGTTCCATGGTGGTTGGGTGGTGAGGCCTGGAAGTATTGACTACATGGACGCCTTTAGGAACGTGGAGTTCACGGTTAGTCCGTGCAGCAAAGTTCACTACATGGACGCCTTTAGGAACGTGGAGTTCACGGTTAATCCGTGTCGGGAAGTTCACTACATGGACGCCTTTAGGAACGTGGCGTTCACGGTTAATCCGTGTCGGAATTTTTTCTCGGCTGCTCCGCAGTATTCAGTGCTTCAACTCTTTCTAACTTTCGTAATAATCACGGTTGGACCGCTTGTCACTGTAGTCACGTAAATAGCAGTCTCCTTCTCGGCTACTACCCTGATAATCATTCCTTCGGGAGCTGCCATAACTCTGGGAGCCTCCATAGTAATATCGACTGCGGCCACCACCAAAACTACTGCCCCGTTTTCCTCTTCTGTAGCCCCCTCGACGCCGATGGCCTGCCTTCTCTACGGCTATGGTCCGACCCTCCAAATCCTTACCATTCCAATCCGTCTCTGCCTCTTTGGCGTCCTTTGTGTTTTCAAACGTGACAAAGCCAAACCCTCTTGACTTTTGCCTTTCCCTGTCTTTTACCAGCCGCACTTCCAGAAGCGGTCCATATTTGTGAAAGACAGAGGTCAGAACTTCCTCCTTTGTTTTGAAGTTCAGTCCACCTACAAATAGCTTGCCAAATTTGCCACCATCCCTGACTGGTGTGGTGTTATTTTCCCTACTGGGCTTTCTAACAACCATCGGGTTACCAGAAACTTGACCACCTGCCAAATCATTCCCGATAATAAAAGATACTTCCTCTACAGGAAGAGTGGCTTGCAAACCTGACAATCCTGACAAATCTCACACTCTTACAATGTCTCTCCGAAAGGACCGACTGGACAACCCTCCCATCTACTTTCTCAACAATCCTCTCCAAGAAGTTCTGTCACTCAAGCTTTTGGGTCTCACTATCTGCCATGATCTTTCTTGGGAAAACCACATTTCCAAGCTGGCCTCCAAAGCCAGTCGCCGACTGGGCATCCTCCGTCGTGCGAAGTCCTTCCTTGGCACACCTGAGCTCCTCACCACATACAAGGCTTTCATCCGCAGCTCAATGGAATACTGTTCCCCCCTCTGGGCTGGTGCTCCTGCCTCACACCTTGCTCGGCTTCACGCTGTTGAGGCCAAAGCTTTCAGAATCATTGGAATCTCCTGCGATGTAGTCAACGCCGAGGGCCTTTCACTCACTCACCGCAGGCAGGTTGGTGGTCTTTCTGTCTTCTACCGACTCCTCTCCGGCCTTGCTCCCCCAGCTCTCTCTGTGCTCTGTCCCCCCAATATTCCTTCAGGTCGCACAAGATCTGCCTGCAACCCTCTTCTGGTTAAACTGCCAAAGTCTAGGCTCTCTGCTCACCTTCACTCTTTCATTCCCCTTTTCTCCCGCCTCTGGAACAAACTCCCCCACTCCCTTCAATCCCACTCCTCCCTCCAGGTCTTTAAAACAGCTGTTCACCACCATCTCTTATCTTCCCCCATCGAAAACCTTGATCTTTTCTACCCCCGGTAATTCACCCCAGAGTCCTTGCAGTGTTCATATGTTTTAATCCTCTCCCACCTCCCCCCAAGTCCTCCCGATGTCCCTGCTCTCAAATGTTGTGTTTGTGTCCTTCCCCCTCTCTTTTGTGTCCTTCCCCCTCTCTCCCCATCTTGTCTACCGCTCCCCTTGTTTGTTGTGTTTTGTGTGTCGGTTTGTCTTTTTGTGTGATTAATGTTAGCTCTTTCACGAGCCTCGATCTTGTATACAAAAAAAAAAAAAAAAAAAAAAAAAAAAAAAAAAACCTACGGTGACCGGTCCTGACACCAAATCAGAATCCAAATGGATGAGATGAAGTGGAGCTCTAACACAGCCACCAATCCCCTGCAAACGAACACTATCCCCAGTTGCCGTCTCCTCTGACAAGGCCAAAATGCCTTCAAGCATCAAAGATTGATGTGCTCCTGTGTCCCTCAATACCCGAACCGGTTTCTGGTTAGTCAAGTCTCCATCCAGTGACACCAACCCCTCTGAAATAAATGGTTGGTAACCCTTTTGAGGGCGATTTCTCACATTTGCCATGGCATTCGGAGTTGTACTAGTCGAACTCCGTTCCTGATTTCCCTTTTCCAGAGCATAACAGTGGGACATCAAGTGTCCAGGCTTATGGCAAAAAGCACAAGTAGGCCCGGAGGAGAACCTCGTGGTCTGCCTCGAGCCCCCCGGAAGATACGTCTGCCTTGGAACTGTTGTCTTCTGATTTCTCGAAGTTGTGATATCAGAGTGGTCCTCATAGTCATCTCGAGGCCGCCCCCATGAATTTTCGTTCTCCGCCCCTGATGTACCATAGTTCCCCTGGCTAGGTCGAGGCGAGAAGTTAGGTTTGTGGAACCCCATCCTGTGTGTTAAGGCATAGTCATCTGCCATGGTTGCTGCCTCATACAACTTTGGTACTTTCCTTTCCTCCAGATGTACTTTAATGTCCTCGTGGACACACTGTTGGAATTCCTCCACCAGGATCAATTGTCGCAATAGTTCGAAGTCTTTCCCAACCCCTTTTGAATCACACCACCTATCAAACATGGTTTCTTTCATTCTGGCAAACTCCACATGGGTCTCACTCTCCCTCTTCCTGGCATTCCGGAATTTTTGCCGGTAAGCTTCCGGGACCAATTCATAGGCTTTGAGAATGTTTTTTTTCACTATCTCATAATCTGCACATTGGTCAATCGGTAAAGCCGAATAAATATCTTGAGCTTTACCCACCAGAACACTTTGCACTAACATGGTCCAGGACTCCTCAGGCCATTTTAGCACTTGAGCGACTTTCTCAGAGTGTGAAAAAAAATTGGCTACCTCCTTTTCATTGAAGGGTGGAACCAGCCTCACATGTCTGCCAACATCCCAGGTGTTCTGACTATGTGTCGAACCAGTCGGCATGGATGGTACCTCTCCCCGTTCTTTCCTTTAATCCAGCTCCTTGAGTTTAAGTTCCTGCTGAAGCGCCATTTCACGTTCCCTTAACTCCCTTTTGGCTTTTCTCTCCTCTGCTTTTTTATCCTCTAACCTTTCCTGGAGTTCTCTTTCAACTCTCCTTTCCTCTGCTTTTTTCTCTTCTCTTCTTTCTTCGAGTTCCGTTGCAGCTCTCCTTTCCTCTGCTTGTTCCTTTTCTCTTTTCGCTTCGAGTTCTGGTTCCTGTGCTGCTCTTCTTTCCTCGAGTTCTCGTTCCTGTGCTGCTCTTTCCTTTCCTCTGCTCTTTCTTGTGCTTTTTTCCCTTCTAACCTCTCCTGGAGTTCTCGTTCAACTCTCCTTTCCTCTACTTTTCTTTCTTCGAGTTCTCTTGCAGCTCTCCTTTCCTCTGCTTTTTCCCTTTCCTGGCTCTGCAATTGCATCTCCAGTTTCCGGAGCTCCACATTTTCTTGTTCCTCGGGTAACCAATCCAAGGCTCCCTCTTCCCATGTTCCTTGTCCCACCAGAGATTCTATCACCAATCTCTGCATCTCTGCTTTCCTCATATTCGTTCGAACCTCCAATCTAAAATGTCTGCCCAATACCAAGAGATCCGATTTTAATAACGCTCTGAACTGTGCCTCACTAGGGGTCACTGCAAACTTCTCTGCATCAAACTCCATGGTGACTATTGTTAACACCTGTTAACCTTCACACAAGAAAAAAAAAAAAGTTTTTGTTTTTGGAAAAATTTGGGAATGTTGGAAAAAGTTCCAAATTTGGGAATTCTGGGAATGTTAGGGAATTCTTTCCCAGTCTAAATTTAGGGAATTTTAGATCCCGGACGCAGACCCAATTTCGAGCCCACGAGTCAATTGGACAAGCCCCCAATTTCTGTTACGTGTTCCTCTCCGACCTCCTGGTCTCGGTATACCTCCGAACCCCGGGAGGAGCCATGGCAGAAAAATATGTTATTCCATGTCGAAATCACTATGGAAACCACACCAAGAGGTATCATCAAACCAATAATATATTAAAAATCACACAGGGATAACGATACAACAATTATAGCAATCCACAATACAATCAATATCTCAAGATGGTACCATCTATTAAAGTAATAAAACTCACTGCTCTCCCAGTGAATATGACCGAACACTCCTCAATGTCTCTGTAACTCAATGGTGCTCCCGGCGAAGAGGCGGTGAGGCGATGAGGTGAGTAAGGAGGTGTAGGCAAGGCGGGGACCGTCACGTGGTCCCAACCCACAGCAAATTTGCGGTGGAAAGAGGAATCCCAAAGACGCGATCCAAACATGCACATTCACCGTTCAACCGGCGAACCGCACCGTATTCTTCAAACACCTCTGTCGCGCACACACCTCCTCGGCAAGCCACCGGAGGGCGAGACCAGCGGATGCGGCAAAACCTTGTTCTGCGAACGACGCGCGAGGTTCCCAAAATGGCGGACGGCTCTTACTCGAGCCGTAGCCTCTAGGCGAGGATTCCCCGGAATCTCACGCCTGTACCCGACTTCGCAGGCTTTTTCACTACTCCAGCGATAACACCAATCGCACGAGATTCCTTTCAAGGACTCAAAGTTCACTCGCGATGTACGCTCGACCATGCTAGGTACGGAGCTTCTACAAACGCGTCTTTCCACTCCTTCCTCTTCCGCTCTTCTTCTTCCTCTCTCCGTCGTCGTCTTCCGGCTTCCTGTCTCTTTTTCATGAGCGCTTTTAACCTTTTAACCGCAATAACCATTTCCCTTAAACAACAATAACCATAATACTTAGAACCAACAATAATAATAATAACAACAATAATAATTAGTGCCGAATCCGTAACAGTGTGTATAAGTAGAAGTGCATTGAAGATTAACTCATCCACAGTTTTATAAACAGGAATCAAATTCCTGCGAGGGGCTAAGTGTGAAAAAATTCTGACTCAATACGGGGCTCGAACCACGGACCTCCGTTGATAATGCGTCAACAGCCCACTGCGCTATTGAGCCAGCCGCAATCTCCTCAGAACTTTTCCACACTTAACACTGCGAGCTTTATAATGGCCGATGTCTTACGTGCCTGCTGGGCAGACCCCGAATGTGAGCGTAAGTATATGTATGCGTATGTATGTGTGTATAAGCAGAAGTGCATTGAAGATTAATTCATCTACAATTTTATAAACAGGAATCAAATTCCTGCGAGGGGCTAAGTGTGAAAAAATTCTGACTCAATGCGGGGCTCGAACCAATATATATATATATTTTTTTTTTTTTTTTTTTTTTTTTTTTTATATATATATATACTGCATATATATATATATATACTGCATACATTTGTCTCTGTGGCTTTCTGTTTGTCTTTGTTCGTTATGCACGGCTGGCTACATCTCTTAAGTTCCAAACTCCAATGTCCAGGTACAAATACAACTTTGTGTGGGGGTAGCATAGGTAATGTGGCCACGGCATCATGCTGGGCTGTGAGGGTGGGGGGGGATATATAAAATGTTATTTTGCTTAACCTCAATGTGTTCATTTATTTGCTTTTGAAAGGGGTACAAGGATAGTGTTGTGCTCCTGGGTTGGCCGGAATGCAGAGATGGCACAGACCCGATGAGTCGAGCGGCCTCCTTCTGTGTGTGTGTGGGTTGTTTTAATTTTCCTGAGCTAAATGTCAATTTAATTTTCCGAATCACAAAACAAAACACCCACAAAAAAACAACAAGCATCTTAGCACAGCGCTAAGCATTTCTCCATCTGAACACCTCGCTCATGTTGGGACTCAGGTTCAAATGCCATATGTGTGGGGTTGATTTGTCCTAATTCTGACGTAAAAACATCTGTTGATTTGTCCTAATTTCACATAGTGGTAAAAAGAGGTCTCCTAATGTCCTTTTATTGCACGTGATAAACGTACAACTCCTCTTCGAGCATTCCGGTTTGAGGCTAAGCATAATTTTAAAAGTAAGGTTTATTTTCAAGACGTTATTAAACATTTTATTTTAAATGTTTAGCAAAGTAAGTGCCAGCTAACAGCACCACACCAAAGATTACAATTCATAATCAAAACATTTGTTTGATAAAGTTAAACTTGAGTACCCGTCCTGATATTACTCGGGCGAAAAGCCTCGTCCTCTAGAACGCATCGGCACTGTCACACAGACATTTTCTACACAAGATGACAGTGGACAAAGTGTGATGCAGACAGACAACATACCTCTCCGTGTTGTGCAGCGTTGCGACCAGCCTGTGTGTGCTCAGGTCGATAGTACCAAAACAAGCTCATTGTAAGTTCTCCTTCATGTTAACACACATGCAAATCCAAAAAAATAAATAAACAAAAGTTCAGTAAAACATTACCAAGCCAAGCACAAGTTGGGCGGACAAACTCTCCGACAAAGTGATTGTTCCCGGCAAAGCTGTTGTTGATTCTAATTGTTACACACCAAACTTGTAACTTCACAAAATGGCCAATAATAATGTTGCTGTGGGAATGCCTTCTAGGGGGTAACTTTGCACACTATAGCGGGAGTTAGTTCCCATATTGCATGTATTAGAAAAGACTAGTGTTGCCTTAAGGGTTAAGGTGGCTAGCTTGAGATCTCAGGGCCCTGAGTTCAAGACCCTGTCATGCTGCTGAGTTAACACCAGGTGGGTTGACTCAGCCTGTCATCCTTCCGAGGTCGGCAAAATGAGTACCAGCTTACTGGGATAAATGAGCCATTCAGGTATCCTGCGTCGGAGTGGTGACCCATCCAGGATTGTACCCAATAGCCTAGGAAACTGATTCAGCAGCCCTATGCGTCATCAAGATGCAAAAAGGAGTAGTTATCATCATCATGTATTGGAATAAACATGAGTAATTTAATTGTGATATAGGATATGTGTTGATTTATGTGTAGAAAGCTGTTGTAAACCTTCCCCACATGTGTGTCTAAAACTACCTTACCTCCATACCCTTGTTAATGTTCTTAACCTTTGTAATCTCTCCTAAATGTTCCTTTAAGTGTGCTGACAGGCCATCGGCACAAGTTCAGATGGAGAAAATGCTGCGACCCTGGCCGTGTGTGTCTGGTGTGTGTGTGTGTGTGTGTGTGTGTGTGTGTGTGTGTGTGTGTGTGTGTGTGTGTGTGTGCGTATGTGTGTGCATGTGTCCACATCTATATGTTTTTGCTTAAAATTTTTTCTCTGAAACCATTTGTCTGATTGATGTGAAACTTCAAACATGGGAGCGACTCCCCATGGAGAATATTTTATTGATAACTGATGTCATAGGTGACATGGTATGGCAGCCATATTGGATTAAAGGAAAAAAATGGACATCTTATCCGAAACCACTCAACAAAAAAAGTGAAACTTGGCAAATGTCATCAATTACCCATGGGATATATAGGGTGATAATGCCGATGTCGTCGGTGAAGCGGTATTCGAGCCATAATTGGTTGAATCAAAATCCTTATCCAAAAAAACTGGAACTTTACATATCTGATGATCTACAACCCGACAAAAGTTGCTGCAAACAAATTAATTCTCAACACAGAGTGTGTGCAGAGAGCTCTCACCTGTGTGGGGTTCTTCCCATAGTGCAGAAACTTTTGCCACATAAGGCATGCACTTGCGTCGTGGACCCGAGCGTAGCAGCACGCAGTCTCGCTCACCAATGAGCTCATCACATCGTGACACCGCCCTGTAGCAGCGTCTCCGTACCGCATTGGTCTCACCCTGAAAGAGCACCATGTCACTCATGTGAATCTCGGAAGAAAATATTTCATATGTTTGAGACAGTTGACATTGTGGAACAAAACATTTTGAATCCATTTCCATCAAGTTAATTTCCTTAGGCAGTATGTTTTGTCAAGTACTTGTAAAGCTGTTTTTACCTCCACCACCGAAGGTAGATGGAGGTTGTTTTCACCCCTGTCTGTTTGTTACTTGCGAAAATCGAAGATTTTTGAAGTACCGTATATTGGTTGGTTTTGTGTGTTATTACTTGACAAAACAAGTACAAAAAGTTTTCATTAAAACAAAAGCCGCGTCGATGTTACACAATGCCTAGATGCAGCTGTGCCTATAACGTCGATGTTATAGGCACAGGACATTCCTATTGATTCGATTACTTGATGTTATTTTTGTGCAAAGTGAAAATATATCTCGGCAATTTCCCGTGTGTGGCGACGAATTTTTAATATATCTCAGCATTTTCCCGTCTGTTATTTTGGGCGGTGTATGACTGAGCATGCCGCGATTTAAACAAAATATATATATCTCGGCATTTTCCCGTCTGTTATTTCGGGCGGTGTATGACTGAGCATGCCACGATTTAAACAAAATATATATATCTCGGCATTTTCCCGTCTGTTATTTCGGGCGGTGTATGACTGAGCATGCCGCGATTTAAACAAAATATATATATCTCGGCATTTTCCCGTCTCTTATTTCGGGCGGTGTATGACTGACCATGCCGCGATTTAAAAAAAAAAATCTCAATGGACTTGAAGTTACAGGCCTTTGAGAATTCATTTCGTTCTATAAAGGGCAACTTTCATCGGATTTTCTTCCCGTTTTTTTTCAACCGATTCTAAAACTATGTTAGCAACTGTGAAAAATGAAATGATATATCGAATTTGATTTGAAATAAAACTGTGTGAGAGAGGAAGACACCACGGGCCTACAAAACAGGCCTCAAAGCTATGCGAGTTAATAAAATGGTGGATATTTGTTTATATGAAGCCTCTCCCAGAATGGGTGGAGCTATGGTTCCCAGAATGGGTGGAGCTTTGAGGTTTTGTCTTCTCTGCAAGAACAAGAAGAAGAAGAAGAACAAGAAGAACAACAACAACAGCAGAGGGCACTCTATGAGCAGCGTCTGCGACGCGGCTAAAAACATTTTTTTGACAACTATGTTGATCACTACGGTTTGTCTGTGTGTTTGTGTGTTTGCTGTCCACTCACTTATACTTGCCTACAGGTCACAATTTGAAACCGATCTTCAGGAAACTTCACCAAATGGTAGAGTTCGTGGTCAGCAAAATCCTATATATTTTTGCGGTTAAAAGATCAAAAGGTTCAATATTCAAAAGGATCAATAGGCCAAAGGTCAACCACTTTTTTCAAATTTCTAAAATCCTGAATTTTCATCCGATTGACTTGCAATTTGAATAGGATTTTCATATCAGTTAACTGAATTCAACCAACAACTATTTTTGAGATCAACATAGGTCACAAGGTTAACATAGGCCAAATTTCTAAAATCCTCAATTTTCATCAGATTTACTTGAAATTTTAAGAGGATTTGCATATCTGGTCACTGAAATCAACCACCAAGTATTTTTGAGGTCAACATATGCCAAAAGGTCAACATAAGCCATAAGGTCAACATACGCCACAAGGTCAACATAGCCCGAATTTATAAAATACTAAATTTTCATCCGAATAACTTGAAATTTGAAGAGGATTTGCATACCAGGTCACGGAATTCAACCACTAACTATTTTGAGGTCATCAAAGGCCAACAACTTATTTTAGGGATTGCACAAGTATCGTGCTAAGCACGACATATTTCTTGTTTGTTTGTCTTGTCTGTGGACAAGACACAAGTTATGACTGAGGTCATCAAAGGCCAACAACTTATTTTAGAGATTGCACAAGTATCGTGCTAAGCACGACATATTTCTTGTTTGTTTGTCTGTCTTTGAACAAGATATCTCAAAAAGTTGTGGACGGATTCGCACAAAATTTGGCGCAGAGGTTGCTTTCAGTGGGTCAGTCTAAATCAGGTCAATCAGGTAAAGTGTTGATCGCTTAATATGTTATCATATAAAGTGTTGTGTGATTAAAGTTATTAGTCTGCACTCTGCAGTAATACTTCTGCGGCCAGGGTTGTGGATCCGCCATTTGGAGAGGTTCTGGGCTGAAATAATCAAAACCTTGATGAAAAACGGTGCCCAGCTGATGATCCGGGCAGTTGGTAAATCAGTCAATTGCTTACAAGTGAAGGGTATAACTTCAAATAAAATAGCTTTTACAAGTACATAACATATCGTGTGTGTATATATATATATATATATATATATATATATATATATATATATACATATATATATATATATATATATTGTTGCGGATATGAGATTGGCCTCCATCCATATCCGCTTGTAAATATTCCCCTATTTCCCCAATACTTCCCAACTATCCCCAATCCCCCATTCCCTAGTCCCATTTTCTGTAAACAACACTCTGTAGACCCGACCTCCCCCTATTTCCCCCATTAAATGTCGCATCCAGGTCCACCGCATCTCACGTAGACAACTATAGGACATCTTGCTAGTTATTCTTAGTCTATGTCAGTTAAGGACTCGTTTCCATTAATTCTGACTCTTCGTTGCACCAGAATGTGATTGTATGGCACCGTTAGGAAGTTTAGGACCTCCCAATACCTCCCCGCAGCTCTTCCTCATGGTACAACAACAACAACAACAACAACAACAGCGGCGGCGGCGCGGGGAGTGTGCGTCCTCACTCCGGCTTGGTTAGCCGCCATTGAACATGTGCTCGACGGGGTTACCAAGTAGGGGCTCGCTGTCAGCTCCTCGTCAAGGGCGGAGCCCGGTAACCCCCCGCACCCAATAGAAGCGGCGGACCGATTCCATCTGGGGCGGAGCCAATGAGCCGAGGGCGTGTCACTCCCCGCTGAGCATGCGCAGGAAGAGGGAGGTGAAGTCAGATGCGCCCTCAGCTTGGAGAGAGAAGACGCCACCTCAGAGCGCGGCAATACCTCCCCGCATCTCTGGACTGGACCGAGCTGTATCCTGTCCCTGAGCCAAGGTGCACCTTGTGCTATCGACTGCCTGTCCTTCCCTGCCATCAATCCCTGTGTAAGTCAGTCTTGTTCCGTTTGTCTGTGGTCTGTCGGGGATAAGATAAGACTGTGTCTAAGTGCCCATCTTTTCTGTGCTTTACCTCTTACCTTGTAATCTACCCCTTTTCTGCATCACCAATTATATCCTCCTCCGGAGGTCTTGAGAACTGTACCCCCTTGTGTCGTTTCATTTATCCCAGCCGTTGTGTCCTTTCCTTCATTGATTTAGCGTAGCGCGATTCGGCCAACGTTCGAGTGGAATCGGGCGGGATCGGGTTCTAATCGGGGAGTAACTGTTCGGACGCGGTAATACACCACCGCTCGGTCAATATAACATCTGTCCGCGATCCGTAACAATTGGTGTCGGGAAGTGGGATTGGACCCGAAGCGCGCTTCACGCGCTCGAAATTATTAACGGCGAAATTTGATTTTGTTTTACAAAAATAAAAACCCGAATTTTGAAAGTCGCGCTATGGCGGATCAAGACGGCTGGGTTCCAGTAGAGGAGAGTGAGGCAGGGTCGATCCAGGACCAAATTGAGGGACAAGAGGAGAGCGAAGCAGTGAGGGCGGCAGGTTCGCAAAATGGCGCCTCGCACATGGCTGCGGCGGCCGCACCCGCTGCACAAGTGGGAGGGATGGCCCAAATGCAGGCCCTCATGGAGCAATTTATGGCGCAAATGCAGGCGTCCCTCAACCTGCAGAAGGACGATATGAGGGCTAATAGTGAGCAAATGAGGGCTGATAGTGAGCGATTGGAGGGCCAAATGGGGGTAATGGGGAACCGGATGGATGCTCAGGGTGAGCGATTGGAGGGCCAAATGGGGGTAATGGGGAACCGGATGGATGCTCAGGGTGAGCGATTGGAGGGCCAAATGGGGGTAATGAGGGACGAAGCGAGGCGTACCGGTGAGGGGTTAGAACAAAGGCTGGGGGCCCAGATCGGAGGGTTAGGGAGTAGAATAGAGGGATTAGACAATAGATTAGGGGAAATACAGGAGGGGTTAATGGGGGTAGAAAACAGAATGGCCGCTCAAGAGAATCAAATGGAAGGGATGCAAAAGGGGTTAGAGGGGTTAGAAAACAGTATGGAAGGCAAATTGAGGGACATGAGGGACCAAGCGGAAAGGGAAGTTAAACAAATGGGGCAGCAGATAGAGGGGGTCAGAATGGGGGTAGAAACTAAATTGGATGCTCACAGGGAGGAAATGGAGCAGATGAGGGTGGCATCTGGGCAGGAGATGCAAGTGATGGGAGAAGAGATCAGAAGAGGTGTGAGTGAGGAGGTCGGAGGAGTGCGCGAGGAGGTGAGGCACTGTAAGGAGCGCATGGAGAAGGAGGTGAGAAAGGGGACTGTAAAGTTACAAGGGGGCATAGAGAACCTGACGCAGGAGGTGGAACAGCTGACGGTGGGACAGACTGAGTTAGTGGAGCAGGTACAAAGGAACACTGCGGTACTAGGAGGGTTAAAAGCGACACAGAAAGAACTAAAAGACGACTTGATAGCGACGAAGAGGGAATGTCAGATGGTACGTGAGGGACTGACAACGAGGTTGGACGAGGTGACAGAGGTAATGGAGACGAAGGACCGGCAGGTGAGGACGCACATGGAAACGGTCAAGGTAGCCTTAGAGGACGAGCTTGAGGAGACGTACCGGGACATAAAAGAGGTGAAGCAGAAATTAGAAGAAGTGGAAGAAGGGGTGAGCGAAATTAAGAAGCGACGGAGAGAGGATAAGAAAGAGATAAAGGAGGAAGTAAAAGAATTGGTCCAAAGTCTGTGTTCGGATCGTGATGATGTGCTCATTAACCGGATGAGGGATTCGCAGGTGATGGAGGAGAAGCGAAGAGAAAGAGGACCCAGTGTAAGTGGTGACCAATATGGTCGTGCGTATGATGCGCCAGGTGATTTAATGAGCTTGGGGGTCGAGATGGACCCGGGTGTTCGTGAGAGGCCGTTGGTGAAGTGTGCGACAGGTCTGGTGTGCGAAAAAGGAGGTGTGCGAGAAAGTCCGACGCTGGGGTGTGTGAGGAAAAAGTGCATGCCAAGGAGTGAGGGTGCTGTCGAGAGTGAGTCGGTCGTAGCGCGTGTGCGAGGGAGCACATGGAAGCGCGTAGTGAGGAGTGTTACGGAGGGTGTAAAGGGAGAATGCACGCCTGTGGTGAGTGTTACAGAGGATGTAACGGGAGAGGGTGTGCGAGAAAGATGTGTGATGGACAGGTGCATGGGGAAAGAGTGCGCTGTCAAAAGTAAGGAAGAGTGTACACCTGTGGTGAGTGTTACAGAGGGTGTAACGGGAGAGTGTGCGCGAGAAAGGTGTGTAACGGACGGGTGCATGAGGAAAGACTGCGCTGTCGAGAGTAAGGGTGAGTGCGCTGTCAAGAGTGGAGGTGAGAGTAGTAAGAGTGATACGGAGCGTGAGTTGGTTGTGACAGGTGAGAAAGGAAGCACACCTGGAATGGTAGAGCGTGTGTGGGAATGCACGCTGGAATTGGTAGTGAGGCACGTGATTGGGTGTGCGAGTGAGGGCACACCTGTGATTGTCACAGAGGAGGTGACCGAGGAGGGGGCGCGAAGAGGTCTGTTGGTGAGGTGTGCGACCAACGAATGTGTGCCAAAGTGTTCGGTGGTCAGGTGTGTGACCAAGGCTGGGAGTGGAATGAGTGTACCTGGGTGTGTTAGAGAAGGTACGACGAGGAGCATGGAAACGGCTGGATGTATGAGCAAGAAAGGGGTAGCGTATGCATGTAAGCATGCAGGTGAAGCATCGACGGTAACCGGGTTAGAGGTTAGAACGACTTATAGCCGAATCGGGCCCTCGGTGCGTGCCGGGCTTCGCGTGCCGTGAAAACCAGCGGGGATCCGAGCCACGGCGGGTTCGAAAGGACCGCCGTACGCGATCCACGCTGGGCCTCGCTTTGAACGGCCGCGTCCGTGCTCCACTAGGCGGAGCGGGCAGCCCGATAGGAAGGGTCGTCATGGCGACCACTTTTTGTTGAGGCATTCCGGCAGGTCGAGATCGGGCCATGGGATGGCTCCGTGCCGAGATGGTGCGTGGGGTCTCGGGCCGGGTAAGCCCCCGTCCCTGCCACGAATGCGGGACGTATCCAGCCGCTGGCACCAAACAACCCGCACTCATGGCTTGGCTGTACGAAGCCGAGCTTTAGAAGTTAATTGGCGCACCGAGAGGCATTAGTAAGTAGACTGTAATGACGAGGATAGTGTTTTGGCCCCGAAATTAGAAAAACAAAATTTGATGATTGGCAAAGGATTGGCAGTAATGATTGGCAGATGATGGGTAGTGATTGGCAAATTTTTGATTTGTTGAAATTTGATGTGCAAAATTGGTAGTGGGAGATGCCCGATGTGGTGGGATGGCAACTCTGTCATCCCTCACAAAAGGGGGGGCAAATGCGCTATAGATTATGGGGTGTATGGCAGTGAAAACTAGCCCGGGTGGGTTAGGATATATCGTGTGTAGGGATCTAGAAGAGATTGACATTAGGTAACGTTAAGGTTTAGTTAGTGACTGATACCTGTAGTGGGGACGCAGGTAGATTAGTATGGATGATCATGACGAGGGAGCGCAATAGTTTAAAGGGACGACTGGGAAGCGCAAGTTTCAGAGGGGAGTAGTTAGATGAGATGATGCTGTGTGAGAACTGGACAGGTGTGTGGAGCAGTGAGGGAGTAGTGAGTGTTGTGGATCAGCGCGAATGCGCTTGGGGAGAGAAGGGTGCAGGTGGCACCAGGTGTGAGAGCACAGGTGTGCAAGTACAGGTGTGTGGAATACATGGAGTATTGGAATGAGTGGTGTGGAGAGAGTTGGAGTAAGTGGTACGGAGTGGTGTGCATGGTGCGAAGGTGTGGATTGGGGAAGAGTGGACCCCATCACGGATACCCGGGGCGGGTAGAGTAAGTGTTAGGTAGAGGGTACAGGTAAATTGTGGTTGGATATTGGCATCTGTGGTGCGGGTGAAAGAATGGTCTTTGGATGGGTGCATTAGTGTTGTGGAAATGGCTGGGCGTGTAGCCTGTTAGTGTGTGTAGTTGGTTTGGGCACTCCACCACTGTGAGGATGTCGGCCAGGGGAGGCCGCAGGTGGGCTCTGGGAGCCGTTAGTGTCAGTGGGTGCCTGAGGATCCCGGGTGTGGATCGGGCAGCCGTGCCAGAGAGGGCACTGAGGGGGTGAGAGTGTGAGAGGGCCTTCCCCAGTTAGTTAGGTTAGGGTGAGGAGCAGGTAAGCTCGGGTGGCAACTACAGTGGTGGAGGTGTGCAGGTGGGTAGACCTGCTGGGAGAGCTACACGTCACAGCCCAGAAATTGTGCGAGGGCACCGGGAGATGAATCGGGGGAGTGAGACCCCAAATTGAGAAGCACCACAGTTTGGTCAATGGGAATTGGTTTTTAGAACCCATAGTGTAAGTTGGCCAATGGATTGGCAGGGAAAGACCCCGGGTAATGTAAAGTTGTTAAAGTCATTTAGGAAATAGTTAGGATTGATGAACCTGTCGCACCATACGCAGCCACTTACCTGAGGTGATGATGATGACTCCACACCTGTGTTCCTTTGTTCTGTGTTGCAGGAAATAAGAATTGCTGTGTGGATTTGTGGGACGCATCACGACGTGGATGAGACATTGAGGTGATTCCATCTCTCCCTCCTTAGGAGGGACTGATGATGAATTGGTGATGGCAAATTTTGATGTTGAGTTGGAGATGGCAAATTTTGATGAGAGTTGGAAATGGCAAATTTGATTGGTTAGGAGGGAGAGAAGACGAATTTGGTTTATGGGAGGAACGGGGAAGACAGTAGGGACGTTTGTTGATGTGTAAAGTAGATGTTTATGGGTAGTGTTGTGTTTTGTGGATACAGTAAGTGGTAAGGGAGGGGCAATGTAGGTTACCTGGTGGGGGGGGGGGGCGTACGGTAGGAACGTACCTGTCTCACCTGGTTCCCATGTGCCCCTAGTGTGCATTACCTAATATTGCGTACACTTTTGCGCCCTTACCACCTTACTCACTTGTCTTCTTTTTTTGTCTCCCACCTCCGAGGATCTGGCTTTGGGGCAGAGAGAGAGGAGGGAGAGGTGCGGGCTCTGCAGTTGTGGGCCTGTACTTTCGCTGCTTGCTGCCTGGATCGATACACCATATGGACCGCAATTTTTGTGGCCGCCCACCATGGACCGCAGTTCTTTTGCGGGCAAGCACCACCCGTTGATGGACCTCTGGGTCAATGTGGCACCTATGCCATGGAGGTGAACCACTATAGTTGGCCCCCTGACGGCCACAATTTAGAAATGGACGCGGTTGGCGCCTTTCTTTATTTCTAAAGAAGCTAGAACACCAAGTGGGCTCCAAGGCAAGACCAGCGGCAGAACCTCGGCCGGCTGCGACACCACCGGTGATTATTGAACACTTTATTGGTGCACCGGATGGTGCTGACTGTATGTATGGGGTGGTGCTTTTGGTGCTTGGATGGGGTGCTCTGCACATTATTAAAGGCCGTAGGGCCACAGGGCACTCGTGGGTTGGTGTATCGATGCTGGCATGCGTGCTCTCTCTCTATGCATAACATCTGCATGTGTTCCTCAAAGAACAGGTCCTGGATCGTAGTGTAAATATCAGTGTAGTCTTGTATAAATGATGCTCCCTACCGGCTGTATGTTTAGTTTGAGGATTCTTTCCGTGATTCGGTTATCCTGTGGGTGTGTTTCTGTGAGGAGAAGGGTGCAACGTCGCAGGGGGACATATTTACTCATTTGTGAACATCTGTAAAACTGTCGCACTCAGGGTTGAGTTAATAGTAGAGGGAACTACATCTGAGTGCCACACTAAAGTAAGTAAAAATTTATCGGGTCGGGACGCCCCGAGGTAGAGAAGGGTGCAATGTTGCGGATATGAGATTGGCCTCCATCCATATCCGCTTGTAAATATTCCCCTATTTCCCCAATACTTCCCAACTATCCCCAATCCCCCATTCCCTAGTCCCATTTTCTGTAAACAACACTCTGTAGACCCGACCTCCCCCTATTTCCCCCATTAAATGTCGCATCCAGGTCCACCGCATCTCACGTAGACAACTATAGGACATCTTGCTAGTTATTCTTAGTCTATGTCAGTTAAGGACTCGTTTCCATTAATTCTGACTCTTCGTTGCACCAGAATGTGATTGTATGGCACCGTTAGGAAGTTTAGGACCTCCCAATACCTCCCCGCAGCTCTTCCTCATGGTACAACAACAACAACAACAACAGCGGCGGCGGCGCGGGGAGTGTGCGTCCTCACTCCGGCTTGGTTAGCCGCCATTGAACATGTGCTCGACGGGGTTACCAAGTAGGGGCTCGCTGTCAGCTCCTCGTCAAGGGCGGAGCCCGGTAACCCCCCGCACCCAATAGAAGCGGCGGACCGATTCCATCTGGGGCGGAGCCAACGAGCCGAGGGCGTGTCACTCCCCGCTGAGCATGCGCAGGAAGAGGGAGGTGACGTCAGATGCGCCCTCAGCTTGGAGAGAGAAGACGCCACCTCCGAGCGCGGCAATACCTCCCCGCATCTCTGGACTGGACCGAGCTGTATCCTGTCCCTGAGCCAAGGTGCACCTTGTGCTATCGACTGCCTGTCCTTCCCTGCCATCAATCCCTGTGTAAGTCAGTCTTGTTCCGTTTGTCTGTGGTCTGTCGGGGATAAGATAAGACTGTGTCTAAGTGCCCATCTTTTCTGTGCTTTACCTCTTACCTTGTAATCTACCCCTTTTCTGCATCACCAATTATATCCTCCTCCGGAGGTCTTGAGAACTGTACCCCCTTGTGTCGTTTCATTTATCCCAGCCGTTGTGTCCTTTCCTTCATTGATTTAGCGTAGCGCGATTCGGCCAACGTTCGAGTGGAATCGGGCGGGATCGGGTTCTAATCGGGGAGTAACTGTTCGGACGCGGTAATACACCACCGCTCGGTCAATATAACATCTGTCCGCGATCCGTAACAAGATATATATATATATATATATGTGTGTGTGTGTGTGTATATATGTATGTGTGTATATATACACTACATGGCCAATAGTATGTGGACAGCCGAACATCACACCCGTATGTGGTCGTCGAACATCTCATTCCAACATCATGGGCATTAATATGGAGTTGGTCCCCCCCTTTGTTGCTAAAACAGCCTCCACCCTTATGGAAAGGCTTCCACTAGATGTTGGAAATTGCTGCGGGGATTTGCTTCCATTCAGCCACAAGAGCATTAGTGAGGTCGGGCACTGATGTTGGGCGATTAGGCCTGGCTCACAGTCGGCATTCCAATTTATCCCAAAAGTGTTCGATGGGGTTGAGGTCAGGTTTCTGTGCAGGCCAGTCAAGTTCTTCCACACAGATCTCGACAAACCATTTCTGTATGGACTTCGCTTTGTGCACGGGGGAATTGTCATGCTGAAACAGGAAAGGGCGTTCCCCAAACTGTTGCCACAAAGTTGGAAGCACACTATCGTCTAGACTCTAGAATGTCATTGTATGCTGTAGCGTTAAGATTTCCCTTCACTGGAACTAAGGGGCCGAGCCCGAACCATGAAAAACAGCCCCAAACCACTATTCCTCCTCCACCAAACTTTACAGTTGGCACTATGCATTCGGGCAGGTAGCGTTCACCTGGCATCCGCAAAACCCAGATTGGTCAGTCGGACTGCCAGATGGTGAAGCGTGATTCATCACTCCAGAGAACGCATTTCCGCTGCTCCAGAGTCAAATGGCGGCGAGCTTTACACCACTCCAGGCTTAGCATTGCGCATGGTCATTTTAGGCTTGTGTGCGACTGCTCGGCCATGGAAACTCATTTCATGAAGCTCCCAACGAACAGTTGTTATGCTGACGTTGCTTCCAGAGGCAGTTTGGAACTTGGTAGTGAGTGTTGGAACCGAGGACAGACGATTTTTACGCACTTCAGCACTCAGCGGTCCCGTTCTGTGAGCTTGTGTGGCCCAACACTTCGTGGCTGAACTGTTGTTGTTCCTAGACGTTTACATTTCACAATAACAGCAGTTACAGTTGACTGGGGCAGCTCTAGCAGAGCAGAAATTTGATGAACTGACTTGTTGGAAAGGTGGCATCCTATGACAGTGCCACGTTGAAAGTCACTGAGCTCTTCAGTACGGCCCATTCTACTGCCAAGGTTTGTCTATGGAGATTGCATGGCTGTGTGCTTGATCATATACTGAACATCAAATGAAACTTATCACTTTCATTTTTTGAAATGTGCAGCTTTACAAACACGTTTATTCAATTGTAATGGCTGATTATATGTAACGGGCACTTCACTTCAATCACCTGGTTTATCAACAATGGCATGCTTGAGTGGTTCTGTATAGGGATCTTTCCCTTTAAATAATGACCCTCATAATGAAATCCTTCAGTTCTCGTGGTTAGACATTCATTTACTGCTGTCTATAGTTACTCTCGAGGCTTCTAACAGGGAAAACAACAAGAAAATTCAGATGCTACACCTGACATCTGAACAACGTTTAAGGGCAATTGGGATGCTTAAGGCTGGTGTAAGCCAGCGAACAATTGCCCAACGTCTTGGTTGCTCACAGCTGCAATTTCCAAACTGGCCAGGTGTTACGGTGAAATTGGCACTGTGAATGATGGTCCACAAAGAGGAATACCATGGGTAACCACCCCAAACCAAGACTGCTGGATTGTGCTGCAGCATCTTCGTGATCGTTTCCGCCCTGCGACGCAAACAGCTGCAGTGACAAAAGGTCACCACAACAACCGCATCAGTCTCTACTGTGCGGAAGCGCTTGAGAAGTCCGGCCTGGTGGCAAGACGTCCTTGCAGAGGTCCAGTGTTGAACACAGTGCATCGGCGGAACAGACTAAGATGGTGTCTGCAACATGGCCACTGGACACAACAACAACTCTCTTCCTCATATGTGGTGATTTCAATTGTCACCATGCCAGTTGGCTGGGTGTGGGTACCTCTCTCACCAGCGATGGCTCCTCAGCAAAGGACTTCTGTGACTCACTGGGACTGACACAATCTGTCAATTTCCCGACCCGGATCTCAGTCAACGGAGCATCTTCTCTTCTGGACTTGGTTATGACTAACTTCCCTGAAAATCTCTGCTGCTCTTCTTCTGCTCCAATCGGCTCATCTGATCATGTGCTTGTTAAAATGGACATCTCTCTGACCATTCTCAGGGAGCTGCTCAGCGTCGACGAGTCTGGCATTTCACTCAGGCCAACTGGCACGGTCTTCAAGCAGCCATCAATCATCTGGACTGGTCTCCCATCTCGAACACCTCTGACATCAACTCATCCTGGGAATTCTTCCAAAGTAAATTGCTCTCTCTCATGCACAGATTTATCCCATCTCGTCTTCAGTTGTCATACCCTTCCTCCCGTCCATGGTACACGGAATCTTGTGGTGAGGCTGTTGACCAGAAACAACTTGCCTTCATCTCCTGGAAAGCAAATCCAACGGAAGGAAATCTCATTTCCTTTCACAAAGCCCGAAACAAGTGTGTGTCCACCCTCAGGAGAGCCAGGAAACAATATCTCTCTGTTCTCATGCCCGAACTCTCTTATCTGTCTCCCTCTTCCAAATCCTGGTGGCGTCTGGTCAAATCTGTTTCTGGTGTTTGTTCCCCCTCCATCCCCTCCCTTACCTCAAACAGCTACACAGCTGACTCCGCACGTGAAAAAGCTGAATGCCTCAACTCTGTGTTTGCCTCTAAATCTTGTGTCCCAAACCCATCCCTCTCTGTACCCACCGTACCCAGTTTCTCCTGGACTCCGTGTCCTTTCCTCCTGACAAGGTGGAAAAGTTTCTGTCAACCCTCGACTCTGACCTGACGGCATCAGCCCACGGGTCCTAAAATCCTGTTCTTCTGCTCTTTCACTCCCTCTCTCTGTTCTCTTCACCCTCTCTTTTGCTCAAGGTCAACTGCCATCTGCTTGGAAATCAGCCAACATCACCGCTTTGCAGAAAAAATGTGCAAAAACAGATCCTAGCAACTACAGACCAATCAGCCTTCTCCCAATTATCAGCAAAGTCATGGAATCCATCATTGCTTCGGATATGAAATCTTTCCTCTTCTCCAATGGCTTGATCTCTGATCATCAATTTGGTTTCAGACAAGGTCGCTCTACTCTGGACATGCTGCTTCTGCTGTCTCAACAATGGATGGAGGTCCTCAATGCCAAACAGCAAATTAGAGCTGTCTCCCTCGACATATCACGTGCCTTCGATATGGTCTGGCACCCCGCTCTGCTCACCAAACTCTCCTTCTTTGGTATCCATGGAAATCTCCACGCATGGCTGGCGGACGTCCTCTCTAGTCCTAGTCAACGTGTGGCCCTGAATGGGTTTCTCTCATCTCCTCTTCCTGTTCAGGCTGGAGTTCCCCAAGGCAGTGTTCTGGGCCCTGTGCTTTTTCTGGTCTTCATCAATGATCTCTCTGACTCTCTTGAAAATCCTCTCTATATCTTTGCTGATGACTCCACTCTCTGCCGCTCCATTCCTCATCCCTCAGATCGGCAGTCTGGAGCCTCCTCACTCTCTGCAGACCTGGACAAAATCACAGACTGGGCAAACAAGTGGAACATGTCTTTCAATCCTGACAAATCTCACACTCTTACGATGTCTCTCCGAAAAGACCGACTGGACAACCCTCCCATCTACTTTCTGAATAATCCTCTCCAAGAAGTTCTGTCACTCAAGCTTTTGGGTCTTACTATCTGCCATGATCTTTCCTGGGAAAACCACATTTCCAAGCTGGCCTCCAAAGCCAGTCGCCGACTGGGCATCCTCCGTCGTGCGAAGTCCTTCCTTGGCACACCTGAGCTCCTCACCACATACAAGGCTTTCATCCGCAGCTCAATGGAGTACTGCTCTCCCCTCTGGGCTGGTGCTCCTGCCTCACACCTAGCTCGTCTTCACGCTGTTGAAACCAAAGCATTCAGAATCATTGGAATCTCCCGCGATGACGCTATCTCCGAGGGCCTTTCACTTACTCACTGCAGGCAGGTTGGTGGTCTTTCCGTCTTCTACCGACTCCTCTCCGGCCTTGCTCCCCCAGCTCTCTCTGGGCTCTGTCCCCCAAATATTCCTACAGGTCGCACAAGATCTGCCTGCAACCCTCTTATGGTTAAACTGCCAAAATCAAGACTCTCTGCTCACCTTCACTCCTTCATTCCTCTTTTCTCCCGCCTCTGGAACAAACTCCCTCACTATATTCAATCCCACTCCTCCCTCCAGGTCTTTAAAACGGCTGTTCACCACCATCTCTTATCTTCCCCAATCCAAAACCTTGATCTTTTCTACCCCCGCTAATTTCACTCCAAATCCACTTTTTGAGGTGCCGACTTCTTTCCTGGAAGTCCTTGGTGTTCTTGCGTTTTATACCTATCCTGCCCCTCCCCCCCCAGGCCCTCTCCCTCCCACACATCTCCCGATGTCCCTGCTCTCAAATGTTGTGTTTGTGTGCTTCCTCCCCTTCTCTCCCCATCTTGTCGACCACTCCCCTTTTTATATACTTTGTTTGCTTGTTTGTTTGATTTGTTTGTTTGATAAATGTTAGCTCTTTCACAAGCCTTGACTCTGTATACAAAAAAAACAAACAAAAAACAAAACAATGGAGTACAGTCTTGTTCAGCGATGAGTCCAGATTTTGCCTCCATGCTGCTGATGGGTGTCAACGCGTATGGTGCAAAGGTGGGGAAAGGTATGCATCATGCTGTACTCGCCAGATCAATCGTTGGGGAGGCCCCAGTGTGATGGTATGGGCCGGCATTTCCACCCCTTTCAGGACACCTCTGGTCGTCATCGAAGGCAATCTCACTCGTCACCGTTATGTCAATGGAAGTTTTGAGACCTCTTCTGCTGCCATTTCTCCAGGCTCATCCTGATATCACAGTTTTCCAGCAGGACAATGCTCGACCCCATGCTGCTCACCTGACCACCAACTTCCTCCAGGAACAGGATGCCTTGGATGCCTTATTCCCCTGACCTCAATCCCATTGAGCATTTATGGGATGAGCTTGTACCAAGTTTGATTTAGATCCCTTCAGCTGTTCTTAAGTTATCAAGGTAAAGAAAACCTATCCTGGCCAGACGGACGGACGAACAACCTGAAAAAGCAAGTGGGGGCACCCGTGGGAATCCCACGGGAATGGACGTGTGTGACATTTGGACATATTGAGATAGATGCTGCACCTGCACACTCAGTTTTACAAAATGGTTACTGACAATTTATCAGATCCACAAATGATGTAATCAACACAATATATTTACTTCTGATAACATGTGAATGCATGTGCGTGCCCATGGGAAATACAGTTTGAAATGTGTGCTTACATCTCATGTAAAATGTGACTTCAAGAGCTCAAATCCACTCCCTCCCCGCCCTCATTCCTCCCACATCACGCACACTGCACCGGGAGTGGATCACCCACAGGGAAGTGGGTCACACACACACACACGGGGGAGTGGATCACACACGGGGGGGTCACACACGTGGGTGTGGGTCACACAAGGGGAGTGGGTCACACAAGGGGAGGTGGGTCACACACGTGGGGGTGGGTCACACATGGGGGGTGGGTCGAACACGTGGGGGTGGGTCACACACGGGGGGTTGGGGGGGTAGGTCAACATGGGGGGGAAGGTGGGTCACACATGGCAGGGAGTGGGTCACACACATGGGGGGGGGAGTAGGTCACACACAGGGGGGAGTGGGTCACACACAGGGGGGGGGGGGGGGGGAGTGGGTCACACACATTTTAAAACTTGAATGTATCGAAAACTTTTTACTTTACAAAGTAAAAATAGATTAAAACCAAACGTTATTAATAAATATTGTATTCCATAGTTCGTTTACATTATACAGGCCTTCTCATTAAAAATGCATTTTGTTCTATAAACTTGAACTTTCATCGAATATTTCTCGTCTGTGTTATTTGGGAGGTGTATGATAAACCGTGCCGATCTCGGCTATTTCCTGCCTGTGCGTTAACTTTCAACAAATCTCTTTCCCGTTTTTTGCAACTGAGTTTAAAACCATGTTAGCGACTGTGAAAAATGAAATCAGATGGTGAATTAGAGTCTAGATAAAGCTGTGAGAGAGTCTCAATGGACTTTATGTTACAGGCCTTCGAAAATGCATTTTGTTCTATGAACGGTAACTTTAATTGAATTTCCTTCCCGTTTTTTGCAACCGAGTCTAAAACCATATTAGCGACTGTGAAAAATGAAATCAGATGGTGAATTCGAGTCGAGATAAAGCCGCGAGAGAGTCTCAATGGACTTTATGTTATAGGTCTTCGAAAATGCATTTTGTTTTATAAACGGTAACTTTAATTGAATTTCCTTCCCGTTTTTTGCAACCGAGTCTAAAACCATATTAGCGACTGTGAAAAATGAAACGAGATATCGAATTAGAGTTGAAATAAAACTGTGAAAGAGAGCAAGACACAGCGGGCCTAACAAAAGAGGCCTCAAAGCGATGCGAGTAAACAACATGGTGGATATTTGTTTTTGAAGCCGCTCCCAGACCGGGTATGGCCACACACCCGGACAGACTCACAGACTCACAGACAGAATCACCTATGGAGAATATTATAGAGATAATGCCGCCGGGGACTTCGTTGAACCACCTTTAGAGGCCATTTTTCCCTGCAGAGCTGGGGTTGGCCTTTTTCGGGCACCATGGTCCCTTTTTGAAGCAATGTTTTATGGCCGGATGCCCTTCCTGCCGCCAACCTTGTTAGTCGCCTCCTGCGGCACACAGGGAATTACCAGTGAACTGGTACTCAATTTGCCGACCTCGGAAGGATGACAGGCTGAGTCAACCCCCCTGGTATTAATTCAGCGATTGACCGGGATTCGAACCTAGGATCCTAGCCAGGATCCTAGGATCCCAAGCCGGCAACCTAACCCCTACCGCCGGGGACTTCGTTGGCAGAGGCATAATTGTGGAAATGATAAAAGCTTTTAACTAATGTTGGCGATAATGTTTGCCAACATACAAACATAAAGTAATCTAAAAATTGCAGGGAAAATATCGGAGTAATGCAGGGGGGAACTAGAATGGCACTCTTTGACGTCACGACGTCGACTGATATGCCTCTGCCCACATTGTTACATGATTATAATACTTGTATCAAGTTTGATTTAAATCCATTCAGCTGTGCCCAAGTTAGCACATTTTTACCTGACATGACCTCTGACCTTTGACCTCTTGGCCCCAAAATTTAATCAGTTCATGTTTACATCATTATACATACCTGTACCAAGTTTTAATTTAAATCCCATCAGCTGTTCACAAGTTCTCACATTTTAAGCTGACATGACCTCTGACCTTTGGCCTTTAACCTCGGGACCCCCAAAATCGAATCAGTTAATCTTTACATCATTATACATATCTGTACCAAGTTTGAATTAGATCCCTTTAGCCATTCTCAAGTTATAGACCTATTACAGACTTTAACCTTTAACCTTTGACCTCTTTAACCCAAAACCGAAACAGTTAATCTTTACATTGCAGGAGTTGCGGACAACGAGAGGGTAAAACTCTTCTTGACTTGTTCAAGGCTCCTTTATTTCCACAGCACTCAAAACCCGACCGGAACTCATCTCTTTTTATAACCCCCATGACTTCCGCCCGATCCTCTTAAAGGGGCGTGGCTCCAACACCCGAGCGCACGCCACGCCCATACTGTCAATAGACCCACTGTCCCGCGCCAGTGAATTATGCCTCTATGGGGTATCCCCCACATGCCCCCCCCCCCCCCCCCAGAATTCACTCGCACGGGCAATGTCAGTTTTCGGGGGGCCTTAACCACCCGACCGAAACGACCCCTGATGACCCGAGCAAGGACTGTTAGCGGGCCAACCGTGGGCTTACCCAACGGGGGACGGCCCCGCCGTGGAGGTTGGGCCAACCGAGGGGGCTGGTCCAGGTCAAAGTGAGCCAGCTTGAGGCGGTCCACCGAAAGGTGGTCCGGTTTGCCGCCGATGTCAACCACGAAGGACTTGTCCCCGGCCTCCAGAACGCGGAAAGGTCCGTCATAAGGCGGCCGAAGTGGCCCCCAGTGTGCATCATGGCGAACAAAGACGTACTCCGCTGTACGTAGATCTGGCGGGACGTGGGCCTGAGGCAAACTATGTTGAGATGTGGGCACCGGTGCAAACATCTTGGCATTCTCCCGGAGAACCGACCGCTGACGGGCAGCGGACCAGGGGCTTGTGGCGTCAGGAATGAACTCCCCGGGAACCCGCAGCGGCTGGCCATAGACGAGCTCAGCGGATGAGGACTGGAGGTCTTCCTAGGGGCTGTCCTGAGGCCCAACATTACCCACGGGAGTCTGTCGGCCCAACTGTCATCCCGGAGGCTGGCCCTGAGAGCAGCTTTCATAGAGCGATGGAACCTCTCACACAATCCATTAGCCTGGGGATGATATGCAGTCGTGCGATGGAGGTTTACCCCAACCCCTGGGCAACAGCACCCCACAGCTCTGAAGTGAACTGGGGCCCCCTGTCTGAAGAGATGTCCGAGGGGGCGCCAAAACGGGCAACCCAAGTGCCGATGAACGCCCGGGCCACATCGGCGGACGTCATAGATGTAAGCAGGACGGCCTCTGGCAACCTGGTGGTCCTATCGACCATCGTGAGGAGGTGGGTGAAGCCCCGCGAGGGGGGTAGGGGCCCCACCAGGTCCACGTTAACATGGTCAACTCGTCGCTAGGGCACTGTGAATGGCGCCAACGGGGCCTGGGTATGGCGATGCACCTTCGAGCGTTGGCACTCGACGCAGGTGATGGCCCAGTCGCGCACATCCTTCCTGAGCCCGTGCCAAACAAACTTCGCCGCCACCAACTTTTGCGACGCCTTCCTGCCCGAGTGAGAAAGACCATGGACGGCATCGAACACCAGCCGTCTCCAGCCTGGTTGGTACGACGGGGCGAGGCTGTCCCAAAGAAACGTCGCACAGTAGCGTGGTGCCCGTGTCCCTGAACGGCACATCAGACAGTTGAAGCCCCGTGACCGCCGCCCTGCAGGCCTGGACATCTGGGTCAGAGATCTGATCAGCCGCCATGCGGGCGTAGTCGATGCCAAGGTGAACCGCGCCAGCTATGGACCGGGAGAGACAATCGGCGACCGTGTTATCCTTCCCAGCAACATGTTGGATGTCCGTCGTGAACTCGGAAACGAAGGAGAGCTGGCGTTGATGTTGGGCAGACCACGGCTCCGAGACCTTGGCCATGGCAAAAACCAGGGGCTTGTGGTCCACAAACGCCGTGAATGGGCGGGCTTCCAACAGGTAACGGAAGTGTCGGACAGCTAGGTAGAGGCCAGGGAGCTCACGATCGAAGGTACTGTACTTTCGTTCGTTAGGGCGGAGCTGCCGGCTAAAAAAAGCAAGCGGCTGCCAGGCCCCGTTGACCCACTGCTCGTGCACGGCGCCAACCGCATAGTCCGAAGCGTCTGTGGTTAGAGCAATCGGTGCATCGGGCGACGAATGCGCCAGCATGGTTGCGCTGGCGAGGGCCAGTTTAGCATCCGTGAAAGCCTTGGCCATCTCCTCGGTCCAGTCGATGGCACGTTTGCTAGGCTTGCCCTTGAGGGCCTCATAAAGGGGCCACATCAGCTGGGCCGCACGGAGCACGAAACGATGGTAAACGTTCACCATGTCCAAAAACTCCTGCAAGGCCTTGACGGTGAGGGGGCACGGAAAACCCTTCACAGCCTCCACTTTAGACCGCAGTGGGACGGCCCCATCCCTCGTGATGCAGTGGCCAAGAAAGTCAATTGAGGCCACCCCGAACAAGCACTTGGCCGGGTTAATGATAAGGCCGTGCTGACTGAGGCGTTCAAAGAGCGCTCGGAGGTGAAGCATGTGCTCCGTCCTGGAAGCGCTGGTGATGAGAATATCGTCCAGGTAGACGAATAGAAACGGCAAATCCCGCAACATGCTGTCCATCAGGCGCTGGAAAGCCTGGGCCGCGTTCTTGAGCCCAAAAGGCATACGAAGGAATTCGAAAAGCCTGAACAATGTAATCACCGCGGTCTTAGGAACGTACTGCGGCCGGACGGAGACCTGGTGGTAACCACGAACGAGGTTCACCTTAGAAAAAAAAACTTAACCGGCCAAGCGGGCAGAAAAATCCTGGATGTGCAGGATTGGGTAGCGGTCAGGGGTAGGGGCGTCGTTAAGGCGGCGGTAATCCCCGCACGGGCGCCAACCGCCACCCGGCTTCGGCGCAATGTGGAGAGGCGAGGCCCACGGGCTGTCGGACCGTCGCACGATGCCAAGGCGCTCCAACGTGTCAAACTCCGCCTTTGCGACAGCGAGTTTCCCCGGGTCGAGGAGCCGAGCCCCGGCGTAGACAGGCGGGCCGGTGGTCGGAATGTGATGCTCCACCCCATGTCTGATGACAAGGGCCGAAAAGGTGGGCCGTGTAAGGGCCGGGAACTCGGTGAGGAGGCGGGCAAACTCATCGGAGGTCGAGAGCGTGCAAGCAAGCCTCGCCGAGGCGGACCCGCTCACCGAGCATGGAAGTGAACTGAAGGTCTCTGCATTAATGAGCCGCCGATTTTTAACATCCACCAATAGGCCGTTGGTGCAGAGGAAATCAGCGCCCAGCAAGGGGGTGGACACCCTCGCCGTGACAAAATCCCATGTGAACCACTGCCCGCCAAAACACAGTGCCACGTTCCGTTTACCAAAAGTCTGAATGGCACTGCCGTTGGCGGCTTCCAGGGTGGGGCCATGACGCCCGGCCTCCTGGTCCAATGCCGATGCAGGCAGAATGCTCACCTGGGCACCGGTGTCGCAGAGGAAACGACATCCGGAGTTGGTGTCCGAACTGAACAACAAACTGCCCGAACAGCCGACGCTCATAGCAGTTAACGAGCGCCGGCCACCCCGTTTCCCGACTTGCTGAAGCTGCAGGGTGGCCAGCATGCCTTGGCCTTAGGACCAAACCTTGCGTGGTAAAAACACAAGCCTGGGGGCTTCCACCGCTGGGCCATAGTGACGGCCACAACGGTGCCCGCCAGCGGCGTAGGCTCGACGGGGCCCTGGTCCCATGCCACATTGCTTTGCTGTCTGGTGGAGAAAAACTTGTCTGCTTCCCCGGCCAGGGCGCGGAAATCCTTAACGGGCGAGTTGGCCAAGGCTGACCGTACCTGTCCTGGCAGCTGCTGCAGGAACAGCTCCTTGAAGAGAAAACATGGCTGGTGGCTGCCCAGGAGAGACAACATGTGGTCCATCAGCTCTGACGGCTTGGAGTCGCCCAGCCCGCGTAGAGAAAGGAGCTGACGGGCACGCTCGGCCTCAGTGAGCTCGAAGGTATCAAGCAGCAGGGCCTTTAGCGTCTCGTACTTGCCGCCCTCCGGAGGATCCTGGAGAAGGCTCATCACCCTGGTCGCCGTGGAGCCGCTGAGCGCAGACACGACATAATAATACTTAGTGTCGTCAGCAGAAATGCTCCGAATGGCGAATTGGGCCTCAGCTTGCGCGAACCAAACGGTAGCCTGTCGTTCCCAAACCTCCGGCAGTTTGATCGAAACTGCGCTTGTCACCATGTTCGTTCAAAGCTCCGAAAACATTCAAGAGCAAGACGGGGTCACCAATGTAGGAGTTGCGGACAACGAGAGCGTAAAACACTTCTTGACTTGTTCAAGGCTCCTTTATTTCCACAGCACTCAAAACCCAACCGGAACTCATCTCTTTTTATAACCCCCATGACTTCTGCCCGATCCTCTTAAAGGGACGTGGCTCCAACACCCGAGCGCACGCCATGCCCATACCGTCAATAGACCCACTGTCCCGCGCCAGTGAATTATGCCTCTATGGGGTATCCCCCACAACATAATTATACATACCTGTACTAAGTTTGAATTCGATCATTTCAGCCATTCCCAAGATATAGACCTATTTCAGATTTTGACCTTTGACCTCATGACCCCAAATTCTAATCATTTAATCTTTACATCATGATACATACCTGTACTAAGTTTGAATTAGATCACTTCAGCCGTTCGCAAGTAATAGACCTATTACACATTTGACCTTTGATATTTGACCTCTTGACCCCAAAATATAATCAGTTAATCTATACATCATTCTACATAAGTGTACCAAATTTGGTCAGAATCCCATCACTGGTTCACAAGTTATTGCGGTAACAGTATTTTTTTTACCTAACATGACCTCTGACCTTTGCCCTTTTACCTTGTGCCTCAAAAATCAAATCAGTTCATCTTTTCCTCATTATACACACCTGTGTCAAGTTTGACTAAGATCTCTTTAGCTGTTCTGAAGTTATCGCGGCAACGAAAACCTATCACGGACGGATGGACGGACAACCTGAAAACAAAATTCCTCCGCGACTTCGTCGGCAGAGGCATAAAAAACAAAGCAATCTCAACCAAACCATAAACTTTCACCCCAGATTTGACATGCAGGGTGAAGGATTAATGTGAGAGCCGCCCCTCAGAAGGACATTAAGCAGGATGACCCAATTTATCAGCACTGGATGTTGGTGGGCGTTCACAGATCCCACGGTGTCTTTCAGGAAAAGGAGGTGGGTTATCATCGGCACCCTGAACAAATTACAACTTTCGCTATTAACGTACTGGGAGCACCGCATCAGCAGCACAACTTTGCTCCCAGCAATGATGCAAACCGGCAGCCACGTGCTACACATTAATGATTATGATCCTCATAAAACAAAAAAATCAGCATGATCACAAGCTTTGCCAACATCTTCACATTTAACTGCCCATCTCGACTAGGAGCAAAATGTGCTCTTTCAAACACTTACTGCCACAAACACCTCCTTCTCGTAAGGAGGTCCAACGGGCAGCCAGCCGTTAGTAGGGCGGAGGCGGGATGCAGATGGCACAGATGGGAAGAAGTGTTTCCTGCACGATCCTAAAAAAAAATGAGAAGGAAAGTAGAAATGAGTGAGAGGAGAGACCATCACCGTTGATTTCAACAACCCATGTATAAAACCTTAAAGATTAAAACAGGATTGCAGACACCGAAGGCAATAATTGCTCTTTGATAATCTCTGAAAAAGCAATTAAGTTGAGCGTAGGCCGTAGCCTTAGACAATTTATATCGTGCACAGGATTATGTTGGTGGCAGGATGCCAGGACATGAGTAGCAAGTTGGTGCTGCCTGGTGGCTGAGCGGCCGTACTACAATAGACCATCTAAAAATCTCCAATAGACAATATCTCCTTCTACAATAGACCATCTAAAAATCTCCAATCGACAAAATCTCCATCTACAATAGACCATCTAAAAATCTCCAATAGACAAAATCTCCAGCTGCAATAGACCATCTAAAAATCTCCAATAGACAAAATCTCCAGCTACAATAGACCATCTAAAACTCTCCAATAGACAAAATCTCCATCTACATCGACCATCTAAAAATCTCCAATAGACAATATCTCCATCGACATCGACCATCTAAAAATCTCCAATGGACAAAATCTCCATCTACAATAGACGATCTAAAAATTTCCAATAGACAAAATCTCCATCTACATCGACCATCTAAAAATCTCCAATAGACAATATCTCCATCTACAATAGAAAATATCTCCTTCTACAATAGACCATCTAAAAATCTCCAATAGACAAAATCTCCATCTACAATAGACCATCTAAAAATCTCCAATAGACAAAATCTCCATCTACAATAGACCATCTAAAAATCTCCAATAGACAAAATCTCCATCGACATAGACCATCTTAAAATCTCCAATAGACAAAATCTCCATCTACAATAGACGATCTAAAAATTTCCAATAGACAAAATCTCCATCTACATCGACCATCTAAAAATCTCCAATAGACAAAATCTCCATCTACAATAGACCATCTAAAAATCTCCAATAGACAAAATCTCCATCGACATCGACCATCTAAAAATCTCCAATAGACAAAATCTCCATCTACAATAGACGATCTAAAAATTTCCAATAAACAAAATCTCCATCTACATCGACCATCTAAAAATCTCCAATAGACAATATCTCCATCTACAATAGACAATATCTCCTTCTACAATCGACCACCTAAAAATCTCCAATAGACAAAATCTCCATCTACAATAGACCATCTAAAAATCTCCAATAGACAAAATCTCCATCGACATAGACCATCTTAAAATCTCCAATAGACAAAATCTCCATCTACAATAGACGATCTAAAAATTTCCAATAGACAAAATCTCCATCTACATCGACCATCTAAAAATCTCCAATAGACAAAATCTCCATCTACAATAGACCATCTAAAAATCTCCAATAGACAAAATCTCCATCGACATCGACCATCTAAAAATCTCCAATAGACAAAATCTCCATCTACAATAGACGATCTAAAAATTTCCAATAAACAAAATCTCCATCTACATCGACCATCTAAAAATCTCCAATAGACAATATCTCCATCTACAATAGACAATATCTCCTTCTACAATCGACCATCTAAAAATCTCCAATAGACAAAATCTCCATCTACAATAGACCATCTAAAAATCTCCAACAGACAAAATCTCCATCTACAATAGACCATCTAAAAATCTCCAATAGACAATATCTCCATCTACAATAGACAATATCTCCTTCTACAATAGACCATCTAAAAATCTCCAATAGACAATATCTCCATCTACAATAGACAATATCTCCTTCTACAATAGACCATCTAAAAATCTCCAATAGACAAAATCTCCATCTACAATAGACCATCTAAAAATCTCCAATAGACAAAATCTCCAGCTACAATAGACCATCTAAAAATCTCCAATAGACAAAATCTCCATCTACATCGACCATCTAAAAATCTCCAATAGACAATATCTCCATCTACAATAGACCATCTAAAAATCTCCAATAGACAATATCTCCATCTACAATAGACAATATCTCCTTCTACAATAGACCATCTAAAAATCTCCAATAGACAAAATCTCCATCTACAATAGACCATCTAAAAATCTCCAACAGACAAAATCTCCATCTACAATAGACCATCTAAAAATGTCCAATAGACAAAATCTCCATCTACAATAGACCATCTAAAAATCTCCATGCTTCATCAACCAACTAACGCCAGCAGACAAGACACCCTGTAGAGGTGACATCTAGTTCTACGTCCATCAGAGAGACCGAGACATTTGTGTTGCAATACCCGACATGAAAAGCTTCAGACGATACAATTTACATCGTGCACAGGATTCTGTTGGGCATTGATTCACACTGTGATGACCGATTGGACGGTCTTACAGTTTGGAATCAAACCCAGACTAGACGGCCGAAAGGTAAGTGCTCTATGTCCGCACGATCCTCTCAATTTCATGCAGGTACGTCAAATGGCAGAAAATGGCACATATTAAGTTTATTCCTTACCCGAAGATCACGATGCCAACTTCGTGAAAATAAATAAAGGAAAATATTAAATAAATATATCTATCGATGTGAAATTTTACAAATGTCATCTAACACCATTGTTGCATAGAGTTTGAAAATGATGACGTTGTAGGTCACAAAGTTTGGCGGCCATCTTGGATAGAAAAACAAACCTTATCCGATCAACACCAAACTTCACAAACATGATCCCCGACCCATACATACGCAGTGTACATTTTTGATGTGGTTTGGCAACCACATTAGCTTGAAAGCCGATATTTTTTAAAAATCGCTTCTCCGAAAACGCTTAACCGATCGATGTGAAACCTGTCCTGTGGTAAAAATGTGATATTTCAAAACAGCTGAAGGGATTTAAACCAAACTTGTTTAGTTTTAGGACAGTGAACGAGGGCGACTGTGTCGTCAATATGCCTCCGTGTAGTCCCTGCCTGTGACAATGGGGTACCCATCTTGGATGGAAAAATGGGGTACCCATTGTCACAGGCAGGGACTACACGGAGGCATATTGACGACACAGTCGCATTGCTCTCGTTTTTCTTCTGTTTTGACCCCTGTGACTACACCCCCTGGGACATGAACTGGGGGTCAAATTCCAAAACATCATGACATATTTCATGTTTCTCCCAATGTTGATTGCATGTACAAAGTTTCATTAAAAATGTTTTAAAATGTGCCGATTATTGCATTGTTTGGTATTTGACCTTTCGACTCCACCCCAGGAGGTGGGGCCAAAAATGATACTGCTCTCGCACCTTCTTGCCATGCGGTGATCATAACTACCAAGTTTGGTGGAATGTATGCAAAACCGTTTAGGAGGAGATAGCATGGCAGATGGATGGACGGAAGGACGGACGGATGGATGGAGCCGATTCACACTCCCCCCCCCCCCCCCTTTTTTTTTTTAAAAAGGCAACAAACAACAGGCTAATAAGGATGACTGTAAAAGTGAATTTCACATTTTGAAAAAAATGACCATGACTCGGAGGAATATGGACATACGCTATGTTGAAAACTACATCATTATGGGATATGGCGGTAAGAAAGTGCATGTTTCAGGGAAAACGGACACCTACATGGTGATGTTTAATTGAATCCTTATTTTAACTATACAAATACTCTTGTTAACATCCGTTTAACGTCCATCCGATGGACGACACACACATTGATGAATGACCCTTCTTGGGAAACATCGGGATGGCAGTTTATAGCTCGGTCGGGTTTCAAACCTTGTCTGGAGAGCTTAGAGGCGAGTATGCGTACCTCGAGCCCATCTTATCAGCTCATTTCTTTATTTAAAATATGGCCTTAATTATAGATCGCCCTGATTTTTACAGCGCAGCCCATAGAGCAATGCCATCTAGAACAGCATTTGTCTGTCCACATGTCCTCGCAAACATCCACCAATTAGAGCTGAGGATCTGGTCACATGACAGGGGGACAGCGTTTAGTAAACATTACAGTTGCATAAAGGGAAATATAATAACCTTATGTGGAACGTTTTAGGGTCCCAGCAGGTGTCGTAAGGTAGGTAGGAGGTTTCAGAAATTCCTCAATACAGTTATGATTTTGAAGTGCGATCGACATAGACCTTGCTACCGAATCAGGAAGTGAACACATGATGAAGGTTCGCTGGTTTGATAATCTCTCAATACAATCACGATTTAACATTATATTTTGATATACGTATTAATCACACATGCGCAGAGAGGAGCGGGATAGTTTTTTTTACTTCAGTGTTCAGGACAAACTTTAGCCCTGTCTGTCCACCTGGCAGTTAAACAAGAATAAAAATAATTTCAAACAGGGAACGTTTTTTTAAGGACGTCATAAATTCATAAAGAACTGTTTTTAAGGATGTCATAAAGGACAAACAACAGGCATGAAGAACTAATGGAAAGTGTTAGCTAGGGTGATGTAATATAGACTGCGTAAAACAGCAGTAAAACCCGGAATTAAATTTTTATACACCTTTTGACTTCATTAAGCCTTTATTTAAATTTAATTATATTGTCGCGCGAACCCTTCGGTTAATACCAGGGCTCACGAATGACCAAACGGATTTAATTGAGGCGACGACCAACTTGGATTCGGCTATAAAACACGAGAGGGCGAAGTGAAGAAGAAGAGGCGGAAACGCGTATTTGTAATGCGGAATGAACTCAACCGAAAATCCAGGTTAAAATGTACAAAAATAATGATTTATTTGATGGAACCCGAAACAATGGAACGCGACGGAAGATAAATAATGTTCCTAAATCGGGATCCCGCAATCACACTTTGACAACAGCACAGGGGAAATTAATTAATAAAAATAACTGTCCGTCGTGTAATGGTTCGTGGGTGCGAGCTTATCTGTCTGCAGTCTTGTCCACCGTCCAACGCGGCTCCAAGCTCCGGCGCGAAGAAACCCTCCGTCCGCTTTGCCCATGCTCTGCTCCAGGCCCGAGCCAACGCCCCACTCCAGGCTCCTCGTCGACCGCCCACGAGGTCCGTTCGCTCACAGCGCCAAAAGCACCGAGCACCGCTCCAAGCACCACGAACATGGCGAACCAACGACCACCAAGACCTCTCAAGACGAAGAGCCAAGAGCCAAGGACGAACAACGACAAGCGAAGGACCAGCACGACTCAATACCAAGAGCAAAGCCGCAGCACGACTCAATCCCCCAGAGTGAAGCGTCCAGAATCCCGCCAGCGAGTCCTTTTGAAACCTGGCATGTGACGTCAGTTCTGGCGCGTTACCAACCAGAGCCTCATAGCTTCCCGCCGTTTGCCGAACCTCCTCGCGCCTTCCGTGCTGATTCGCTCCAGGTTTGCGCCTTCCACGCCAACCAATCACAGTCCTCCTGGGCGTGGTTACACCTGGGCGTGGTCACGCGATGTTGCTAGGCCAGCTGGTGGTGCGGCTGGCAGCGGCCATCCGGCGGTGCCCCGATCTGGCTTCCTGCCGGTCTTCTTCCAAGGTCATTGTAAGGGAAGGGGGAATTATTTAATGTTAGCTAAGGGCCTATCTAAGTGTTTATATGAGTATGCATTGCCATAAGGGACAAAGGTTTTGAGACAGTGGGAACGACGAACAAAGGAATCTTATCCATAATCCCTGCACTATTTAGCATGCCCTGCTCCCGCGTAGTGGGGACATCAATACAGCTTATACCAACAAACCGGACTACACATAGAACTTATTACAGGGTAGATTCCCTTTCGCGACAGTCGAAGCATGTTACCTATACAGATCTACCTGGCTCTAGATATTCCTTTACCCCCCGACATAACACAGCCCCCCACCCCCTGGAACTATAGCTCCTGCTAGGTTCACTGCAGGCGCTACCATTCCAGTCTTAACACTTACTGTCTCACACTTAATTAACCTATGAAATAAATCAGGAGGGCTGTGGGAAGTGAGCCGGAGATACTTACCTATCCTCCTTAACAAGTTAATCCCTTTAACAATCATGCATATATGTACAATGATCTTAATTGGTCGTTCCTGTGGAGGGAGGAAACAAACAACACGCAAAATCTACCTTAACTACAAAACTTAACCAAACTTACAAAATTCAAAACTCTACTAAACATTTGTACAAACCCAGTCTACAGACCGCGTCCCCCGGTGGATGCCACAAGACGCAACCTTACCTGTGGGGCCATCCCAATGCACCCATATATTTCCGCGGGCCCTGTCCAGGTGTTACAGGTGAGTGACATGGCTCGGTGGATTTTGCCCTCATTCATTCAACACAACCTCTTAACCACTCATACACATTCCATAAATCAGTACGACACAAAAATCAATAGAGCTCATATTTTACGCCCCCCCCCCCCCCCCCCCTGCAGGACCATGGCATAGATGTCATTCGTGGTGTGCATTTCTCAACTAGGCAGCGGAGAGGTACCGCACAAGTAAGATGGTGGGGGCGCTTCAGGCTGTGGTGCCCACAGTCCCAAAAACAAGTCACTTGACTTACAAGTTCATTGCCCCCCCCCCCCCCCCGACCTTTGCCTCTTGGCCCCGTGACAGCCAAACAGCCCTTTCCGCCGTTGAGGGTCTCCACACACCAGGCTCCGTTGCCTCCTGCTTCCGCGCAGCTACACGCGTCGCCAGGAGTCTCCCTTACCCCACGGCGCCCAAACAGACCCTCCACCAACGAGCTCCAATTTCTAGATACCACTGGCTGCCAGGGGTAATTGCCGCAGATGGGGGGCCACAGGCATCGCTCCTCAGAGCTTGATCTGTACCTGCAGACACACACACCTTCCCCACCCACAATATCCCAAAAACACATTTCCTCCCCCCCCCCCTGCCATTCAATTCTCCACACAATTCAGAGAAGATGGTACAAAAGATTTGCCATGGCCTGCTTCATGTGAAATCCCCAGTTCACATTTTACCAACACATTTCCATTTTCAACACAATAATCACCACTCACTCATATTTCCATTCTCCACGACCACATAAAAACACATAACCACCACAAAAACAAATGCCACCCACAAGACTCTGTGGCACACATTCCATCCCCCTCACTGGCCATGTCATCACTCTCACCCGCCCCCAACTCCAAATTACATGTCCCAATTTAATAAGCAAGTCCTGAAGCCTGGGACAGTAACCATCAAGGCCTCAACCCGACCTTGATGTGCAGGGAATTTCCGGTTGGTCAGGTCCAAAGTGCCATCCACCCTACAAAATCCCAAAATTTATCATTGGGCCAATCAAATTTCACCAAATTTCACTTTAGTCCCCACTATACTGGCAGGCATGTGGATCCGCATCCAACGGTGATTATCACTACACAACTACCTGTGGCCACGACAGCTCTGCACATCTACCATGCAAGGGTCATCGGGACATGGTGAGCAGTCAAAACGCCAACATGGCCCATGAGTGTACATAAGGGTGCGACCCACCATCCATCCTTCGGCCCCCCTGCGAGGAACACGGCTGCACCAGCCCCAGCTGGCCAATGTGGTGAGCATCTGCTGCCAACAAACTCTACCGCACGCACAACCTCGGCCCTGGGAGAGACGGTCGCAGTGCGTGGCATTCCCCTCACGTCACCTACGCCGCCCTCATCCCCCAGTCCACAGAACTGCAGCCCCCCAGTGCCCACCCACACCTGACCACACCAAGGTCCAGTCAACAGCCTTGCTCCACCAGGAGACCCGCCCAGAAGACATGGTCCACACACCTCGGACACCCATAGCACCACGTTGACTCCCAGACTACACAACTTCATCCCCATAACCCCACGTCCCAAATATTGGCACAGTCGCCCCCACAGCCAGTTGAAGGCTGTGTCTTGCTAACCTGCCAATTTTAATCAGAGCCAACAACATTTTGGTCGACACACCTGGATCAATAATGGTGCCACTGATGTCAGTGACCACCATGACATTTCAAAATTCACCCTTAAATTTGCATCTAACCTTAGATTAACCATGCCAAACATTTTTCACATTTTACTAAACTCACCAAAGAAGGGTGCTTCTCCATACACATGCCAGCCGAGCATGGCCCATATGCTCGGCACGTTACAAATTCCCATTCAACACTCCCATGGCTCCCTTCCCAAACCAAGAGTCCACAAATCATAACGGAACATCTGTGGAAGGTCACTCTTACACCATCACGTTCCACAGATGCCCCAACGGTTGTCCGGTGGGCTATCTCATTCCTGTCCATGCGGTTCGACCGTGTCCATAGACCAGCCAGCATGGCAGGTCATCACATGCTGGCTGTCCCAGAGTCTCAGGGAGAGGGTGCCAGGCCGCATGCCCGGGCGGTCACCACATCAGGCCCATGTTGGCCGTCTGCGATGCCACCACCAAAGCGCGACCCACAACACCTCCCCCTAGTGGTCCTCAATATACGCCATCCCAGGCTTGAGAAACCACCTCGGACCCCCCTGGAGGTCTTAACCCCCACCAGGGTCTAATGACCCTGCCGGGCCGAGCCACCCACTCGGGTGGCGCCCCGGTGGACAGGGGACGCCACACTCCACCAGACCCCCCTTGGGGCCCAGGTCGTACCTCGACACTCAAGGCTGGACCCCACATCCAAATCTCGCCAGTACAGCCCCCCAGCTGGCTGGCGTCCCCAAATTTTGAAAGGGGCAACTTTTGCCCGAGGCCATCCCCAATGACCTCTCCTGGTCCGAATCCCGCAGCTCAGGGACCAACTCTCCCCATGGCTGCTCCACATCAAATTCCCATTTCCATATAAATTTCTTTTTCCTATTAAAAATTTTCATCTCCTGTCCCAAACCGCAGCTGCAGGTAACAACCCCTACCACAGGTTGTTCTGCCCCTCCCTGCAGCTAATCCAAATTCCCTACGGGGACCAAATTGTCTGAGGCTCTATCTCCCGATTCTCCAAGGTCCAAATTCAGCATGGAGCCAACACACTCCCCCAACTGGTTATCCAATTTCGGAGCCTCCTGTACCCAACCGCAGTGCATGGTGAGGGTCCCCTCGGTCACTTCAACCTCCTCCTCGGACCGACTCACCTCATCCCCCAAGCGCCTTTGGGCCTGGTCAAACTCCACCTCCATGGGACTGTCCCAGGTCCCCAACCGCTGGATCAAATCATTTTCATCACCATTACAAATCATTTTTGGCCCCCACAGGCCTGGATCAATAAATACATGGTCCGGTTCCATTACTCAGACCCCCCCTATTGTTATCCCCTCTTGCTCTGCACCACCGCCCTGGCACAGCAAGGATTCAAATCCATCCCCCTGTTGATGTGTTGGGGCATCCACCCGGCCCCGATAAACCTCCAGGTCACCATGAGGGAAACATCCCCCATTACCATTTCCACATTCCAAATTTCCTTCCCCATTCACCTGTGGGCACTCCATGCTCACCTGTTGGCATTCACCATCTACCTGTAGGCATTCCCCATTCACCTCTTCACATGCTGCAATAAAATTTTCCCCATTTAAATTTCTACCTTCCCTTCCTTCCCACTGGGATTCCAATTTTTCCATTCCCGTTGCAATTCCCAATTTGAATTCCCCCCGTTCCGATTGAATTTCTGCCACCCTTGGCTTCTCCTGGGCTCCCCATGTGAATCATTCTTTGTTCTTTCTTTATTTCATTCGTTTGTTCACGTTGGGCACTCATTTCTTTCGTTTTGGTTGCCCTTTGTTCAGGATATTTTTCTCTGTCTCTCCTCCTTTCTTCCCGCCATTCCCTCATAAATTGTCTCATTTGCTCCATAAATTGCATTGTGGCCTGGTTGTCCATGGGGGCCGTCCCTACGGCGGGGAGAGCTCCATCACTATGCTCTACCCCAACTACCTCCGACTCACCCCCAATGCTCCCTGCATCTTCCATCCTTTCTTCCATATTGCTTACCTCTTCCATCCGTAAAGAAGAGGTCGCTTCCCCGCGTGGATTTATTCTCAGAAACCGATTTAAATTTTAACTGACGCGCTGTTCGCGTCCGGCGCACCGATCGACGATGCAAATTTATCGCCTCCGACTACGAAAATTTTGTTTCCAAATTCTCCACACTCTTGACACCAAATTTATAACAGGGTTCTATCCCACTCCTGACTACCAGTTGTCGTGCGAACCCTTCGGTTAATACCATGGCTCGCGAATGACCAAACGGATTTAATTGAGGCGACGACCAACTCAGATTCGGCTATAAAACGCGGGAGGCAGAAGTGAAGAAGAAGAGGCAGAGGCGCGTGTGTGTAATGCGGAATGAACTCAACCGAAAATCCAGGTTAAAATATACAAAAATAATGATTTATTTGACGGAACCCGAAACAATGGAACGTGATGGAAGATAAATAATGTTCCTAAATCGGGATCCCGCACTCACACTTCGACAACAGCACAGGAGAAATTAATTAATAAAAATAACTGTCCGTCGTGTAATGGTTCATGGGTGCGAGCTTATCTGTCTGCAGTCTTGTCCACCATCCAACGCGGCTCCAAGCTCCGGCGCGAAGAAACCCTCCGTCCGCTTCGCCCACGCTCTGCTCCAGGCCCGAGCCAATGCCCCACTCCAGGCTCCTCGTCGACCGGCCACGAGGTCCGTTCGCTCACAGCGCTAAAAGCACCGAGCACCGCTCCAAGCACCACGAAGATGGCGAACCAACGACCACCAGGACCTCTCAAGACCAAGAGCCAAGAGCCAAGGACGAACAACGACAAGCAAAGGACCAACACGACTCAATACCAAGAGCGAAGCCTCAGCACGACTCAATCCCCCAGAGCGAAGCTTCCAGAATCCCGCCAGCGAGTCCTTTTGAAACCTGGCAGATGACATCAGTTCTGGCGCGTTACCAACCAGAACCTCGTAGCTTCCCGCCGTTTGCCGAACCTCCTCGCGCCTTCCGCGCTGATTCGCTCCAGGTTCGCGCCTTCCGCGCCAACCAATCACAGTCCTCCTAGGCGTGGTTACAGCTCGTCTCACGCGATGTTGCTAGGCCAGCTGGTGGTGCGGCTGGCGGCGGCCATCCGGCGGTGCCCCGATCTGGCTTCCTGCCGGTCTTCTTCCAAGGTCATTGTAAGGGAAGGGGGATTATTTAATGTTCGCTAAGGGCCTATCTAAGTATTTATATGAGTATGCATTGCCATAAGGGACAAAGGTTTGGCGACAGGGACGACGACGAACAAAGGAATCTTATCCATAATCCCTGCACTATTTAGCACGCCCTGCTCCCGCGTAGTGGGGACATCAATACAGCTTATACCAACAAACCGGACTACACATAGAACTTATTACAGGGTAGATTCCCTTTCGCGACAGTCGAAGCATGTTACCTATACAGATCTACCTGGCTCTAGATATTCCTTTACCCCCCGACATAACAATATACTTGAACACTCGAGCAAAAATCGCCTTCATAATCCTTTCAAGAACCTCCAGTTTTGGAGTACTTGAACGAGTTATATCGGGTGGTGTATGTAATAGTAGCCATCAAGCACAGCCCCTGGGAAGAGGGCGTGACGTGAGAGGGTGAACTGTCGGGATTAAGAAGACACCGCTGCTATGGCTATGATGTACGATGCCGACTGACGCTGCGATTTATGGTGATCAATAGATCAATAGATCCTCCCTCTCCTAAACTGACTCGATGTTATCTTAGTACAATGTATAAGGATGATATGTATAAGACTCCTTCAGTAGTGCTAAAGCTCCTGGATCTTTCTTTAACAATCCTTAAAATCATTATTTAATTAAAATCGAAGTATATACTTGACCACTGCTTGGGGCATCATGTTATATGAATGTTGTTGATATTGATGTTCTATTGCCTCTATGCCATCCTATAAAATTCCATTCCAATCCATCCCAACACCAATCCTTTTTGAGTAAGTTACATCTGCTAGTTAGGAAACATACACTGGTTACAGGCCGAGCAAAATAAAACGGGTTATCAGAAAATGACATTGCACGGTATATTAACGGATTATAAGAATAAATCTGCGTTTCATAGAATATATATTGCATTGACAATTCCTAAATCTTACTGAGAAGTGTCAAAAAAAATTCCCCATGCTCAAAAAAGCAGTTGTTTAACCTTACATTGAGTGGTGAGTTTGGTTATATGGTCCACCAAAGAGACAGAGAAAAAAAAAACAAGATGGAAGACAAATTTAAGAAGGAAAACAATAAAAACCTTTTTTTTTAATGTTGGTAAATGGGCCAGGTAGCTCAGTTCCAGGGGGCGGGGGGGGGGGGGGGGGGAGGCTTTATGGCAGAGTCACCATCACTGCAACACTCCACCGATCTGGGCTTTATGGCAGAGTGGCCAGACGGAAGCCTCTCCTCAGTGAAAGACACATGGAAGCCCGCTTGGAGTTTGCAAAAAAGCACCTAAAGGACTTTCAGACTGAGAAACAAGATTCTGTGGTCTGATGAAACCAAGATTGAACTGTTTGGCTTCCGTCTGGCCACTCTGCCATGAAGCCCAGATCGGTGGAGTGTTGCAGTGATGGTTGTCCTTCTGGAAGTTTCTCCCATCTCCACACAGGATCTTTGGAGCTCAGCCAGAGTGACCATCGGGTTCCTGGTCACGTCTCTTACCAAGACCCTTCTCCCCCGATTGCTCAGTTTGGCCGGGCGGCCAGCTCTAGGAAGAGTCCTGGTTGTTCCAAACTTCTTCCATTTAAGAATTATGGAGGCCACTGTGCTCTTGGGAACCTTCAAGGCAGCAGCAATTTTTTTGTAGGCTTCCCCAGATCTGTGCCTCGACACAATCCTGTCTTTGAGCTCTGCAGGCAGTTTCTTCGACCTCATGGCTTGGTTTTTGCTCTGATATGCATTGTCAGCTGTGAGACCTTATATAGACAGGTGCGTGCCTTTCCAAATCATGTCCAATCAATTGAATTTACCACAGGCGGACTCCAATCAAGGTGTAGAAACATCTCAAAGATGATCAAGAGAAATGGGAGGCACCTGAGCTAAATTGCAAGTGTCATAGCAAAGGGTATGAATACTTATGATGTAAATGTGATATTTCAGTTTTTTCTTTTTAATAAATTTGCAAAACTTTCTAAAATCCTGTTTCCTCTTTGTCATTATGGGGTATTGAGTGTAGATTGATGAGGCAAAGAATGAATTTAAACGATTTCAGCACAAGGCTGCAACATAACAAAATGTGAAAAAAGTGCAGGGGTCTGAATACTTTCTGAATGCACTGTGTGTATATATATATATATATATATATATATATATATATATATATATATATATATATATATATATATATATATATATATATATATATATATATATATACATACATATATATATATATATATATATATACACACACACACACAAGTATAAAGCCCGTCAAAAATGACGGGTTGGAACAGTTTATTTGACGATGCAGCCACGTGAACGTGCCAAAGACTGAAGCCTGGGCCTAGTGTCAGATGTGCTTATATCTTTTCTATTTATTCGATGTCTTACAGACGTAAATGAACACTCCGTTTACTCTGCGCACTTTGCACGTCACGTGCAGCAAATTTCACCTCCCTGTGCCTTGCATTTATTGTGATTTAAAAAAACAAAAAACCTTGAGGCTCGGTTTGCAATCCACCGTCTTACTTTTTCTTACCGTTTCGTCTTACCGAAACGTCTTACCATTTCCAATGTAAGAGACATAATTACTCTTCTTTTGGGTCTTTGGAGTCATCAGATTATTTTGGGTCCTCTGGTTCTTTGGGGTATTTTGGGTCTTTGGGGTAATTTGGGTCTTTAGGGTCCTCAGGGTCTTTTTGGTGTTTTGGATTGACAGCCTACAGATGTAAATGAACACTCGGTTTACTCTGCGCACTTTGCACGTCACATTCAGCAAATTTCACCTCCCCACGCCATGTATTTATTGTAAAAAAAAACAAAAAACACTTCTGTACACTGAATTTGAGGCTCGGTTTGCCGCAGTCTACAATTCCAATGTAAGAGACATAATTACTCTTCTTTTGGATCTTCAGAGTCCTAAGGGTCTTTTGGGTCCTCTGGTTCATTTGGGTCTTTTTAGTACTCAAACCCTTTTGCATCCTTGGGATCTTTGGTTCATTTGGGTCTTTGGGGTATTTTAGGTCATTTGAGTCTTTTGGGTCCTCTGCATCTTTGGTTCCTTGGGTCTTTTCAGTCATTTAGGTCTTTGGGGTATTTTGGGTCTTTGGGTTCCACTGGGTCCTCAGGGTCTTTGGGGGTCTTTTTGGTGTTTTGGATTGGTTGGTTCCATGGGGTCGTTTAGGGTCTTCGAGGTATTTTGGGTTTTCAGGGACTTTTTGGTCTTCTGGGTCTTTTCAATTTTTTTTGGTCTTTAAGGGTCTTTGGGATATTTTGGGTCTCTAGGGTCTTTGTGGTCATTTCGGTCTTTGATGTATTTTGAGTCTTTGGGGTATTTTGGGTCTTCGAGGTCTTTTGGGTTTTTGGGTCTTCGGGGTATTTTCAGTCTTCTGGGTCTTTAAGGGACTTTGGGATATTTTGGGTCCTTGAGGTATTTAAGAGTCTTCTGGGTCTTTTAGGTCTTTGGGGTATTTTTAATCTTCTGGGTCTTCTGGTTATTTAAGGGTCTTTGGATCTTCAGGGTATTTTGGGTATTTTGGGTCTTCATGGTATTTTGGGTCTTTAAGGGTCTTGGGGTATTTTCAGTGTGTTGGGTCTTTGGTGTCTTTATGGGTCTTGGAGTCTTTTCAGTGTTTTAAGTCTTCGGTGTCTTTATGGGTCTTTGGGGAATTTTGGGTCTTAAGGGACTTTTGGGTTTTTGTTATCTTTTGGGTATTTAAGGGTCTTTGGGGTATTTTGTGTCTTTGGGGTCGTCTGGATATTTAAGGGTCATTGGGGTCTTTTGGATATTTAAGGGTCTTTGGGGTCTTTTGGTTTTTCGTGGTCTTGGGGAGTCATTTGTGTCTTCATGGTCTTTTGGGTCTTTACAGGTCATAGGGTCTTTTCAATCTTTTGGGTATTTGGGGTCTTTATGGCTCTGGGGAATTTGGGGTCTTCAGTGCCTTTTGTTTTTTTGTGGTATTTTGGGTCTTGGGAGTCCTTGGGGTCTTTTGGGTCTTCATGGTCTTTTGTGTCTTTAACAGTCTACAGGTTATTTTGGGTCTTTGGGTATTTGGGTCTTACGAAAATTTTGGGTCTTAACAGTCTACAGGTTATTTTCTTACAACAGTCTAGGTCTTAACAGTCTACAGGTCTACAGGTTATTAACAGTCTACAGGTTATTTTGGGTCTTTGAGGTCTTACCAAAATTTTGGGTCTTTAACAGTCTTCAGGGTCTTTTGGGTCTTCGAGGTATTTTGGGTGTTTGGGGTCCATTGGGTCTTCAGGGTCTTTTCAGTCTTTTGGGTCTTCAGAGTTGTTGGGGTCTTCTGGGTCCTTGGGGTCTTCTGGGCCCTATTTGTCATTTGGGTCCTTAGGGTTGTTTGGGTCTTTTGGATCCTCGCGGTCTTTTGGATCCTCGGAGTCTTTTGGGTCTTTGGGGTCCATTGTGTTTTCAGGGTGTTTTCAGTATTTTGGGTCTTTAACAGTCTACAGGGTATTTTGGGTCTTCGGGTATTTTGGGTGTTTAGGTCTTTTGGGTCTTACCAAAATTTTGGGTCTTCGGGTCTTTGGGGTCCATTGGGTCTTTTCAGTCTTTTGGGTCCTTGGGGTTGTTTGGGTCTTTTGGATCCTCAGGGTCTTTTGGATCTTCAGGCCTTTGGGGTATTTTAGGGTATTTTGGGTCTTCAGAGTCCTTGGGGTCTTCTGGGCCCTTGGGGTCTTCTGGGTCCTTGGGGTCTTCAACAGTCTACAGGGTATTTTGGGTGTTTGGGGTCCATTGGGTCTTTGGGGTCTTCTGGGGCATTGGGGTATTTTGGGTCCTCAGAGTCTTTTAGTTATTTTGGCTGGGTGTGTGTACCTCTCTCACTAGCCATGGCTCCTCAGCAAAGGACTTCTGCGACTCATTGGGACTGACACAATCTGTCAATTTTCCGACCCGGATCTCAGTCAACGGAGTATCTTCTCTTCTAGACTTGGTTATGACTAACTTCCCTGAAAATGTCTGCTGCTCTTCTTCTGCTCCAATCGGCTCATGTGATCATGTGCTTGTTAAAGTGGACCATTCTCAGAGAGCCTCCTCAGCATCGACAAGTCTGGCATTTCACACAGGCCAACTGGCATGGTCTTCAAGCAGCCATCAATAATCTGGACTGGTCTCCCATCTCTACCGCCTCTGACATCAACTCATCCTGGGATTTCTTCCAAAGTAAATTGCTCTCTCTCATGCACAGATTTATCCCATCTCGTCTTCAGTTGTCATACCCTTCCTCCCGTCCATGGTACACGGAATCATGTGGTGAGGCAGTTGCCCAGAAACAACTTGCCTTCGCCTCCTGGAAAGCAAATCCAACGGAAGGAAATCTCATTTCTTTTCACAAAGCCCGAAACAAGTGTGGGTCCACCCTCAGGAGAGCCAGGAAACAATATCTCTCGATTCTCCAGACCGAACTCTCAAACCTGTCTCCCTCTTCCAAATCCTAGTGGCGTCTGGTCAAATCTGTTTCTGGTGTTTGTTCCCCCTCCATCCCCTCCCTTACCTCAAACGGCTACACAGCTGACTCTGCACGTGAAAAAGCTGAATGCTTCAACTCTGTGTTTGCCTCTAAATCTTGTGTCCCAAACCCATCCCTCTCTGTACCCACCGTACCCAGCTGCTCCTGGACTCTGTGTCCTTTTCTGTCAATCTTCGACTCTGATTCTGCAACTGGACCAGACGGCATCAGCCCACGGGTCCTAAAATCCTGCTCTGCCGCTCTTTCACTCCCTCTCTCTGTTCTCTTCACCCTCTCTTTTGCTCAAGGTCATCTGCCATCAGCTTGGAAATAGTCCAGGAGCCCAGAAGGTTTATTCAAGTGAAAAGCGCCGGAATGTGACCTCATGGGCTGATGGGGTCATCCACCGACATCACAAAAATGCATTGCTGCCGGGGCTGACCCGTGGCTTTCCCCCCCGAAATCACTCAATTAGTGACGCCATTACCGAAAAACCTATTTTTCTCAATACCTGGAGAACTATGCATGATAATATCACGAATAAGGTGTCTATACCTATGTTTACATGGTCAATAATTACACTGACACCCGCATTATTGCTAGAAAATGTATAGTTTTCCAGGTAAATGTTTAGTTCACCCACTCAGTTAGCAACGCCATTGCGGAAAAACCCATTTTCATTAATATCTGAAAAACAATGCATGATAATATCACAAATAAGGTGTCTATACCCATGTTTTTATGGTGAAATATTACAATGCCAACTCTAGTGCTTGAAAATGTGGAGTTCACCCTGAAAGTTGCCTACTGGAGTCATACCATCTCTGTCTTTTGTTACAATGTGGCAAATAATGCATCTGTCCTGTCCCTTTTTGTTATTTACAGATCATGGCAAATGACGCCCCCGTTTGTATAATTTGCAAAGAAAGAGGAGAAAAGAAACGTGCCCTGAAGTGTTTCAATTCCAGCAACTGGGAAACAGCCAAAAATGCTGCTAGACGGCGAAAGGCACTTCAAAGTGACAAGTTTTCGAACACCTCGGAAGAGATCAGAACAGCTGAGGGCCCAGAAGGCAAATATTACCACTCAGTTTGCCTCAGTCGATTCTGTGCTGTTAAGAGAGGAGCACCTCCAACCTTGCTGTTGCACTGAAGGCGTACTCCATCCAAGCGTTGCAAACTCCAACTTTTGATAGAGTCATCATATTGCTTGGAAATTTCCATCTTGAGCTGGCCTTCTTTGGAGCCCTGGGAACCTTCCTGGCTGATTCTGGGGTTGAATATCTGCTCACCGAAGCTGGTGTCTTGGCTGAGGGCTCGCTTGCTGGCTTCATGAAGGGGAAGTTTTATAACAGATGTACCAGGATCCACCAAATTCTTGCTGCTGTGATGGAACGAGCACTGTTCTCTAAGTACCTGGAATTAATGGAATATCTGGAGGGATCCCTTGCACATGAATTGATGTCTGATAGCGATAGCAGTGTCAAGAACTGTCGACGTGTCACTGAGAATGCCGCATTTGAGGATCTCATGAAGAGATACGAGGTCTTCTTCCATGACGCCATCAATGAAAAATATGGAGGAACAGCATCATACTGGGCTACCTATGTATATTTCATCAACAGGGTGTATCGACAGGTGCAACGGGCCGTACGGACCAATGATGTAGATGGATACATCCATATCCTGCCAATTGTGATCGAAGTCTTCTTTGCTTTGAACCGGCGAAATTATGCTAGATGGGGTTCCCTCTTTCTCCAAAAACTCATGAAAATGGACCCCAAGGCTCGAGAGATTCTGGAAGCTGGTGCCATGTCAATTCGGTGTACAAAGAAATCCTACGCCAGGTGTCCAGTTGATCTGACATTGGAGCAGTCAACAGGGATACTTCTTCTCCCATGGGAGGCATAACAGCTTTCACAAATTCTCATAGTGCCTTCAGGAGGTGGTCCATCACTCTCACGCAACGTAGCATGGCCCTTACAGAACTCTGTGAACTGGTCAGTCTCTAACCAGGGGAGGAACCAGCTAATCAGCTGAGGAAATGGAGAATTGAACCTGACAATGCTGACATGAATGCCCTCTCCAACACCTTGGACAACACATGCAACCCATTCGACACTTATTCTCCTGCTGATATCATCAATGTGTCATCAGGGAGAGCAGCGAAGGAGGAGACCAAAACATTCCTACTTGGAACACTGGAACGGGGGGAAAAACTTCGACTTCAGTTCGAGGATGAGTGTGTAGTCGATGGTTCACGGTTTCTGAAGCCCGTGGCAAGGATCAAAATGTTGAACTTTGCTGCAGAGAATGTGAAGCAATCTAAGACCGCAGCACGAAGAGCGAATGTGGCAGAGGGAGTCAGGGATGTCTTTGGACGAATCTTAGCTGTTGCTGCCGAGACAAGCGATGCACTTGATCTGCATCACATTCTTAGCTACCCGGTTACTGAAGTACCACTTTCTCTTGCCCATTGTGATGGAACTCCCCTGAAGACGGACAAGGCATCCCTCACAAAGAAACTTGAAAGCAGACAGGAAGTGTTTCTCAATGACACCAGTCTTCCCCCAATAACAGCCACAGTGATTGATAGCGGTATTATCCTCCATGAAACCGTGCTGCAGCACAGCAAGTCCACATATGCAACCATGACAAAGGATCTTTTGGCAAAAGTGTTTGTATCGTGGGGAGCAAATCCATTTCGTGCTCGACAAGTACCAGTCACCATCAATCAAAGATACCGAGCGAAACGTGCGTCGTTCAACTACTCCTCAATCATTCATCATTACTGGACCTGACCAGGCTCAGCGACAGAGTGGCACAGAGTTACTCAAAAGTGGATCATTCAAGAAAGAGTTTGCCCGGTTTGTAATGGAGGAATGGAAGAAGCTCAAATATGGTTCAATTATTGGAAGAAAAACAATGTATGTTTCACATGGTGGTGTGTGTATGGAGATGAAGAACAATGAGGATGATGTGCTGCAAATAGAGGAACCGAATCACCTCCAATGTCGACATGAAGAAGCTGACACACTCATTGCCTTTCACGCAAACAACATTTCCACTGGTAACATTCTAGGAAGGTCGACTGATACGGACGTCTTCATCATTCTGCTTGGGCTTTCTGGAAGGTCGGAAGGGATTAACATCATCATGGACTATGGATCTGGCAACCACCGAAGGTACATTGATGTCACTAAACTAGCTGCCATTCTTGAGAAGAAACAGACTGGTATCACTGAAGCACTAATCGGCCTTCATGCCTTCACTGGTTGTGATTTCACATCGTGTTTCTACAGAAAGGGCAAAGTGAAACCCTTCCAGCGGATGGAGTCAGATGCAGCTCATGTGATGGTATTGCGATCTCTAACAGCTGAGGAGGTAGACGTCCAAGCTGTTACATCCTTTGTCTGTGTGCTGTATGGCTTCAAAACCTCTGACATTAATGAAGCCAGATACAAGGCATTCATGCGAATGGTGGTGGTGACGAAAAGGAGCCCCTTGCCAGAATAAAGAAGATAAACTGTGCCTCTCTTCCTCCGTGCGCCAAGACACTTGGTAATCATATGAAAAGGGTGCACTATGTGGCAAGAATCTGGAAGAGAGATGATCAGACAGATCCAACTGGTGGGGCGAGTCCGACAGACTATGGATGGAAGTTGTCTCAAAACTGCTTTGAACCAGACTGGTATCCAGGAAGTTCAGTTCCAGAGTCCCTCACAGGCCCACATGAGGATGACAGGGATGGCGTGGAAGATAATTCAGTAGATGAGGAAGAGTCAGATAATGCTTGGAGTGAGGACAGTGAAGAGAGTGACGAAAGTGATAGAGAAGACTTGTAATGCCAAGAGGACATCAAGTTAATTATGTGAACTGCACATTTGCAAGTTTTCCATATATCGTTGTTCGGTAATGAAGCGTCGCTTCATGAGCGGGTGGGCTACACATTTACCTGGAAAACTATACATTTTCTATCAATAATGCGGGTGTCAGTGTAATGATTAACCATGTAAACATAGGTATAGACACCTTATTCGTGATGTTATCATGCATAGTTCTCCAGATATTGAGCAAAATAGGTTTTTCGGTAATGGCGTCACTAATGAGTGATTTCGGGGGGAAAGCCACGGGTCAGACCTGGCAGCAAAGCATTTTTGTGATGTCGGTGGATGACCCCATCAGCCCATGAGGTCAAACGTTCCGGCGCTTTTCACTTGAATAAACCTTGTGGGCTCCTGGACTAAAATCAGCCAACATCACCGCTTTACACAAAAAATGTGCAAAAACAGATCCTTGCAACTACAGACCAATCAGCCTCCCAATTATCAGCAAAGTCATGGAATTCCATCATTGCTTCGGATATCAAATCTTTCCTCTTCTCCAATGGCTTGATCTCTGATCATCAATTTGAATTCAGACGAGGTCATTCTACTCTGGAAATGCTGCTTCTGCTGTCTCAACAATGGATGGAGGTCCTCAATGCCAAACAGGAAATTAGAGCCGTCTTTCTTGACATATCACGTGCCTTCGATACGGACTGGCACCCCGCTCTGCTCACCAAACTCTCCTCCTATGGTTTGCATGGAAACCTCCACGCATGGCTTGCTGACTGCCTCTCTAGTCGTAGTCAACGTGTGGCCCTGAATGAGTTTCTCTCATCTCCCCTTCCTGTTCAGGCTGGAGTTCCCCAAGGCAGTGTTCTGGGCCCTGTGCTTTTTCTGGTCTTCATCAATGATCTCTCTGACTCTCCTGAAAATCCTCTCCATCTCTTTGCTGATAACTCCACTCTCTGCCGCTCCATTCCTCATCCCTCAGATCGGCAGTCTGCAACTTCCTCACTCTCTGCAGACCTGGACAAACTCACAGACTGGTCAAACAAGTGGAACATGTCTTGCAATCCTGACAAATCTCACACTCTTACTATGTCTCTCCGAAAAGACCGACTGGACAACCCTCCCATCTACTTTCTGAACAATCCTCTCCAAGAAGTTCTGTCACTCAAGCTTTTGGGTCTCACTATCTGCCATGATCTTTCCTGGGAAAATCACATTTCCAATCTGGCCTCCAAAGCCAGTCGCCAACTGGGCATCCTCCGTCGTGCGAAGTCCTTCCTTGCACACCTGAGCTCCTCACCACATACAAGGCTTTCATCCACAGCTCAATGGAATACTGTTCTCCCCTCTGGGCCGGTGCTCCTGCCTCACACCTAGCTCGGCTTCACGCTGTTGAAACCAAAGCTTTCAGAATCATTGGAATCTCCTGCGATGACGCTAACTCCGGGGGCTTTTCACTTACTCGCCGCAGTCAGGTTGGTGGTATTTCTGTCTTCTACCGACTCCTCTCTGGCCTTGCTCAGCCAGCTCTGTCTGTGCTCTGTCTCCCAAATATTCCTACAGGTCGCACAAGATCTGCCAGCAACTCTCTTCTCGTGAAACTGCCAAAATCAAGACTCTCTGCTCACCTTCACTCCTCTTTTCTCCCACCTCTGGAACAAACTCCCTCACTCTCTTCAATCCCACTCCTCCCGCCAGGTCTTTAAAACAGTTGTTCACCACCATCTCTTACCTTCCCCCATCCAAAACCTTGATCTTTTCTACCCCCGCTAATTCACCCCAGATCCACTTTTTTGAAATACCAACTCCTTTCCTTGAAGTCCTTGCAGTGTGCTTGTGTTTATACTCCCCCCCGCTCCCCCTTCCCACATCTCCTCCCCCCAAGCCCTCTCCCTCCCACAGATCTCCCGATGTCCCTGCCCTCAAATGTTGTGTTTGTCTGCTTCCCCATCTCTCCCAATCTTGTCTACCGCTCCCCTTATTATATGTTTTATGCGTCTGTTTGATTTTTTGTGTGATTAATGTTTGCTCTTTCACGAGCTTCGATCTTGTATACAAAAAAAAAAGAAGAAGTTATTTTAACCGGTTGACACACAGTCGTGTACAAAGATTGCCCCTTCAACCCCCCTTCAATCCCTCCAAAACACTACTCAAAGCCTTTAATGCCGACCCTGATGAAGGGGGACAGACACACACACACACACACACACACACACACACACACACACACACACACACACACACACACACACACACACACACTGTTTTATATGGTAGATATAAACCATATTTATATTATATGGACAATATATATATTGTTATGTCGGTGGGGTAGCAATATGTAGAGCCAGATAGATCTGTGTAGGTAGGTATTCGTCTGTCGCGGTAAGGAATCTGACCTGTAAGAAGTTCTGTGTGTTTCGGTGATTTGTCGGTTAAGATGTATACCTGTGGACATACCAGGATGTTCGTGTGATAAGTAGAGTAGGGATTAAAGAGTAGCGCCCCTGTGTGTCCACACCTGGTAGCCAAACCTTTGTCCCGTATGGCAATGCACACCTGTAGACACGTAGTTAGGTCCCTAGCGCAACATTAAATGATTCCCTTCCCTGACATGACTTTGGAAGATGGACAGGCAAGGGGGGGTGGGGGGCAGGCTCGGGGCGCCGCCCCATGGACCACGGCCAGCTGCACCTACGAGCTATGATCACGCTACACGCTACGACGCTACGTGCTATACCATGCCCAGGAGGGCTGTGATCAGTTGGCGCGAATGGACGCAGAAGGCGCGAAGCGGGTCGACAAAGGGGAGGGAAGTTACGAGGCTCTGGTTGGGTGCCGCGCCGAGGCTAACGTCACCGCCAGAGGTTATAAAAAGAGCGCGCGGTACTCTGCGCGCAGTTTTTCCTGTCCCTGGTGGAGTGAGGAGCTTTATGCAGATTCCTGGCCCTGGCAGTCCCAGTGCGATCTCGAGTGGAGAGAGTCCTGTCCCTGGTATAGTCGGCTCGCATTCTTGGCCCTGGTTGAGTTGGCTTGAGAGTTGGCTTATCGATCGTGTGTGAAGATCGACCTCGTGGTGCTTGGAGAGGTGCTTGTGCGGGAGCGAGGCTCGGTGCTGTGAACGGGCCTAGCAACGCGTGCGAGGCGGGCGAAGGATTCCTCCACGCTGGAGATTGAAAACGACAAGACAGATAAGACCGAGTTCCGCGTTCCCAATTACATAACGGACATGTTATTTTGGTTGTTCACTCCCCCCGTCTGTATTTGACGTCAGTGTGTGGGATCCCAATCTAGGAACTTTATATAATATCGCGTTTTCCTGTCCCTACGTTTCTTTGCAATAAACCCTTGTATTATTTTCCATTCCCTGTCAAACCTGTGCCCGTGTCGAGTTAATTCCCTTACAGGACCGGAGCTACGTCGGTGCGCTGAAGGTAAGCTTTTAGCGCAGCCTTCCATTTTCCTTCTTCCTCCCGCGTGACCATAGTAAAATCCGTATTGGTTGTTGCCCCCGAATAAATCCGTTCAGGCCTTTCCGCGGCCTCTGGTGTTAACCGGAGTCGCACAACAATATATATATATATGTATGTATGTATGTATGTATGTATGTATGTATGTATATATATATATATATATATATATATATATTGTTGCGGTATCTAGAACCTTCAATTTATCAAATTTAGTATTAAAATCCCTAATAACCCCCCTTTGTACATTTCCCCCTTAATTGGCTGTTAATTGAAATGAGTGCACCTTAGCTAGTCCATGTACAAGCACGTAGCCAATCATAGAACCTCTCAATAGTTATTTCTTTTATTATTCTCATCTCTTTAGAGATCTCTTTAGTTATTTCTCTCAATACTGATTCCAATCAGTATAAGGCTCTGTTTTCCACTAGTTGACCTTGCGCTGCACCAAATCAAATAAGATAGATCCCCTTTCAATGGCCTCAGAACCTCCTTTACCAACTGCATTACCTTTTTTTTTTACCAACTGCATTACCTTTTTTTTACCAACTGCATTTACCCTCCATCGCACATGTGCTACAACTCAAAGAAGAAGGGTGTTGCCCGCCCATCGTCATCAGGAGGAGGAGTGAGCCAGCCCCGATCAACCAACCAAGAATGAGGAGTTTGGCCTGAGAGGGCGGAGAGAGAACGATCGAGGAGGTTCGTGAAAGTTCCATGGGAGTGGCTATATAACCTGTTGCCGAGAGCCCCCACCAGAGAGTTCAGGGTTCGGCAGAGAGCGGAGAAGAGCTGAGAGTTGTTGAGGAGTTCGGCAGGAGGTTCTGAGTGCTGAGAGAGACGTGCAACCTGCAGAGGTACGAGGGAGAGACGGCGCTGCTTGGAACAGCTCCTGTGCGCGAAGCTCTGACACGCTGCTGTGCGTGAACCAGATTGCGGTGGAGTCGGCGGCCGCTCACTTCCAGCCCCGACGTCCCGTGCGGGATCAAGCTCCAGCCCTGTGGTCCCACCTTCCTCTCCTTCCAGCCATTCGTTCCTGCCTTCAAGTTCCCCATTCGTGTGAGTCTGCCTGTCGTCTGTCCTTTGTGTTGTCCTGGGAATAAGTAAGCCTGTGTAGATAAGCTAGGAATTGCTCTGTGTCCTTCTGCTCCTTCCATTTCCCTGTATATTACTCATATTTTACTTCTTCTCTTCTTCTTTGGTTTTGTATAAATAGTAATAAATACCTGTTATTTCTTACCTTTGGTTTCTTCATTCACATCCGATCGTCTTTGTGATTTCCCCCATTGAGTACCCGTGGTGCGATTTCGGCCAGCGCTTCGCAATCGGGTTAGTCATTGTTAACGGCCTGGGTCGTGACTCGCTTCGCTCGGCGTGTCCATTACCGTCGCGACTCAGGCGGGGCTGTCTCCTCGCGGGTTGGGAGGTCACGGTAAGCAGGTATTCGGGGGGCCTTTTTTTTTGTATCTCTGGCCCGATTACCCTGGTCGTGGCTGACCACCAGTGACGTCACAGACCCCCAGGACCCACGTCGGCCAGTGCAAGACAAGGGGATTGACCCCCTCTTGGTAAGGGGAGAGCCGACGTCAGAGATCCGTAACAATACATATATATATACCGTATTTTCCGGTGTGTCAACCGTGGTTTTTTACCGACGGGAAAACCCTAAAAAAGGGGGTGCGGTTGATACACAGTAACAGAAAAATTTGTGCATTGAAAAACTGTCATATCAACGGGACGTAATCTTTATATTACTTTGGGGTTGCGGGGATAAAATGATGAATGATCGTCAATTACGTTACTAAGGTAGGTTCAACGCCGATTACTGCTGCCAGTCAAAATACAAGAAAGTTTGAAGTTTGTAATATTTGATTTTTCTATGCGTGTTTGTGAAAATGTGTACTTTCACTAGTCCTCTTTGAATGACAGGTCACATAGTGAATAGAGTGTGCTAAATAAAGACAGGATTAAGTCACAAAACAAAAGCGTCAACATGGTAAACAGGATGTTTTGCATGGGACATTATGACGTACCTATTGTCTGACCAACGCCGCAGTATAAACCTATTGAAGTCGGCTTTGATGCCGCCGCATGGGCTGGGCGAATGTATAAAACGGAGAGGTCAACGGGGAGTTTCACCATTCGTTCTATCCTGTTCGAGCTATCAAGACCAAGATTCACCATTCGCTTCTATCCTGACCAAGACCAAGCTTCACCATTCGCTTCTATCCTGACCAAGACCACGAGATGGCACCGCGATCATTCACAGCAGCTTTCAAGCTCCGTGCCTGCAGGTTTGCAGAAGAGTTTAGTAATCGGGCGGCCGGCCGACACTTCGGAATCGACGAGTCCGTCATTAGACGCTGGCGGACTAACAAGCAGACGCTGGAGACGATGCCGAAGAAGAAGAAGGCGATGAGGGGCAAAGCTGCCCAGTGCCCGGCCTTGGAGGAGAGACTGCTAATGTGGGTGAGAGAGAAGCGAGCCGAGGGACACGCCATCGCGACACTAGCGTTGCGACTCCAGGCCCGACTCATCGCCAGGGAAACAGAGGTCGATGACTTCACGGCCAGTACGTCTTGGGCGTACAGGTTCATGGGTCGTCATGGCCTTTCCATTCGCCGGCGAACCCACATCGCACAGAGTCTCGAGTGCTTGATGGCACTCAAGATGACATCATCTGGGAGGATGAAGTGGCAGTGACCGACGATGGAGAAGAGGATAACGACGACGATGATCTCGCCTACCCAGACTCGGATGATGATCTTCGTAATGTCTTCCCTGAAGAAACAGATGACGAGGACTTCTTCGGATTTTAGAGCCTAAACCCAACGGCCCTTTTCCGACGATGGAGAAGAGGATAACGACGACGAGGATCTCACCTACCCCGACTCGGATTGGACTGAAGAAACGGATGACGAGGACTTCTTCGGATTTTAGAGACTAAACCCAACGGCCCTTTTCAGGGCCCCACATTGACAAGAGCCAAAACCCAACGGCCCTTTTCAGGGCCCCACATTGGCAAGAAAGAATAATTATAATGTTTTTAAAATTCTCTTTCAACTCATTTCATGTATTTTCACTCTTTCTCTGTCTTCAGTTTCTCTTTCCTTTCATCATATTTCGCTTTCCATTTTATTTATTTATTCACTTCTCTTTTTTAAATCTTCAGGATTTCCCCTCCCCCCTCCCTTTCCCCCATGCCCCTCCCTTTCCCCCCTACCCCGTCCTTTCCGCCCCACCCCTTCCCCTCCCCCCTCTTCTCCCCTCCCCCCTCTCCTCCCCTCCCCCCCATTCCGCTCCCCCCTCCCACCCTCCTCCCCCTCCCCCTCCCACACCTTCGCCCTCCCATCCCTCCCCCTCCCCATCCCCCCCTCTTCTCCCCTCTCCCCCTCCCCATCCCCCCCTCTTTTCCCCTCTCCCCTTCCCCCTCCCCCCTCTTCTCCCCTCTCCCCCTCTTCTCCCCTCCCCCCCGTTCCCCTCCCCTCCCCTCCCCCGCCCCCCCGTTCCCCTCCCCTCCCCTCCCCCGCCCGGCAATGCCGGGTACTTCTGCTAATTTCATCTTTCTTTTCAGCCATTCCTTGGTGGATTTACTGATACTAGGGCATGCCCGTACTATATATATATCTAAAATTATATCCCCCCCCTCTATTTACATGAAATGGTTTGGTCCAAAGCGAACGGCTTGCGAGTACGGTGACAATCCCCCCCCTCTATTTACATGAAATGGTTTGGTCCAAAGCGAACGGCTTGCGAGTACGGTGTTTTTTATCGGACCCGTGGAATTATAGATAGTAGTTTTAATTAGTTTTAAAACATAGTTTAACGGCAACATAGTTTTCCAACGTGAAATAAATGAATACGCTCTCAAATGTGCCGTCCGAGGCAGAGTCTGTTCGCCATGTTCGGCACACGTGATAGCTCGCTGCTCTCTGATTGGTTGAATCGTTTTTTGGACATAGCTCGGTAACTACTTGTCCGATTAATATGAAACCTTGAAAAGGCACATCCTCGGGTCCCCAGCAATATACCTGGCAAGTTTAAAGTATATCGGACCCGTGGTTGTCGAGAAACAGCGGTCACAGACATACAAACATACAAACATACAAACATACAAACATACACACAGAGATTACTGGAATTATAGATAGATGTTTAGGGTTACTGTCATGTTGCAAGGTCCACCTTCGGTTGAGCTTCAACTTTCCGACAGATGGCCTCACATTATCCTCAAGCACCCTCTGGTACAATGAAGAATTAATCGTGATTCTATGATGGTGAGCTGCCCAGGCCCTGATGCAGCAAAGCTGCCCCAAACCATAATATTTCCACCACCATGCTTTACAGTTGGTATCAGGTTCTTGTGGTCAAATGCTGTCTTTGGTTTTCGCCAAACATGTCTTCTGCTACTGTGGCCAAATAGCTCTACCTTTGACTCATCTGTCCAGAACACATTGTTCCAGAAGTGCTGGTCTTTGCCTTGGTGGTCATTGGCAAACTTTAATCTTGCCCTGATGTTCTTTCTGGACAGCAAAGGTTTCCTCCTGGCACACCTCCCATGCAGATCAAATTTGTGCAGCCTCTTTCTAATGGTAGACTCGTGCACTCTGACATCAACAGTGGCAAGAGCTACCTGTAGGTCCCGTGATGACATTCTGGGAGTCTTAGCGACTTTTTTCAGCATCTTGCGGTCTGCTCTCGGGCTGAACTTGCTGGGGCGGCCTGGCCTGAACAAGTTGACAGTTGTTTAGAATCTTCTCCACTTCTAGATGATCTTCTGGACAGTCGAATGATTGATTTCAAATTGTTTGGAGATCTTTTTAAATCCCTTCCCAGACTCGTAGGCATCTATGACCTTCTTTCTGAAGGACTCAGAGAGCTCTTTTGATCTAGGCATGGTGACGCCACACACTTCAACAACAAAGAGCAAACCAAACGAAATTTCTGAGGTTTAAATAAGACACGTTCCTCCAAGGTCCTCTCTGACAATGTTCTAATCATTTGCACCTGATCTGGTGCACCTGATTCGAATTTTAGGTATTTGACGTAGTGATAAATGTAGGGGTGTACTTACTTTTTCCACATGCGAAATTTGCATTTATGTTTTTTGGTGATATTTGTATTTGCACATGATATTGCACGCGAAATTTGCACATGATATTTGTTCTCTTATATCAACTTTATCTATCAATATTGTTGAAATGTGTGTGTGCTCAGCGTCGACGAGTCTGGCATTTCACTCAGGCCAACTGGCACGGTCTTCAAGCAGCCATCAATCATCTGGACTGGTCTCCCATCTCTACCACCTCTGACATCAACTCATCCTGGGAATTCTTCCAAAGTAAATTGCTCTCTCTCATGCACAGATTTATCCCATCTCGTCTTCAGTTGTCATACCCTTCCTCCCGTCCATGGTACACGGAATCTTGTGGTGAGGCTGTTGCCCAGAAACAACTTGCCTTCGTCTCCTGGAAAGCAAATCCAACGGAAGGAAATCTCATTTCCTTTCACAAAGCCCGAAACAAGTGTGTGTCCACCCTCAGGAGAGCCAGGAAACAATATCTCTCCGTTCTCAAGACCGAACTCTCTTATCTGTCTCCCTCTTCCAAATCCTGGTGGCGTCTGGTCAAATCCGTTTCTGGTGTTTGTTCCCCCTCCATCCCCTCCCTTACCTCAAACGGCTACACAGCTGACTCCGCACGTGAAAAAGCTGAATGCCTCAACTCTGTGTTTGCCTCTAAATCTTGTGTCCCAAACCCATCCCTCTCTGTACCCACCATACCCAGTCGTACCCTGCTGCTCCTGGACTCCGTGTCCTTTCCTCCTGACAAGGTGGAAAAGTTTCTGTCAACCCTCGACTCTGATTCTGCAACTGGACCCGACGGCATCAGCCCACGGGTCCTAAAATCCTGCTCTGCTGCTCTATCTCACCCTCTCTCTGTTCTCTTCACCCTCTCTTTTGCTCAAGGTCAACTGCCATCTGCTTGGAAATCAGCCAACATCACCGCTTTGCACAAAAAAGGTGCAAAAACAGATCCTAGCAACTACAGACCAATCAGCCTTCTCCCAATTATCAGCAAAGTCATGGAATCCATCATTGCTTCTGATATGAAATCTTTCCTCTTCTCCAATGGCTTGATCTCTGATCATCAATTTGGTTTCAGACCAGGTCACTCTACTCTGGACATGCTGCTTCTGCTGTCTCAACAATGGATGGAGGTCCTCAATGCCAAACAGGAAATTAAAGCTGTCTCCCTCGACATATCACGTGCCTTCGACACGGTCTGGCACCCCGCTCTGCTCACCAAACTCTCCTCCTTTGGTATCCATGGAAATCTCCACGCATGGCTGGCGGACTTCCTCTCTAGTCGTCGTCAACGTGTGGCCCTGAATGGGTTTCTCTCATCTCCTCTTCCTGTTCAGGCTGGAGTTCCCCAAGGCAGTGTTCTGGGCCCCGTGCTTTTTCTGGTCTTCATCAATGATCTCTCTGACTCTCTCGAAAATCCTCTCTATCTCTTTGCTGATGACTCCACTCTCTGCCGCTCCATTCCTCTTCCCTCAGATCGGCAGTCTGCTGCCTCCTCACTCTCTGAAGACCTGGACAAAATCACAGATTGGTCAAACAAGTGGAACATGTCTTTCAATCCTGACAAATCTCACACTCTTACTATGTCTCTCCGAAAAGATCGACTGGACAACCTTCCCATCTACTTTCTCAACAATCCTCTCCAAGAAGTTCTGTCGCTCAAGATTTTGGGTCTCACTATCTGCCATGATCTTTCTTGGGAAAACCACATTTCCAAGCTGGCCTCCAAAGCCAGTCGCCGACTGGGCATCCTCCGTCGTGCGAAGTCCTTCCTCGGCACACCTGAGCTCCTCACCACATACAAGGCTTTCATCCGCAGCTCAATGGAATACTGTTCTCCCCTATGGGCCGGTGCTCCTGCCTCACACCTAGCTCGGCTTCACGCTGTTGAAACCAAAGCTTTCAGAATTATTGGAATCTCCCGCGATGAAGCTATCTCTGAGGGCCTTTCACTCACTCACCGCAGGCAGGTAGGTGGTCTTTCTGTCTTCTACCGACTCCTCTCCGGCCTTGCACCCCCAGCTCTCTCTGTGCTCTGTCCCCCAAATATTCCTACAGGTCGCACAAGATCTGCCAGCAACCCTCTGATGGTTAAACTGCCGAAATCTCGGCTCTCCGCTCACCTTCACTCTTTCATTCCTCTTTTCTCCCGCGTCTGGAACAAACTACCTCACTCCCTTCAATCCCACTCCTCCCTCCAGGTCTTTAAAACAGCTGTTCACCACCATCTCTTATCTTCCCCCATCCAAAACCTTGATCTTTTCTACCCCCGCTAATTCACCCCAGATCCACCTTGTTTGAAATTCCAACTTCTTTCCTGGAAGTCCTGGCAGTGTCCATATGTTTTATACCTCTCCCACCGCCCCCTTCCCATGCCCCCCCCCCCCAAAGCCCTCGCCCTCTCTCAGATCTCTCGATGTCTCCATGTCTCTCGGTCCCTGCTCTCAAATGTTGTGTTTGTGTCCTTCCCCCTCTCTCCCCATCTTGTCTACCGCTCCCTATGTTATATGTTTTATGTGTCGGTTTGTCTTTCTGTGTGATTAATGTTCGCTCTTTCACGAGCCTCGATCTTGTATACAAAAAAAAAAAAAAAAAAAAAAAAAAAAAAAAATGAAGATCAAATAGCTGTATGTTGAAACATGTTGAAAAAGTCAAAACTTTACATGGGGTGTACTTACTTTTTCACGTGACTGTGTGTATATATATATATATATATATATATATATATATATATATATATATATATATATATATATATATATGTATGTATGTATGTATGTATGTATGTATGTATGTATGTGTGTATATATATACATACATACATATATATTGTTACGTTTGTGGGGGTAGATGATGATGATAAAATAGTACAGGTAGGATCGTATCGGTGTAGCATGGACTGTGGATTCGTAGGAGACATCTCGATGTATTTCAGCAGGGAAACTGGAGCTTTAAAGATTGTTTATGTGCCTTCACACGGAGCTATGCTAACTAGGTAGGGATTGAAGTTAATTTTCCCCAGTCTGCGTTTATGTGAGTGTTATGATTTACGGGAGCGAGACATGGGTAATGAACGTAGAGCAGCAACGAAGGCTGGAAAGGGTGGAAATGCGAATGGTTCGGTGGATGTGCGGAGTATCGTTGAGAGAGAGGAGGACAAATGATGAATTGCGAAAGATGATGGGAATAGAGCCTGTGATTGATGCTGTGAAGAGGAACAGGTTGAGATGGTTTGGTCATGTGTTGAGGAAGGATGAAAGTGACTGGTTGAGAAGAGTGATGGAAATGAATGTAGAAGGAAGTAGAGGACGGGGAAGACCGAGAAAGACTTGGCTAAAGATGGAGGAAGAAGAAATGCAGGCAAGGGGGTTAACAAGGAGAGATGCAGAAAATAGGGCAAAATGGCGAAGATTGTCATGGGGACCGCAAGGCTAACCCCCGCTCTTGCAGGGAAAATGGCCTTAAAATGCATGTTGTGTGTGATTTCTCCCTGTGGTTTTTCCTGTTTTTTTACAATTATAACAAGGCCAGCAATAAAAAAAAACCTGTTACAACAACAACTACAACAACAATCGTCCATTAACAAAACCATAACCGACACCATGCCGACAGAAGCCGAATGTTCTGATCGGCAATTAAACCCCGCACACCAACAGAGTAAGGGAAAAGGCCACGCCCCGAAGTTCGTCATTGGCCAAGCAAGACCATGGGGCGATTCGACGGCGCTCGGCGATTGGGGAGAGTGACGGAAGCCAAACAGTTCAATCTTGGTTTCATCAGACCACAGAATCTTGTTTCTCACAATCTGAGAGTCCTTTAGGTGCTTTTTTGCAAACTCCAAGCGGGCTTTCATGTGTCTTTCACTGAGGAGAGGCTTCCGTCTGGCCACTCTGCCATAAAGCCCAGATCCGTGGAGTGTTGCAGTGATGGTTGTCCTTCTGGAAGTTTCTCCCATCTCCACACAGGATCTCTGGAGCTCAGCCAGAGTGACCATCGGGTCACCTCTCTTACCAAGGCCCTTCTCGCCCGATTGCTCAGTTTGGCTGGGCGGCCAGCTCTAGGAAGAGCCCTGGTTGTTCCAAACTTCTTCCATTCAAGAATTATGGAGGCCACCGTGCTCTTGTATATACATATACGTATATATATGTATATATATATATATATATATATATATATATATATATATATATATATATATATATATATATATATATATATATATACGTATATGTATATACTGTTACGTATTACCTCCCCAAACCCCGGTTATGGTGCACCTCAGAGTCTGGAGCGGGAATACGGCAGAAAGATTTGTTCTTTTGTGTTTTCTAATAAACCATGGTAAAACCACACCAATGGACTCATAGAACAAAACAAGTAATTGTATTAAGAACTCTCACATCTATATATATATATAAAACACAGTTTGTGTGTGTGTGTGTGTGTGTGTGTGTGTGTGTGTGTGTAATGTTACCGATAGACTCCTAAACGGAGAGGCTCACGAACTTGATATTTGGCACAAACATGGCCATTGAGCCTGGGAAGAACATGGCCGACCTAAAAATTTATTTAATAATATTTTTTAACCATATTTTTACCTCAGCGCATTTCAGCGAGCAATATTATGACCGGAATGGCAGAGCAGCGCGCTGATTCGCTCAGAGCGATCACGTGATGTTCCAACTTTGCCGCCATAATCTTACAGTTATGCGTTCGCACGTAATTCAGTTTTTTCACATTTCAGCGAGGAACATTGCCATTCACACCACATAGGTTTTTTTTTCTTTCATCTTTAGATCCATATTTTTAGCCATAATGTAGCGAACGTAGCGTAGCTAACGTAGCGTTAGCATAACGTAGCGATCCTTGCTCAGGATCTTCGTCAGGTTCGCGAGCGAGTTAGCCAAAACGTAAAAGTGAAAATATATCGAATTTTTTATTCATATTTACCTCAGCGCATTTCAGCGAGGAACATTATACACGGAATCTCAGCTGGTCACAGAGCAGCGCGCTGATTCGCTCAGAGCGATCACGTGATGTTCCAACTTTGCCGCCATAATCTCACAGTTATGCATTCGCACGTAATTCAGTTTTTTCACATTTTAGCGAGGAACATTGCCATTCACACCACATAGGTTTTTTTTCACTTTCATCTGATATTTGTGATTTATTTCAAACAAACTGTATTTCCCATCTACACGGCCATGTATTCCTATTAACGTTATGTAAAGTACATAAATTGTGTGGATTACATCATTTGTGGATGTGATCAATTGCCAGTAACCATCTATATCCCTCCCCTCCCCTTCCCTCCTCCCCCTCCCTCCTGCTCCCCCTCCCTTTCCCCCCCTCCCCTCCCCCTCCATTCCCCCTCCCCCTCCCCCTCCCTTTCCCCCATGCCCCTCCCTTTCCCCCCTACCCCTTCCTTTCTGCCCCACCCCTTCCCCATCCCCTCCCCCCTCTTCTCCCCTCCCCCCTATTCCCCTCCCACCCCCTCCCCCTCCCCCTCCCACCCCCTTCTCCCTCCCATCCCTCCCCTCCCCCTCCCCATCCCCCCCTCTTCTCCCCTCTCCCCCTCCCCCTCCCCCCCTCTTTTCCCCTCTCCCCCTCCCCCCTCCCCCCTCTTCTCCCCTCCCCCCCCTCTTCTCCCCTCCCCCCCCGTTCCCCTCCCCTCCCCCGCCCGGCAATGCCGGGTACTTCTGCTAGTACACAATAATAACACCATTAAAGTACAATGAAAATGTCACTTGCATCAAATGAACAATACATATGATGGTACCATAATTCCCCAATGCTCTCAAAGCAATAAACTCAAGATACGCCCAATGTGAGTGAAATATAACCTTCCCCAAAGACCGTGCATGGATCTCCATGCTGGTTGAAGCCATGCAGAACAACGAGAACAATAGGCAGGTATCGGTACGATGGCGAACGAGGAGTTATGAGGTGAGAGGTCGATCAGGGAATTGAGCCGATATGTAAACCAACGGCGCTCCACACGGCGAGGTTGATATGGAAATCCCAACGACACGATAAGATGCATCAAGCGGACAGCCTCTTCTTCTTCGAGGACAAAATGGCATATAGGCCTATAATGGAGGCGCTTGATTTCTCTCCAACAATGACTCACCCTGGTGTTGGGCTAGCGGCTAGGGTGCCGGCTTAGGATCCTGGGATCCTGGGTTCGAATCCCGGTCGATCGCTGAATTAACGCCAGGGGGGTTGACTCAGCCTGTCATCCTTCTGAGGTCGGCTAATTGAGTACCAGTTCACTGGTAATTCCCTGTTTGTCGTTAAAGGCGGCAAAAAGGGTTGGCGTCAGGAAGGGCATCCGGCCGTAAAACATTGCTTCAAAAAGGGGACCAAAAAACAACAACAACCACGGTTCCCGAAAAAGGCCAACCCCCGCTTTGCGGGGAAAAATGGCCTCTAAAGGTGTTTTTTTTTACAATGACTCACACTTGGTGATAAAACCTGAGACGCAGGTTTAATTGCACTCGCAATAGGTGAGTGTCATGGACAATCCCTTTCCCAGGAAGCCTCAACTCATTCGCGACCAATATCAAAAAAGTCCACTCGCAGCCTCGACGCAATTCACGGCTGTATCTCTATCATGGCCGTTCTCCTCCTCCTACTCCTTCCGGTTCTTTGCCGCGTTTTCCTTTTTCATCCACAAACATTTTTTTTTACCTCTGACTAAAATCATCTCCATTTCACACAAAAATCTTAACAACAATATTGCCTGAAACTAAAAATCCTACAAGTATATAATAACAAAAAAGGCGGAAGTAACGAATCCGTAACACTCCCCACCTTCAAGGAAGAAAGTTTGAACACAGTGAAAACTTTCTTTCCATACAAAAAGTATCTTTAACAACCAAAAGTAATACCCACACCCAACAACTACAAATCAAAACTATGGCTGATCAAATCCCGTATGCCAAAAAAATTCAAAAAACGCACAGGAATCCTCAAGATTAATTCACTCTGGATAAAGCATCGGCGTCTACATTGTCTCTGCCCTTTACATGCCTAATTTCCAAGTTGAACTCTTGCAAAGACAAGCTCCATCTCATCAACCTCTGATTTTTATTTTTCATTTTTTGAATGAAGGTTAAGGGGTTGTGATGGTTAAGAGGAAAGGTAGTAGTTCCCAGATAAACCTCATAATGCTGTAGAGCTAGTAGAAGAGCAAGAGTCTCTTTTTTCATGGTGGCATAATTTTTCTGATGTCTGTCAAACTTCCTCGAATAGTAACACACCGGGTGATCAATGCCATCATCACCTTCCTGCAGTAGAACTGCACCAGCCCCCACATCACTTGCATCGATGGCCAACTTGAAAGGTTTTTGAAAATCCGGCGCTGCACGACAGGAGAGCTCATCAATATCGCGTTGACTTGGGAAAAGGCAGCCTGGCATTTGTCATCCCAAACAAACTTGTATAGCGGTTACCGCTGGATGTACATAATCGCCTTGCACCGGCCAGAACACGGCCAGACGCGCCTCTCCCGGGCATGCCCGGACTCACTGTTCCCGGGCACGCCCGAACCTCCCGGGCACGCCCGGTCTCGTCTTTCCCGGGCATGCCCGCTCTCGCCTTTCCAGGGCTCGCCCAGAGCGTCCGGGCATGCCCGCTATCGCCTTTCCAGGGCTCGCCCAGAGCGTCCGGGCATGCCCGCTATCGCCTTTCCAGGGCACGCCCAGAGCGTCCGGGCATGCCCGCTATCGCCTTCCCAGGGCTCGCCCAGAGCGTCCGGGCATGCCCGCTATCGCCTTTCCAGTGCTCGCCCAGAGCGCCCGGGCACGCCCAGCCTCGACTTGCCAGGCCGCAGCCAAACACGCCCGGGCAGGTCCAGACTCGCCTTTCCAAGGCTCGCCCTTGATACCCGGTCATGCCCGGTATAGCTTTTGCCGGGCAAACTTCCCGACATAAATGTGTATATATATTGTTGCCCGAAAAACGGGCTTGTCAGAATACCTGAGCTGTTTTGTTTCAATAAAGCAACTCGGACGAATTCCGTCTTTGGTCGCGTCAATTCTTTCGACTCGCGTTGGAGCGCAGTTCCTTCATTGGTGACCTACCGACATGGATACGGCAGTGACGCTTAAACTGCCTACCTTCTGGGAGACTCACGCGGCTGTTTGGTTCGCCCAGGCGGACTCCCAGTTCGCCCTGCGAGGCATCACCGCGGACGACACCCGCTTCCACCATGTTGTGGCGGCGCTCGGTCCCGCCACCGCGGCCCGCGCCTTGAGCCTCCTCCAGCACCCGCCTGCTGCTGACAAATACGACGCGCTGAAGACGCTCCTCCTCGGCGCTTTCGCCCTCTCACCGGCAGCACGCGCACGGCGCCTGCTTGACCTGCCCGAGCTCGGCGACACGCGCCCGTCCGAGCGCATGGACTATATGCTCTCGTTGCTCGGCGAGCACTCTCCGGCATTCCTGTTCCGGGAGCTGTTCCTCCGTCAGCTGCCTAACCCGGTACGCCTCGCCCTGGCTGGCACGTTGATCACGGATTCCCGCGCCCTCGCCAGGGAAGCCGATAAGATCTCCTCGGCGGGCCAGCACATCGGCGCGGTTACCTGGAGCCCGCCGCCGTCCGAGGCGACGCCCACGACGCCCGAGCGCCCTGCGCGGTTGGAGGCCGAACTGCCGGTGCAACTGGCGGCCGCCACGCCGCACCGCCCGCTTCCGACACGACGGCCGGGGCCTCCACCTGACCGGGCATGGTGTTATTACCACGCCAGGTTCGGACACAAGGCTCGGACGTGCCGGCCCCCGTGCACTTTCGGCAGGTCGGGAAACGGCCGGGCCGGCATTCATTCCCAGCCATGAGCGCCGGCCACTCGGGCAACTTGCTGTTTATTCGGGACAAAGCGTCTGGACAGCGTTTCCTGTGCGACACCGGCGCCCAACTGAGCGTCATACCTGCCTCCGAGCAGGACAGGCTGGACGCAGTTTGCGGCCCCTCTTTGGTCGCTGCTAATGGCTCGGCCATACGCACTTTCGGCCCACGCGTCGTCACCCTCTGCTTCGGCAGCCAGCGCTTTCAATGGACTTTTGTTACCGCCAGCGTCCCCGTGGCTTTGCTGGGCGCCGACTTCCTCTGCGCGCACGGGCTGCTGGTCGACGTCAAACGACGTCGCCTTGTCCACGCCGAGACCTTCAGCTCCCTGGCGTGCACAATGAGCAGCTCCGCGCCGACCGAACTGGCGTGCGCCCTCCCGGCAACGAACGAGTTCGCTCGCCTGCTCGTGGAATTCCCGGCCCTCACGCGGCCGACGTTTTCGGCCGTCGCGGTGCGGCACGGGATCGAGCACCACATACCCACTATGGGCCCGCCGGTCTACGCCAGGGCCCGCCGCCTCGACCCAGCCAAGCTCGCCGTGGCAAAGGCCGAATTCGACGCGTTGGAGCACCTCGGCATCGTGCGGCGCTCCGATAGCGCATGGGCCTCGCCACTGCACATCGTGCCAAAGCCGGGGGGTGGATGGCGCCCGTGTGGCGACTACCGCCGTCTCAATGACGCTACCACCCCCGACAGGTACCCGATCCCGCATATTCAGGACTTTTCCGCCCGTTTGGCGGGACGGGTCATCTTTTCGAAAATTGACCTGATACGGGGCTACCACCAGGTACCTGTCCGGGCGGCCGACGTCCCGAAGACGGCCGTCATCACGCCGTTCGGCCTGTTCGAATTTTTGCGGTTGCCGTTTGGCCTCAAGAACGCGGCCCAGGCGTTCCAGCGCTTGATGGACGGCGTGCTGCGCGACCTGCCGTTTCTTTTCGTCTATCTGGACGACATCCTCGTCGCCAGCACGTCCCGCGCCGAGCACCTCCTCCACCTCCGAACACTGTTCGGTCGCCTCAGCGAGCACGGCTTAATTGTCAACCCGGTCAAATGCCACTTCGGCGCGACGACCGTTGACTTTTTGGGCCACCGCATCACCAAGACCGGGGCCGTGCCACTGCCGACCAAGGTCGAGGCCATCACCACGTTCCCGCGTCCCCGTTCCATCAAGGCCCTCCAAGAGTTCCTCGGCATGGTGAATTTTTATCACCGATTCGTGCCCCGCGCTGCTCAGCTCATGCGGCACCTTTACGAGGCCCTCCGGGGCAAGCCGGCCAAGCATGACATTGTTTGGTCCGCGGCCATGGACGCGGCCTTCGCCAGTGCCAAACGGGCCCTCACCGACGCAACGCTGCTGGCTCACCCGGTGCTCAACGCGCCCATCGCCCTCACTACAGACGCCTCCAACTACGCGGTGGGCGCCGTCCATGAGCAATGGGTGGACGGGGTTTGGCAGCCACTCGCTTTTTTCAGCCGGCAACTCCGGCCGAACGAGTTAAACTACAGCACGTTCGACCGCGAGCTGCTCGGGCTATTCCTGGCCGTTCGCCATTTCCGACACCTCCTGGAGGGCCGCCCGTTCACGGCTTTCGTCGACCACAAGCCGTTGGTCTACGCAATGGCTAAGGTCACGGAGCCGTGGTCGGCCCGCCAGCAGCGCCACCTCTCCGCCGTGTCGGAGTTCACCACGGACATCCAGCACGTCGCCGGCAAAGACAACGCCGTGGCCGACTGCCTTTCGCGGGCCAGCGCGAACGCGGTCCACCTCGGCGTGGACTTCACGCTCATGGCGGCCGACCAGACCACCGACGCCTCGGTGCAGGCACTCCGCGTGGCGGACACGGGCCTCCGCCTGGCCGACATCCCCTTCGCGGGCACCGTCCTGCTCTGCGACGTCTCCCAGGGCCAGCCTCGCCCCATCGTGCCCGTTTCCTGGCAGCGCCGCATCTTCGCCTCCATCCACGGCCTTTCTCACCCGGGCCGGAAAGCTTCTCAGAAGCTGGTGTCGGCGCGTTTCGTCTGGCACGGCCTTCGACGAAACATCCGCGACTGGGCCAACGCCTGCACGGCCTGCCAGCGAGCCAAGGTCCACCGCCACACCCAGGCCCCGCTGGCACCTTTCGCCGTGCCTGAACGGCGTTTCGACCATGTCCACGTGGACCTGGTGGGTCCCCTGCCCCCCTCGCGGGGGTTCACCCACCTGCTCACCATGGTGGACAGGACCACCAGGTGGCCGGAGGCCGTGCCCCTCACCTCCACCATCACCGCCGACGTGGCGCAGGCGTTCATCGCCACCTGGGTCGCGCGCTTCGGCGCACCAGCGGACATCTCGTCCGACCGCGGCCCACAGTTCACGTCTGAGCTTTGGGGCGCGGTCGCCCGTTCGTTGGGGGTCACGCTGCACCGCACCACGGCCTACCACCCCCAAGCCAATGGGTTGTGCGAGCGGTTTCACCGCTCCATGAAGGCCGCACTCATGGCCGGCCTTCAGGACGACGGTTGGGCCGACCGGCTGCCGTGGGTCCTTTTGGGCCTTCGCACGGCCCCCAAGGAAGACCTCCAGGCGTCCGCCGCCGAGCTCGTCTACGGCCAGCCACTCCGCGTCCCGGGCGAATTCGTGCCTGACGCTACCAGTCCCTGGTCCGCCGCTCGCCAGCGCTCGGACCTCCAGGAGGCCGCCCGACGATTTGCCCCCGTGCCGACGTCCCGCCACGGTGGCCCCCAGTCCTACGTCCCCCCGGCGCTTCGCACAGCGGAGTACGTCTTTGTGCGTCATGACGCGCACCGGGGGCCACTCCGGCCGCCGTACGACGGGCCCTTCCGGGTCCTGCGACGGGGCGACAAGTCTTTCATCGTCGACTTCGGCGGCCGGCCGGACCGGATTTCTGTGGACCGCCTCAAACCGGCGCACATGGACGTCGACCGACCACCACGGTTGGCCCTTCCTCCGCGGCGAGGCCGCCCCCCGTCCACAGTTCCCCCCACTCGACCACCCACCACCACGTCAGACCCCTCCCCACGACCCTCCAGGGGTCGCTTCGGCCGGGTCATCCGGACCCCCCTTAAATTGACCCTGCCGGTGCAGGTCGATTCTGGAGGGGCGTGTGTAGCGGTTACCGCTGGATGTACATAATCGCCTTGCACCGGCCAGAACACGGCCAGACGCGCCTCTCCCGGGCATGCCCGGACTCACTGTTCCCGGGCACGCCCGAACCTCCCGGGCACGCCCGGTCTCGTCTTTCCCGGGCATGCCCGCTCTCGCCTTTCCAGGGCTCGCCCAGAGCGTCCGGGCATGCCCGCTATCGCCTTTCCAGGGCTCGCCCAGAGCGTCCGGGCATGCCCGCTATCGCCTTTCCAGGGCACGCCCAGAGCGTCCGGGCATGCCCGCTATCGCCTTCCCAGGGCTCGCCCAGAGCGTCCGGGCATGCCCGCTATCGCCTTTCCAGTGCTCGCCCAGAGCGCCCGGGCACGCCCAGCCTCGACTTGCCAGGCCGCAGCCAAACACGCCCGGGCAGGTCCAGACTCGCCTTTCCAAGGCTCGCCCTTGATACCCGGTCATGCCCGGTATAGCTTTTGCCGGGCAAACTTCCCGACATAAATGTGTATATATATTGTTGCCCGAAAAACGGGCTTGTCAGAATACCTGAGCTGTTTTGTTTCAATAAAGCAACTCGGACGAATTCCGTCTTTGGTCGCGTCAATTCTTTCGACTCGCGTTGGAGCGCAGTTCCTTCACTTGGTCTCTTTCTTCAGCAAATTCATTAAAGGAGCTACCACGTCAGAAAAATTCCTGCAGAACCGCCGGTACCAACCAGCCATACCCAAGAATCTCAAAAGCTCCTTTTTCCCTTTTGGAATTTGGAAGCGATCAATGGCTTCTATCTTGGCTGTCACTGGTTGCACCTGACCCTGACCTACTACGTGGCCTAGGAACACCACCTGTGCTTTTACAAACTCACTCTTAGCTAAGTTGATGGTCAACCTTGCCTCAGTGAATTTGTTGAAGAATGCCTGAATTTATTTAAGATGATCTTCCAATCTTCCATTGTCATGGTGTGGATGATGACATCATCCAGATAAGCCTCCACCCCCTCAAGGTCTGCAATAAGCTTATTTATTAGTCGTTGAAACGTAGCAGGACAGTTTTTCAACCCAAAGGGAAGAACCTTGTATTGATACAACCCATTTGGTGTGACTAAGGCCAAAATATATTTTGCACGATCGGTAAGAGGAATCTGCCAATACCCCTTCAGCAAGTCAAATTTGCTTACAAATTTAGCTGGGCCTATTCTATCAATACAGTCATCAATCCTCAGGATGGGATACGAATCTGTCTTTGTCACTGTATTAACCCGTTTTAAATCCGTAAAACAGCGAAAACTGCCATCGGGTTTTGGAACCAACACACATGGTAAGCTCTATTCACTGCTGCTTGGTTCGATGATGTCGTTCTCCAAAATATACTGAACCTCCTTCTGGAGATAATCCATCTTAACAGGGTTCATCCGGTAGGGATGTTGTTTCACGGGAGTGGCCTCCCCCACATCAATATCATGACATACCAGACCGGTACGACCAGGTACATCGGTGAACAAATGCGCAAACTCAGAAATTAGGTTGGATAATTGTCCTTGTTGCACCCTCGTCAAATGACCTAATTTCTGGTCTAGGTTCTTTAACACTTCAGTGTTCGTCAATCTGGGGCAAGCCTGGTCATCAATGCTATCGAACTTCACACTGGCCTCAAACTCTGGATTGTCTTGCACACCGACTACAGGTACGACAGGTGAGACAGGAGCCATTTTTCACACAGGCTTCCTCTCATAATATTTCTTCAGTCTGTTAACGTGACACAGCTGCCGCTTTTTCTGTCGGTCTGGGGTTGTCACCACATAATCCGTTTCATTGACCCTCCTTTCAATGGCATTGGGATCAAAATACCTAGCGGTTGACCTGGAACTGGAAGCAACACCAGCACTCGGTCCTCAGGACTGAAATTTCTTATCTGAGAAGTCTTGCTATGTCTTACTTTCATTTTGTCCTGTGCTGCTTTCAAGTTTCCTCTCGCTACGTCACAGGCCTAAGCCAATCTGTGCCTAACAGTTGTCACATACTCTGACACAGTTGACTGCAACTCCTCTTGACTGCGACTTGACCGACTGTTCCTTCACCAGTTTCAAAGGTCCTCAAACAGTGTGTCCAAACACGAGTTCAAAAGGACTGAATCCCAATGACTCATGAACAGACTCCCTCATAGCAAACAACAATAAGGGCATTCCCTCGTCCCAATCCTTGTCACATTCAAAGCAGTAAGTTCTGATCAAATTCTTCAATGTCTGGTGAAACCTTTCCAAGGCCCCTTGACTCTCGGGATGGTAAGTACTTGACCTTACTTGCTTCACTCCCAACAGGTGTACCACTTGCTGAAAAAGCTTTGACATGAAGTTGTAACCCTGATCAGACTGGATGACCTTTGGTAGGCCAACCAGGGTGAAAAATTTAATCATGACCTTTGCAATAACTATCGCAGTAACTTTCCTTAGAGGCACCGCTTCTGGGAACCTAGTGGAAGCACACATGATGGTCAGCATATACTGATGTCCAGCTTTAGTTTTAGGTAAAGGACCTACACAGTCAATAATGACCCGGCTGAATGGTTCTTCAAAAGCTGGAATCGGTTTTAAATGGCGCTGAAGGTGTTTACTGATTAGGTTTGCCCACCAGCTGACAAGAATGACAAGATTTACAGAATTCCACCACATCACATCGCAATCCTGGCCAGAAAAAATGTGCCAGAATTCTTTCACACGTCTTGTTCACTCCAAGGTGCCTGGCCAAAGGTGTCTCATGTGCCAAACTCAATATCTCCTTCCGATACAGTTGTGGCACCACAATTTGGTAATGGACTTTCCACTCGTCATTCGCTGGTACCTCCGGTGATCTTCGTTTTCTCATAAGTATTTCCCCTTTCATGAAGTAACCAACAGGTACCTTCATAGCCTCTTCCTCTGTAATGGCTTTACCAATCACACTCCGGAGTTCAGAATCTCTGTGTTGCTCTTCAACAAGTCTCTTTCGGGCAAGCACCGTTTGTTCAGCCTCGTTCGCAGATGTATCCGACGGACACTCCATTTTATCCTTTGGTCCGGATGAAACCTTATCATTAGGTTCCTTGGTGTCACTCCCTTTACTACCTTGTCTCCCAGACCTTTCCTCCAATACCTCTATGGAACCCAAATCCACATCACCTTCCTTCTCATTATCTTCAGAGCGCTTCCTATCCATAGCACGAGTCACTGCACATGATGGAAAGATACCCGGAATCTCCTGCTCTAACTGTGCTGCGTTATTTTCCACACTGGGCTTTTCAACCAACATCAGTTTACCTGAAACTCGACCACCAGCCAAATCGTTCCCGATAATAAAAGAAATTCCCTCCACAGGAAGAAGGCTTGTAAACCTGCAGTGACCAGTCATGACACCAACTCGGACTTTAAATGGACCAGATGAAGAGCTTTAACTAAGCCACCAACCCCCTGTAAGAGAACACTAACCCCAGTTGCAGTTTTTTCAGACAATGTCAAAATGCCCTCGAGCTTCAAAGATTGATGTGCTCCAGTGTCCCTTAATACCCTAACAGGTCTCTGGTTAGTTAAGTCCCCATCCAGTGACACAAACAAATACTTATGAGAAATGAAAGGTTTGTAACCGTCTTGGAAAAGGTCGTTCTCTGATGCAGTAAGTTTGGCACGGGGACCGTCACAATTCACTGTCCTCCAAGGACGATTTCTCGCACTTGCCAACGCATCCGAAGTTGAACTAGCCTGACTCCGATCCTGATTTCTTCTTTTCAGGGCGTAACATTGGGACATCAAATGCCCAGGTTTCTTGCAAAATGCGCAAGTAGGCCCGGAGTAAAATACCGTGGTCTGCCTCAGGCCCCCTGGAAGATAGGTCTGCCTTGGACAGTCAGTCTTTTGATCACTAAAATTTGAGGCTCCAGATTTTGCTCAATACTTCTCTCCTCTCTGGGCCAGTCAGGGGGAAGAGTTGACCATCCAATCAGGTTCGATACTTTAAAAGGGGTCTTTTCACCGTTCCTAAAAACTTTCATGGCAAAAACTGTCGTCTTCATCCTCTCATTAAAATACAGTAAACGTGTTTTACTTCTTCGCGCTCACAATGGATGGATTTCCAGCAGCTTCACATATGAAGGAGTCCATCTCAATGTGCTGTGGTATTTCCTAGTCAATGTAAAATTATCAAAATCTTTAGCACCCACAGCCCCCATACCCCCCAAAAAATGCACCTCATTATCCATCGTCATCTAAATAAAAGTCAAGCACATAATCATTTTGATGAGGCATGCCAACTGTAAACTCCACAGATACTCAATGCTAATAGGATATAGTACATGGTGCTATGTAGAATTATTATATGTAAGTGCAAAATTTGCTACACTAGTGGAACCAATGTTTTTTTGCATCTATATACCCTTGGCAACAAGACCTGAGTTGGTTCCATTTTTTTCAATGGCGTCTTCGTCCCTAACCCCAAGCCAAGTAGAAGTCCACGCTATGAAAACTTTCAACTTGGTCAGTACAAAGATAAAGTTGTTAATGCAACACAGCAAGACTTTGCATGGCTACTTTCACGGTATTCACAGAGGCACCATGAAGAGACATCAGACGGTATACCAGTTTGGTCAGCATACAATTCTCGTGTGTGCACTCCAGAAGAGAACAAGACACCCAACCTTGATCAAGATCACACAATGCCTATCATTAAGGCACCAGCTCATGAGTGGACAACACTGGTGACAGTTCTTGAGAAGCTTTCGTACCTCAATAGTGTTGTGTGTCCAGAAAACACTGGAACGATCTTAGTTACATTTGACATGGATCTTTACAAGAGGGCCCTAAAGTTAGAATATCTTCATGACCAATATGCTGGGAAATGGATGGTATGCCCTGGTGGTTTCCACACTGTCTTGTGTGCACTAAGGTGCCTTGGGAGGACTGTTGAGCACAGCGGGCTTGATGAAGCTTGGAGCAAGGATCTGTACAGCACTGTGACAGTAAATCAGATACTCAATGGGAATCACCACAATCGTGCTGTTCAAGCTCATGAGCTCACATTAGAGGTATTCTTTGATCTCTGGCTTTCAGAATTTCTGAAAGAGAAGCCTGCAGTTGTAGAAGCTCTATCTGCCTGTATGGATAACTTGATAGAAGCAAACAAGAAAGAGGTAGGCATTCAGGAAGCCCATCACCAACTTCTAATGGAGATTGAACATCTAAACTTGGAAAAGCAGCTGAGTGATTTTGACAGGAGCCACAGTAAATTCCCAATGTATCAATGGGCACGAATGTACATGAGGCAAGTGTTGGCGCTGATTAACTTCACACGTTCAGTGAAGCAGCCAGATTTCTTCCTGTACTTGGCTTCCTGTACTCTAGAAAATTTGTGCATATACTTCTTCAGCTACAACCCACTAGATTATGCTCAAAACAAGTTGTTAGCCAAAGATATTTCTCAAAAAACGTCTGTTAACTGGATATGTGTTTGGTGGATTTTCTGTACAAGGAATGACAAAAATGCCAGAAAAAATGGTTAATCAAAGTGTTTTATGTGAAAAGATACATACAAAATTGCAAAAAATGGCGGCCATTTTGAAAGTCAAAATGGCCGCCAGAGACGCCATTGAAAAAAATGGAACCAACTCAGGTCGTGTTGCCTTGGGTATAAGGATTCCAAAAAACATTGGTTCCACTAGTGTAGCAAATTTTGCACTACAATGACACAACACCATGTACTAATATTAAGATACAAATAAGACGGAGCTAATACTCTAGGTCCCCCGACTTTTGGGTGGTATGATAGATATCTGCAATATAAAAGCTAAATGTTCAACAGTTTTTGAAATATCTCGCACAAGAGCCAAGTTACCGAGATGGTTGCCATGGCAATATAATTCAGGCAATCACCCATGATCTAATCAGGTTGAGATAATGTCATGAGGAATATACATCTGCAATATGAAAGCTAAATGCTCAACGGATCTTCAAATATCGGGTGCACAAAAGTACATGGGCAGATAGATGATTGGTCGGTCGGACAGAGCTCATTTTAATGTCCCCGTCTCCGACCTAGTCGGAGGGGCAGGAGACAACAACTTCAACAAAAAAGCAATCCAAAAGTTCGAAGCTTACAGAAGTGTTAAATCAACCTCCGGCTAAAAGCCAAAATGTATGGACAGAGTTTTGGCACAAGCTTGCATCATGCACATGCTTTGACCGAATGTGTAATCGAGACATACTTGCAAAATGTCTGCGGCTATTTCAAATATCAAATATGCAACTTTCGTTGAACAAAGTCGGAGAATTGTATACGACAAACTCTCTTATAAACAGCTGTACACAAAAACATACCGAAAAGGTGCTACAGTTCAACTTTTAAGTGTGTAATACTGTAATACGACTTCGTGAAGTGTGTAATACTGCACCTGTATTCATCCGGCCTGGTCTATCCCAAGAAAGGTGCTTGCCATTACATGTGGTCCGGCTCCCAGGTGCGAGGTCTTGACATGGCGGTAACTTGACCAGGCAGACCCGAGGGCTACAGGATGGATCGGGAATGTTCTGGTCACTACGTGCTGCTGCTGTTGCTGCTGCTGCCAGGCCATTGCTCCCTGGCACCATGCCTTTCCTCTTGTCCTTCCTTCTACCATCGTCGATATTATTGTCATTGTCACAGTTATGTCGAAGTAGCGTTGGACGCCAGCTACGGCGGGGAGTTATCGTGCAACCTTGGGCCTTGCTGGTCGCCGATCGAAACGACGGGACCGCGGGTTCAATATCGCTGGGCAATCGGCGCCGAGAAAGTACAGTACTCTGGCGCAAAACCTTCCCTGGAAAATCGCATGCTTGGCCGGAATGACCATCTGCGTGCTTTGGCCGCTTTGGTACACCTGGCTCACGAACCAGCATGGCGCTCATGAGCGCCTCAGCATTCAGACTTGCAATGCGACGTTTACGAGGTGCGGCATACAGTGGCAGCGAATCGGGATGGTTTTCATTGGCGGCGGTATGCCATCGCTCCTGATCACGTGTCCTCGGGGGTGACGGTGCATCACCGGCACGTCCGCCAAGCGCAGCGGGGGGCAACGCACCCCCCATGGCGAGTGTCGTGGCAGCTAGAGGTTGGTGAGAGAAGCATGCAAGAGCATGGCGTTCATTCAGCGGGCTCGCCGCTTGTGCCGCACCGGTCTCACAAGCCCAGTTGCGGCCTGCTCCAGAGGACGTTGGGACCACTCGAGAACAGATGGCGTTACCAGGCTTGGGAGAGGCCATCAGGTCAGGTCTGCAAAGCAAGATAATTGCCAAAGACGTTAGTTGAAAAGTTACAGTACTTGCAAGACTGATTGAGGCCTAATGTGATGCTACAACATTAACAAGAATTTGCCTTGCAGGTCATGAAAGAGGAATGGATCCTTCACAGCCAAAGGTTGAATTAGCAGCCAGAACCAGTGAACATCCAACCACATGGTACTCGAGCAAATTGTACCCGGGCAGCAAAAAAAAATTCCCCCCCAAACAACATGTGAATGGGGCGGCTCTCGTTGGTTCAAACTCGCACATTACGTCAGGTCTTCCGTCATTACGTCCCGATTACCTCCTATTGAATCGTGAATGCGACTTCACGATTTAGACGGTTATTAACATATTTTGACGGCTAACCCTAAGTCCCTAACGACCCTAACCCGGTTATTAACATACAAACTGTATAAAACTGTTAACGTTTGGTATTCATGCAATGTAATAAGCACGACTGATAGCATGGTTCCCATTGTCACAAAGCCAAATGTCGCTTTCCTGGACAAGGATTCCAGAAGGATTGCAAGGTCAGGGGGAAGAGCTGACCATCCAATCAAGTTCGATACTCTACAAGGGGTCTTTTTCACCGTTCCTAAAAACTTTCATGGCAAAAACTGTCGTCTTCATCCTCTCATTAAAATACAGTAAACGTGTTTTACTTCTTCGTGCTTACAATGGATGGATTACCAGCAGCTTCATATATGAAGGACTCCATCTCAATGTGGTGTGGTATTTCCGAGTCAATGTAAAATTATCAAAATTTTTAGCACCCACAGCTCCCATACCCCCCCAAAAATGCACCTCATTATCCATCGTCATCTAAAAAAAGTCAATGACCTGAGGTTACTTGAGGTTAAAATGAGGTGCAAGTAAACATGCGTCCATGGCACAAATGACGAGGTTATTATGCATAAATTATATGAAGGCAATTGCAATAAGAACTAGAAAGAACAATCAGAGATTGCAAACCCTCGCCAGGATGTATTTTCAGTGGTTTTTAAGGCTTTTGTGTTAAAACAAATATGGCGGCGGAACCACGTGACCGATGACGTCATTATATATTTTTTCTCCACCAATTTATGCCTTCATGACGCTCAAGAAATTTCATCTTGATAGGATGAAGTTTTGTACTTGTCGAATTATGACGTCATAATGGAGGCACCTATGACATCATCATTCACAGATGTTATTCCCCAGGGAGAGTTCTTTACAATGAGCCATGTCTCAATTTTGTCTATTCAGCACTTTCGGAGATATAGAGGAGCAAAGCTTTTCGGTTTTTCCAAGATGGCGCTCATACCACGTGACCTATGACGTAATAATTATCATTAAAAAATTATATAGGAGGAGGTGCACCTATGGTGAAAATCTCCTGTCAATCGGACCAACAGTTGCAGAGAAAATCATATTTATTCTGCGCAGACAAACAGACAGACGAACAAACGGACTCAAATGCAATACCCTCTCCTCAGGCGAGGGTAACAAGAGGGAGAACTGCTTTGCAATACACGTCCCCTACCAAGTTTAAGTTCAATATTGTTACAGCCACGAGTTTCAAGTCTACTCCGAGGATGGGAGGAAGGGTTGGGTTGCCTCGATTCCTCACAAGATACTGGACCTGAGGCCGCCAGGTATGAATAACGCTGCGACCCGGATGGGTTGCTAAGTAAACCGAACGCTAATTAGTCGACCACATTCCTCCGTCTGATTACCATTTACCTGGAGGCCACGTGGTCTCCCAACTAGGGGACGCCCCTCATTGTGTACTAATCTTATCTTAATTAGATCTTGTCTTAAATGGGGTGGCCGAGCAACAGCCCAGTGCACACCGGACTTGGATGAGAGCCAATTAATTTGGGAATGACATCCAGCTTTTCATCTCCACCAAGTCCATCTCCACCGACACCCACTCTATCCTGACAAACTGCATCACTGAAATAAAATCCTGGCTTCAAATCAACTTCCTCAAACTTAACTGTGATAAATCTGAAATAATCATCATTGGCCCAAAAACGCTCACCAAGTCCACCCATAACTTTGCCCTCAACATCGACGGTTTCCCAGTATCCACCTCCCCTCACATCCGGAATCTTGGCATCATCTTTGACCAAACCCTCTCCTTCGACAAATACACTAAACAGATCACAAAGACAGCCTTCTTTCACCTGAAAAACATCGCCCGTCTCCGTCCATCCCTCTCCTCCATGGCTGCAGAAACCCTCATCCACGCCTTTATCACCTCCCGTCTGGACTACTGCAATAGCCTCCTCTTTGGTTCACCCTCAACAATCACCAATAAACTCCAATACATTCAGAACTCCGCTGCCCGTCTACTCACCCATTCCCGGACCCGTGACCACATCACCCCCGTCCTTTACAAGCTTCACTGGCTCCCCATCTCCCAGAGAATCCAGTACAAAATCCTCCTCTTGACCTACAAAGCCCTCCATAACCTGGCCCCATCCTACCTGGCTGACCTCCTCTCCAGACACACTCCCACCCGCAACCTCCGCTGTGCTGGTACCAACCTCCTGACCCCCCCCCCCCCCCATCCGGACCAAATTTAGATCCTGGGGGGACAGGGCCTTCTCCATCGCTGCTCCCACCCTCTGGAACTCGCTACCTCACACCATCAGAGACTCCTCCTCACTCACCACATTCAAAACATCACTCAAGACCCACCTGTTCAACACTGCATTCAACATTTAACCCACAGCATCTAACCCCTGACTATCTCCTCTCCTTCTCCCTCCTTTGTGCTTTGAATATTTCCCTATTGATTCTTCTTTTTTTGCAATTGTTTTTATGTTTTGCTATGCATTATGTTTTGCACTCTGTCAAAGCGTCTTTGGGCTTCCTGAAAAGCGCTAAATAAAATAAATGCATTATTATTATTATTATTATCTCCCAGACTAACCTTGGTGCTGACGGTGTTGGACCAATGGAGGAACGAATGAACAAAGATAGATCGAAAGAGAGTTTACCAAGAGGGGGTATATTATTTACAAGGCAAATGTGTAATGTGGGGTCATGAGGTGCTATTCAGCACTTTAGTACACAAAGCAAGCAGGCAATCAAAATTAATCAAAAAGAGGAGGTGCAATAAAAATGTGCAAAAGGGGAATGAGCAATTGAGGCTGCCAGCACTGTACAGAAAAGAAAACAGGTGAAGTGAAACAGGTGTAAAAACAGGTGAAGGGAAAAACAGGAAAAAAAACAGGAAAAAAAAAACAGGAAAAAAAAACAGGAAAAAACAAACAAAAAAAAACAGGAAAAACAGGTGAAGTGAAACAGGTGAAGTGAAACAGTGTAAAACAGGTGAAACAGGTGAAGCACTTATACCTATGCCTTACTTATTAACTAAACACAAGACATGGGCACCCAATCAGATCATCTGCAGGGGAGATAGTTCAGAATGAAAACAAAGAAACGAGGTATTTTTGACCTCTTCACTCACTGGGCTGGGGCTGTCATACCCCCGTTAACCAAACGCTAAGTTAGGGGGTAAGAGGAGGAATATTGGTGGTGTCTAAGGTGCGTAGGGTGTTGGTGCGGTGAAGTAACAATGAAGTGCAAGAGAAAACTGTGAAGAGGTGCGTATCTGGTTGTCGCTGTGGAGGCCACGGAAATGATGCAATTGTTGATGCTGGTTCGTCCAAAGTAGACGATATGGAGAAAATAAGGCGCGAGATAAGCTCACTTAATGTGTGAGTTCTTAAATGTGTTTGTGTGTGGCTATTCAGCGCTTTCGGAGATATCGAGGTGCAAAGTTTTCGTTTTTTCCAAGATGGCGGCCGAACCACTTCGTCATAATGGCGTTTATTTCATAGGAAACGAAAATTGATGATTTTATGCAACATTGGCCTTTGACCTTTTGATCTAAAAAAACAAAAACAATCGACTCCTACCTTTTGATTAGTGAACGAATTTAGTGACTCGATATGCAAATTCTTAAATTTCAGGTCAATCGGGTGAAAATTAATTTTATGCAACCTTGACCTTTGACCTTTTCATCTAAAAACAACAAACCAATCGACTTCTACCTTTTGATTAGTGAACTAATTTAGTGACCCGATATGCAAATTCTTTAAATTTCAGGTCAATCGGGTGAAAATTTGAGATTTTGTGATGCTGACCTTTGACCTTTTCACCCGATTTATTAATCTGCCTTCTCCATATTCTCATAATAAAGCTTTATTGAAAATTTGATGACAAAACTCAAATGGTAAATTAAAATTTCAGGTCAATTGGCTGAAACTTGATGATTTTATGTGACACTGACCCTAACACACACATACACACACACACACACACACACACACACACACATGGACGGATGCACACACAGACAGATGCACACACAGACAGACGCACACACAGACGGACACACACACAGACGGACACACACACAGAGGGACACACACACAGAGGGACACACACACACACACACACACACACACGGAAAGACGGACACACACACAGATGGACACACACACGGATGGACACACACGGACGGACACGGAGACACACACGGAGACACACACGGATGGAGACACCACACCGGCAATTACCACACCGGCAGAAAGCCAAGCAGCAGCCTGTCTGACTACGCCCCGCCCCCATGGACCAAAGAAGAAAAAGGCGATTGATTTGACTTCTATGGACCTTATATAAAAAAATTAGCACCCATGTCCCTCCCAAAAATCCCGGCATTTTCCCCTAAAGGCCCTAATCCAAGATGGCCGCCGGCACCATCTTTAAAAATAAAGTTTTGAACAAAAGCACATAGAATTATTCGACAAAAATAAAGTCGACCACGACGATCCCGAATTTGACATTAGTTTGACGTTACAACATCCTTTTGACCTAGGAATCCAATATGGCCGTCATCTGGTAGAGCAAAAATGCAACTTTTGAAAAGGAGCACCTGAATAAACATATTATTTTGTCTGCATCTAGAATGGTCACGAAATTGAGGCTCTGACTAGAGAATTTTTTTTCGCTGCGTATAGGTGAGTGTGGGTGCGTGCATGTGGTGTGTGTGTGTGGGGGCGGGGGGGGGGGAGGATTAATGGGTGTGTTAAATTTCATGTATTTCTATGTTTTAGGTTTCAGCTGTTCGTGATTTGAATTGAGAAGAAAGCTTATGCCAATGACCACCGTTCCGTGTGTGCTCCAGTGTGGCGGGCTTTGCAACAAAGTCACTGATGCCATTACCTCCGCCGAGAGTTGGGAAAATCACAAGAAGATGACCCTGTATGGAGCGGTCTTGACAAGTTCAGAGATGTCCACGCAACAGTCAATTGGGATAATGGTCCCAGCGGACAATGTGTCCATCCAATGTATCCTCTCTATCTCTTTGCTGACGACTCTACTCTCTGTCGCTCCATTCTTCATCCCTCAGATCGGCAGTCTGCAGCCTCCTCACTCTCTGCAGACCTTGACAAAATCACAGACTGGGCAAACAAGTGGAACATGTCTTTCAATCCTGACAAATCTCACACTCTTACGATGTCTCTCCAAAAAGACCGACTGGACAACCCTCCCATCCACTTTCTGAATAATCCTCTCCAAGAAGTTCTGTCACTCAAGCTTTTGGGTCTCACTATCTGCCATGATCTTTCCTGGAAAAACCACATTTCAAATCTGGCCTCCAAAGCCAGTCGCCGACTGGGCATCCTCCGTCGTGCAAAGTCCTTCCTTGGCACACCTGAGCTCCTCACCACATACAAGGCTTTCATCCGCAGCTCAATGGAATACTGCTCTCCCCTCTGGGCTGGTGCTCCTGCCTCACACCTAGCTCGCCTTCGCGCTGTTGAAACCAAAGCATTCAGAATCATTGGAATCTCCCGCGATGAAGCTAACTCCAAGGGCCTCTCACTCACTCACCGCAGGCAGGTTGGTGGTCTTTCCGTCTTCTACCGACTCCTCTCTGGCCTTGCCCCCCCAGCTCTCTCTGGGCTCTGTCCCGCAAATATTCCTACAGGTCGCACAAGATCTGCCTGCAACCCTCTTTTGGTTAAACTGCCAAAATCAAGACTCTCTGCTCACCTTCACTCCTTCATTCCTCTTTTCTCCCGCCTCTGGAACAAACTCCCTCACTCTCTTCAATCCCACTCCACCCTCCAAGTCTTTAAAACAGCTGTTCACCACCATCTCTTATCTTCCCCCATCCAAAACCTTGATCTTTTCTACCCCCGCTAATTTCACCCCAATTCCACTTTTTGAAATACCAACTTTTGTCCTGGAAGTCCTTGGTGTCCTTGTGCTTTATACTTCTCTCTCCCCCCCCCCCCCCTTCCCACGCCTCCTCCCCCCGGGCCCTCTCCCTTCCACACATCTCCCTGCTCTCGGATGTTGTGTGTGTGTGCTTCCCCTTTTCTCCCCATCTTGTCTTCCGCTCCCTCTTTTTGTGTATTTTGTTTGTCTGGTCGATTTGTTTGTGAAGTTAATGTTAGCTCTTTCACGAGCCTCGATTCAGTATACAAAAAAAATAAAAATAAAAATTCTGTGGTGGTGGACTTTTGGCTTTCGCTAAGGAGGGGAGCGCGGACGGACAGCTCGGCGGCGGAGCAGGAAATTCCTTTGCAGTGGAAAGGACCCGAGCAGCGGAAACGCCAGGAAATTCCTTTGCAGCGGAAACGCCCCCCCCCCCCCACCCCCCCAAAGGAGGCGGAGAATCGGGAGGGATGGAGAAAGAGCCGTCAGGCCACGCCATGAGGGACATGAATGGACCGTGGACGTAGGCAGAGTACGAGGCCATTTTGAAGGAGCTTCATGATTGGTCGGAGTGACGTCAGCTAGAAGCTTCTAGAGAGAGAGAGGGAGGAGTCGTTCTGCTGCTCGGGATCGAACAAGAAGGCTTCGCCATCTTTGGTGCTTTTGCCTTCATGCAGGACGCTGGCCATTTTTGTGGTGGCGGACTTTTGGCTTTTGCTAAGGAGGGGAGCGTGGATGGACAGCACGGTGGCGGAGCAGGAAATTCCTTTGCGGCGGAAAGGACCCGAGGAGTGCAAAGCAGAGTCTGTGTATGAGGAGAAGAGAATGCGGGTTGTGCTCGCCTCCCACCTCGTCACCAAGTGCTTATTGGTGCGCGGCGTTCTGCGCGTCGCCATCTTCCTGCTTGTGGGTTAAGGCGCCGTCACCGCCAGCCTCCTAAAAAGACCATTTACACACGGATACGTACCAGCCGGCCAAAGGGAACAGTATATTTTTATTTCATCTTTCTCCTGTGTTCGTATTTGTGTCAGTATGAGGAGACTTCTCAGTTAGGAAATTAATTTACCTCAGTTTTTATTTCGACATTTTCATTCTGTGCTTTATTTTTATTAAATCATTGTTGTTGTATTTTCATTTGTCGTGTTTCTTTGTACATGGTTTCGGTATAGACCTGTGGGTTTCGTGTAGACAAACGCCCCATGTCTCTTCTTTCCCCGTGCGCGCCATAACCACCATATATTCGGCTGCTCGCCTCAAGAGTTAAAGCAGTTCAGCTATTCGTCACCAGCGATCTTAATCGCCGGCAACATGACAGTATTTTTGCCTGTAATAAAACGGTTGAAATAATAACATTTTCAACCATAAATCTTTAAGACCAAAAAAGAAAAAAAACTCCTCCAGGCCGAAAAGAATGAGGAAAGACCTGGTGGTATAAATTGTACCAGTTCAAATTCTTCCTAAACTTTCAAGTGAAGGACTGAACGATTCAGTATTCTACAAATCAACAGCACCTAAGTTTGAGAGGGCAAAGAAACCAAATACAGAACAACATATAATTCATCCTGTCTTTCCGGAAGGATCACAAGGATCGCGTTCTCAGCCCATCTTTCTGGAAGGAACACGTTCTCAGCACATCTCCCTGGAAGGATCGCGTCCTCACTCCGTCTCTCCGGAAGGATCACGTCCTCACCCCGTCTCTCCGGAAGGATCGCGTCCTCACCCGGTCTCCCTGGAAGGATCGTGTCCTCACCTCGTCTCTCCGGAAGGATCGTGTCCTCACCCCATATATCCAGAAGGATTGCGTGCACACGCCGTCTCTCCGGAAGGATCGCGTCCTAACCCCATCTCTCCGGAAGGATCGCGTCCTCACCCCGTCGTTCCGGAAGAATCGTGTCCTCACCCCGTCGTTCCGGAAGAATCGTGTCCTCACCCCATCTCTCCGGAAGGATTGCGTCCTCACCCCGTCTCTCCGGAATCCTCACCCCATCTCTCCGGAAGGATCGCGTCCTCACCCCGTCGTTCCGGAAGAATCGCGTCCTCACCCCGTCGTTCCGGAAGAATCGTGTCCTCACCCCATCTCTCCGGAAGGATTGCGTCCTCACCCCGTCTCTCCGGAATCCTCACCCCATCTCTCCAGAAGGATCAGGTCCTCACCCCGTCTCTCCAGAAGGATCGTTTCCTCACCCTGTCTTTCCGTAAGGATCGCGTCCTCACCCCGTATCTCCAGAAGCATTGCGTCCACACGCCGTCTCGCCGGAAGGATCACGTCCTCACCCCATCTCTCCAGAAGGATCGCGTCCTCATCCTGTCTCTCCAGAAGGATCACGTCCTCACCCCGTCTCTCCGGAAAGATCGCGTCCTCACCCCGTCGTTCCGGAAGAATCGCGTCTTCACCCCGTCTCTCCGGAAGGATTGCGTCCTCACCCTGTCTCTCTGGAAGGATCGGGTCCTCATCCCGTCTCTCCAGAAGGATCGCATCCTCACCCCGTCTCTCTGGAAGGATTGCTTCCTCACCCTGTCTTTCCGGAAGGATCGCGTCCTCACCCCGTCTCTCCAGAAGATTGCGTCCACACGCCGTCTCTCCGGAAGGATCGCATCCTCACCCCATCTCTCCGGAAGGATCGCATCCTCATCCCGTCTCTCCGGAAGGATCGCATCCTCACCCCGTCTCTCCAGAAGGATCGCTTCCTCACCCTGTCTCTCCGAAAGGATCGTTTCCTCACCCCGTCTCTCAGGAAGGATCGATCGCCTATTTATTTCCATAATCAACAGGTGGCATGCTGGTACAACATACGTACAACAGGTACAACATATGTACATATGGATGCAAGGGACCGCTTAATCCTGCTTTTCGCTTCGTGAGCGCAGGTAATAAATTTAAACGAAAATAAGCTTCCAAAAACGAAGGAAGAATAATATAGAATAACTATAACTTCCACTTTATAAGTGTTGGCAGTGATACCCGGGTACCAAGACATTCCGCTTTGGTACAACCCCATTTTGATACAACCCCGCTTTGATCAGACACGCGACCCATGACATCCTCTAGATTCAAAAAACAAAAAATTGGATTCAGAAATGGATTTAAAAAATTCAATTCAAAGTAATTAAAAAAAAAACTCATTCAAAATAAATTTTCAAAATGGCTGCAAGTCAAATGTGACTGATGACGTTTGAATTATCAAACTGTATTCCAAAAACACGCGTTGATCATATGCGTGAAGTTTCACATCGATCTTGTAAGCCGTTTTGGAGAAAGTAACTTTGTAAGGTTTCTTCTTCAAATAATTAAAACATTCTGGCTGCCAAACAGTGCGACTGATTACGTTGAAATTTTAAACATGTATTCCCCTTGACGACTAGATTATACATATACCGTTTATGTTGAACCTGTGAGTGAGTTTCGGCATCTTAGATCTGCGATTGTGTTATCAGGAAGAAAGATAAACGATTTCATCATTGATAAACTATTTTGCATAAGCCTTATGCAAAGCAGTCTTTATGGACAAGCACCTGAGCTGAAAATTCTAACATAAAGTGTACCAAACATGTGTTCTATCAGTGCTTCTATATGGGTCTGAGTGTTGGATTCCCCTTCGGAAACACCTCAGAAGACTGCAGAATTCCCAACCAAGTGCATTGGATCCAACACATCATCACAGGAAGTAAGACAACATTGGGGAGCTCTAGATACAATATCTGGCAAAATGAGGCGACCACCTGGAGTGGTTGGATAATCTGGACCACATGCTTAACCACAGATTCCCAAAGATGAGCTTGGTAGGTTGACTTATCCCGACTTGCCCATGAGGTGAACCATGGAAAAGTTGGAGGGATGTGATGCGAAGGGATCTAAGAGATGTAGGGATACCACAGGACAGGTGGTACAACGAGGCACCACCTTAAAATGAAAGGTGGCTTTCCACATACTGCACAGCCCTCAGTAGACAGCCCTCAATAACTCAAAAGACAACAGCAAAAGCAGCACCCAGCAGGTCAGCTATTAAAACCAAATTCAGTGTCAAACCTGCCTGTGAACATTGAGGAAAGTGAGATGAAGAGACATAAGTGCGGAATTCCAAAAAAACACGAGCGAACAACAGGGAGCTGTTCAATGTCCAGTTTGTCAATGATGATTTGCCAGCCAAAGGGGCCTTGCAGTTCACATATGTTGCTCAACTTCTTAGGGGCCACCAGGGTCAACTAACCATACTGGGGCCAGACTTTTCGGAATCTTTTTTCCCCGTTATGGGGGTAGTGTGACCTACGACGGCAGCAGCACAACAGGACAGGTGTGTGTGTGTGTGTGTCGATGTGTGTGTGTATGTGTGTGTGTGAAGGGGGAAGGGCACCATAGGTTACTAACACTCAACAGCTCCATGTTCCACTCATCACTCTTCCGTAATGCCTCTCCCACTCCTAAACCTCGGCCCAGTCTTCTATCACACAATTCTTTGACATATCCTCTTATCCTTCCACCTCCTCCAACACTTATGCTTAAGTCTGCCGCAAACTAGCTGACACACCATAACAAGACCGACTGCAATTGTTTAGTCTGTGAAAATCTTTGGTAATGATTTAATGTGCGGCAGTTGATGACCATCGTCAACAATCATCATAAAAGTTGAACACATTAAACTTTTATGACTAGTTGGCAGCAACAGTTGTGCAGTGTGCGGCGGTCTACAACATTCGCCGATGCGGCGCAATGTATTGACCAATTAAACTTCAGCTTCAGCATTCCACTGACTGACAAGCTCCACTAGCTCATTGAAGTGTGGAGGATCCATCCTCTGGAAGTTAGCATAAGAGCACTCAGCTTCTGTAGCAAGTTCCACAAGCAAGTTGTTGGACGATCCCTGAGCCATGGCTTTACCCACAGCCACTTCTAGTGTGCAACAGTACTCAGAGCTTTCATCCTTCTCATCCTCTCCCTGGATTTCTTTTTATTCGCTATTCGCCAGACCAGCCTCATCTCCATCTCATCTGCTCCATCATTTGAACACCTGGCTTTTAAACTCTCTGGTCACACACAGTCAGTCATGGCTGTCGTCTACCGCGCTCCCAAACCACACCCATCATTCCTGTCTGACTTCTCCTACTTTCTGACCCAGCTCTGTTCCCTCTGCCGCTCAATCCTCCTCCTCGGTGATTTCAATATCCACATGGACTCCACTGACTCCACAATAACCACTGACTTCACTGATTTACTCACCTGCTTTAACCTCACTCAACATGTCAACTTTCCTACCCATAACCGTGGTCACATTCTGGACATTGTCTGCTCTACTGGATTAATTTTGCCCCATCTCTCTGGCTCTGACCTCACCCTCTCTGACCACTTAGCCATCACTATAACCATCAACATCCCCACCCCAGCACCAAGGCATTATCGCACTATCAATTTCCGTAAGCTAAACGCTCTTTCACCTACCTCATTCTCATCCACCCTCTCTGAAAAAATGTCCACTTCTCCCTTCGTTGACCTCCACACCCCTTCTGACCTCACTGACTACTACAACCACACTCTCTCCTCCTGCCTTGACCAGCTTGCGTCCATGAAAACCAAAACAGTTTCTTTCACCCATTCTGCTCCCTGGTTTACCCCTGAACTCCGCCTGATGAAAACTCGTGCTCGCCAACTTGAAAGACTCCGCAATAAAACAGGTCTCACAATTCACTCCCAAGCCTACAAGGACCACCTACAACACTACAAAGATGCCCTCTCCCACGCCCGCTCCGCCTACTACTCTCAAATTATCCACTCTGGCTCTGGAAACCCAAAAGCACTCTTCTCTACAATAAACAAACTCCTCAGCCCCCTGGACACCACCAACCAGTCATTCACAGTAGACAACTGCATCTCCTTCCTTTCATTCTTCCAAAGCAAAATTGACAACATCTACAGCAGCTTAACCACCACCGCACCTGCTCCCCCTCAAACCACCTGCCCCCCCTTATCCAGCCAACCCCTGTCTCAGTTCTCCCCAGTCTCCCCTACTGACCTCTCTGAACTCCTCATAGGAATGAAAACTGCCACCTGCACTCTTGACCCCATCCCCTCCAGCTCTGTCAAGGCCTCCCTTCCTGCTCTCTCTCCACTTATCACTGCAACAATAAACTCCTCCCTGTCTACAGGCATCGTCCCACCATCCCTCAAAATTGCTGCTGTTACCCCCATTCTGAAAAAACCTGGACTCAACCCTGACACCCTAAACAACTTCAGACCCATCTTCAACCTACCCTTACTGTCAAAAGTTTTGGAACGTGCTGTAGCCACTCAACTTAAACATCACCTCTCTGCCAATAACCTGTATGAAACATTCCAATCCGGATTGCGCTCCAACCACAATACTGAAACTGCTCTCCTCAAAATCACCAACGACCTTCTCCTCTCCTCTGACGCTGGCAACCTCAACATTCTCATCCTCCTCGACCTCAGCGCCACCTTTGACACCATCAATCACACCATCCTTCTCACCCGACTTGAAACCACCTTTAACATTACCGGCACTGCCCTCTCTTGGATCAAATCATACCTCTCCGACAGACGCCAGTTCATCTCCATCAATAACTGCAAATCCCCCCCTCCCCCAAGGTGTTCCCCAAGGTTCAGTTCTTGGCCCCCTCCTCTTCATCCTGTACCTGTCCCCCCTTGGTCACTTAATCCGTCGTCATGGTCTCCAATTCCACTGCTTCGCCGATGACATCCAGCTTTTCATCTCCACCAAGTCCATCTCCACCGCCACCCACTCTATCCTGACAAACTGCATCACTGAAATAAAATCCTGGCTTCAAATCAACTTCCTCAAACTTAACTATGATAAATCTGAAATAATCATCATTGGCCCAAAAACGCTCACCAAATCCACCCATAACTTTGCCCTCAACATCGACGGTTTCCCAGTATCCACCTCCCCTCACATCCGGAATCTTGGCATCATCTTTGACCAAACCCTCTCCTTCGACAAATACACTAAACAGATCACAAAGACAGCCTTATTTCACCTGAAAAACATCGCCCGTCTCCGTCCATCCCTCTCCTCCACGGCTGCAGAAACCCTCATCCACGCCTTCATCACCTCCCGTCTGGACTACTGCAACAGCCTCCTCTTTGGTTCACCCTCAATAATCATCAATAAACTCCAATACATTCAGAACTCCGCTGCCCGTCTACTCACCCATTCCCGGACCTGTGACCACATCACCCCCGTCCTTTACAAGCTTCACTGGCTCCCCATCCCCCAGAGAATCCAGTACAAAATCCTCCTCTTGACCTACAAAGCCCTCCATAACCTGGCCCCATCCTACCTGACTGACCTCCTCTCCAGACACACTCCCACCCACAACCTCCGCTCTGCTGGTACCAACCTCCTGACCCCCCCCCCCCCCCCCCCCTATGCGGACCAAATTCAGATCCTGGGGGGACAGGGCCTTCTCCATCGCTGCTCCCACCCTCTGGAACTCACTACCTCACACCATCAGAGACTCCTCCTCACTCACCACATTCAAAACATCACTCAAGACCCACCTGTTCAACACTGCATTCAACATTTAACCCACAGCATTTAACCCCTGACTATCTCTTCTCCTTCTCCTTCCTTTTGCTTTGATTATTTACCTGTTGATTTTTGTCTTTTTGCACTTGTTTTTTTGTTCTCTGTCAAAGCGCCTTTGGGCTTCTTGAAAAGCGCTATATAAAATAAATGTATTATTATTATTATTATTTTGTTTTCTGACAAGAGTGTCATAAACAGTCGGGTAGTGCACCGCAGTGTACGACAAAACGAGATTGTGCAAGATTCATTGCTGACGGTCTTGTCGCATTGTGTCAGCTAGTGTACGATGGCCTTTACACTCTCCCTGCTCTCAGCTTAATTATAGAGCCATGTCACACTTCCTGACTCACATGTACAGTCCTCACCTCTACACGTTCAAACAACCCTCTTACACTCAAACGAGATGCTCACCTCTGTATTGTTGATTTGGGTTTATAAAATGTGATTTGGGTAAAAAAAAAAAAAAACTTGGATGACACTATTTACAAGGCTCTCTCTGCAAACAGGGCCATTTCTCTGGACATATATTGAACATGTGACGACACAGTCTGGCACCCATCCTTCCTCTCCAAACTTTCAGCCAATGACATACAGGGCCACTTCCTCTCATGGCTTGCTGACATCCTCCACTCGCAGCCAATGCGTGGCTCCCAACAGGATCCTCTCATTTCCTCTCCCTGTCGAGGATGGAGTGCCACAAGTTAGTACCTTGGACACAGTCCTGTTCCTCATCTTCATCAATGATTTTTCTGATTCTCTGGAAACCCTCCTTATCGTTTTGCTGATGACCACTCTCTGCCATAGCATCCCTGATCTTTCTGATAGGCAGGCAGCGGCCCCTTTCCTCTCTGTAGACCAATGGTTCCCAACCTGTAGTACGCGTACCACTAGTGGTACGCGAGGGCCTTCCAGGTGGTTCGCGAGCACTTTCGGGCTCAACCTTTAAAAAAAATGATTTGGCCTGATACATCTGGGAACCCTGACACACACTCGGCGCTGGCAGTTATCCCGCTGCCTCCATACTGTGAATGTGTACGTGTCTTAGCACTCGTTTGTGTTTCCCTTCACTTGTTATTATATTGTATCTTTATTTATTTTTTTATTTCTATATTTCTTTATTTATTTCTTGATTAATTATTTTATTCTTGACTAATTTATTTATTTTTTTTCCACAGGATTTGACAACATGCCGAAGCGAAAGTATGACCCGACATACATAAAGTATGGTTTCATAGCAATCGAACATGGAGGAGAAGCTCTTCCGCAGTGTGTGGTCTGCATGAAGTCCCTTTGCAATGAGGCCATGAAACCCAGCCTGCTCAGACGTCGTCTTGAGACAAACCACGCGGACAAGAAGGACCGAGATCAGAGCTACTTCCAGCGACTTGGCGAGAACGTGAAGCGGCAGCGCCTGGACAAGATTGACCAGTTCTACCAGAAGGGGGCAGGGATTGTCAAAGCATCCTATGAAGTCGCTCTCCTGGTGGCCAAAAACATGAAGGCGCATACCATTGCAGAGTCTCTCGTCATGCCAGCGGCAAAGATCTTGGTCAGGCACGTGATTGGAGAGGAGGCAGTGGCGAAGTTGGACAGTGTGTCCCTCTCGAACAACACTGTACAGCGCCATATCGAGGAAATGTCAGGCGACATTGCTGACCAAGTGATTGCGGGAGTGAGAGCCTCAAAGTTTGGGTTTGCAATCCAACTCGATGAATCGACGGACGTCACCAACTGCTGTCAACTACTTGTCTACGTTCGCTTCACACAGAATAATACTATGAAGACTGAGCTGCTGCTGAGCCAGGAGCTATCCAGTACAACGAAAGGAAAGGATGTTTTCAACGTTTTGGACAATTTGTTCAAGCAGAATGAACTGTGGAAAGTTGGTCGGATGCACGACAGATGGGGCTCCGTCTATGCTCGGTCGAAAGTCAGGGTTTCAAGCCCATGTGAAAGCTGTGTCACCAAACGCCACCGGTGTCCATTGTTTCATACACAGATTCGCCCTTTCAACTAAGGTGCTCCCTCCGAATTTGTTATCATGCTTGAACCGAGTTATCAAAATCGTGAATTTCGTGAAAACATCCGCCCTGAATACTCGGCTGTTCAAACTGCTCTGTGAAGATCTCGGCTCCGACCACATCTGTCTCCTCTACCACACAGAGGTTCGCTGGCTCTCCCGGGGGAATACGACGAGGCGTCTCTTTGAACTGAGGGATGAACTCCTCGTATTCTTCACGGAGAAAGAACACGATTTTCAAAAAGATCTGGAGGACGAGGAGTTTATCTCAAGGTTGGCCTACCTGTCGGACATTTTTGGGGTCTTCAACCACTTAAACCTGTCGTTCCAAGGGCCCAACTGCACTGTCTCAGACTTCATCTCGAAGCTGGGAGCGTTTGTCAGGAAGTTGGACCTCTGGATCAAGAACGTGGAGAGCAAACGCTACGGAATGTTCGAACTCCTGACTACCCTAGAGAGCGAGCTCAATGATGAATTTTCCCAAGAAATCGTCCGTCACCTCTCACTGCTCAAGACTGAGTTGATGCATTACTTCCCAGACGTCACATGTTGTGCCTACATCGCCAAACCGTTTTCCGTTGATCCAGGCGATCTGCCTGTCGGGACCGGGGAACAAGAGGAGCTCATAGATGTCCAGGCTGACGAGACAGCAAAGACGAAGCACAAGGAATGCTCTCCTATGAACTTCTGGGTGAGCATGGCCTCCTCGTACCCGATACTAGCCCGTCATGCTGTTCCCCAGCTACTGCTTTTCCCCTCTACGTGGGAGTGCGAGCAGGGGTTCTCAGCCATGCTGACCATCAAGTCAAAGAGCCGGAACCGTCTTGCTGCGCCCGGGCATGATTTCCGATGTGCTGTGAGCAAAGTTATGCCCCGCATCGACCAGCTGGTGGAGAAGAAACAGATGCAGCCCTCGCATTAAATTGTGTTCTTTGTTGACAGTTAGTTAATTTGTGTGTTCTACTTGTGAATAAATTGATATCTTATCGAATTGAGTTTTTCTGGAACCAGGTGGTACGCGGCGACGGTACGGGACCTCCAAGTGGTACTCGATCAGAAAAAGGTTGGGAACCACTGCTGTAGACCTAGATAAAATTAGGAGCTAGTCCAACACTTGGAACATATGTCAACCCTGTAACATCTCACACTCTCACTATCTCTGAAAGGACATTATAGAGACCTCCCTTGACAAAATGATTTTAGGTCCCTCAAAGTCCCTCAAACTTTGAGGCCACATAAATCAGTCATAACCCCTTTGGGTGAACAATATATCAGAGTTCACTTCCAAAACCACCTGCCAACTGGGCATCCTCCATCATGCCCAGTTATTCCTTGGCAAAACTGAACTTCTAACAATGTAAAGGCCCTCACCCATAACTTAATGGAGTGATGTTCTCCACTTTGGGTTGTTGCCTCTCCATCATTCCTTTCACAGCTTGATGCTGTGGAGACCAAAGCCCTTCAAAATCATTAGAATCTCCCAGGGATGAAGTCGAATCTCTGGGCCTGTTACTCCCACATTGCACAGGTCGGCAGCCTCTTTGTCTTCTACTACATCCTTTCTTGTCTTGCACACTCATCCCTTTCCATGCTCTGTACCTCCCAGGTTCCCACAGGGTACACAATCTCTGCCAGTAACCCATTTCCGGTGAAACCTGCAAAATTCAAACTCACTGCCCAGTTTAACTCATTTGTTCCTCTTTCCTCTCTCCTGCTAAGCCAACCTTTTGTCTGTTCAATATCACTCTTCCTTCCAGGGCTTCATCCTTACTCGTGATCTTTCCTACCCTCATTAACCCTCCCTTCCTTGCAGGTTATTATTTTCTCCCCTTTCCCTGCACCCACTCTTCAGTATTTTTCTTCCATTGCCATTTCATCCTTGGTCTTCCATTGTTCTTCTTTCAGCCCATATCTTGCTATGCTTCAGCTTGTATCCAATTTGTTCACCCCATGTTCTCCTCCCACTCTCCTTCCTCTTTCATTTCTTCCCCCAAATATCCCTCTGATTTATCTAGACACCCTTCTGTTGGTTTGCTTTCCCACTTTATACCAGTTCCTTCCTCGTGTTATAGCTCTTGCACAAACTTCAACTTTGTATCCAAAAAAATATTTTAAAAACTGACATTCTGCTCTTCTTCTCACCCCCATTCATTCTCCCTAATATGTGGAGACTTGGTGCCACCATGCCAGCCTGCTCGGGGTTGGCCAAATCATTCTGTGAAACCACTGGACATATAAAGTCTGTTTCTTCTCCAACAGGCATTTCCCAAAATTGCAACCTTTCAATATTGGACCTTGTCATGTCAAACGTGTCCTTAAACACCCTCTCCTCCTCCCGCTCCCCCTCTCCCAGCTCCCAGCTCCTCAATGTCCTTCTGACAGTTGTAAGCGCCAGGAAGAACAGTTGTGTACCCCCAGGAAGGACAAAGCACATGCACTTAGGTTTAAAGCTGGTTATGCCACAGTAATCTGTTTTAGGGATTAAGAATACATCGTTTTCATGTGGTTAAATATGCGTTGCGAATGTGCGTTCGAATAATTGCACTCCATCCCTCCCTATTCCATCTCCAGGTGGAGCATGACATCATCATCAGGGGGCCCAGCGATGAAGCGCACCAAAAGGTAGTACTCAGTTTTCACTCCGTTTGTTTGTTTGTCCGGGCGATATCTCAGCCATCCTTTGAGCTAGAAAGCTGAAATTTGGGCACAATAGTGACCACGTGCTTTGGCAAGACGTTATTTTAAATTAATCAATTAATTTATTAATTACTTAATTCTTATCGATTTATTAAGTACTTATTTATTTTCTTTCTCATCTGGGCAATACCTCAAGCACCTTTTGAGTTAGGAAGCTGATATTTGGACATGACAGTGAGCTCGTGATTTGGCTATAAAGGGTATTTTTGATTTATTGATTTACTGATTAATCAATTCATCAACTAATTCTTTCATTATTCGATTAATTACCTAATTAATTACTTTGCAAAAAGTTATGGATTCGGATGAAATGGTGGTGGTTTAGGTATTATATTAGCCAATTCATTAACGACTCAATTATTTTACGATTTTTAATTTTTTTTCCATTATTAATCATTTATTTATTTTCTTTCTCATCTGGGCAACATCTCAGGCTCCTTTTGAGCTAGGAAACTGATATTTGGACACAACAGTGACTGAGTGATTTAACTATAAAGGGTATTTTTGATTGATTAATTAATCAATTAATAGATTCTTTTCTCTTTTTTTTTGATAAATTACTTAATTATTTTTCAAAAAAGTTATGGTTTATCTACGCTATTAGCCAATTGATTAAGAAATTAATTATTTTACGATTATAATTTATTTATTCAAATTATTGATTACTCTTTTTTTTCTCATCTGGGCAATATCTCAGGCCCCTTTTGAGCTAGGAAGCTGATATTTGGACATGACGATGACCAAGTGATTTGGCTTTTTGGTATTTTTGATTTATTGATTAATCAATCAATCGATTAATTGTACACCGCTCCTTTCCTATTCCATCTCCAGGTGCTGCATGACGTTTTACCCCAACGTTTTTACCCCTACAATTTCTTGCTTGTATAATACACTACTCACAATAAGTTAGGGATATTGGCAGGTTCTTCGGTGTGGTTGATTTTGTGTATTAATTATGTTGAAAAAAGTTATTGGTCCTAATTCTATGGTTATTAATGAGTGTGAAAAAACACAGCATTCTTGATTTCAATACCATAACCCTAACCCCTATTTAAAAAAAAACTCACTCCCACAATATCCCTAACTTATTGTGAGTAGTGTAAATTGATGAAAGAGTTGATATTGTGTCTTGACTTATCCTGTTTGGGTTTGATCGGAGATGGCACTCCTGGTGCAATTGACCCAAGTGATCAATTGGTCTGATAGATGATAAGGTGCGGTGCATAATGCTAGTTCGCACGGCCAATTGGTATTTGCAACGCAGCCGCCGGCACGGTTCCCCAAGTAAGGTGAAGGTATAAACCGACTGTGAGCATGAATATCTGGAGAGTGGCGAGTGATGTAGACGATGTCTGTGGTTTTTTGATAGACACCCTGGCCTTTCGGAGTTATCTGGGCCGCATCCGCAACACGATGTTGGTAAAAATGTACGTCTCTTTCGCAATTATTAAAGAACACCCAAAAAGTAGACGTGTATGGAAATTTGGCAAAGCTGACTGGTTTGGCCTGGAATCCCTTCTCTTCATTCAAGACAAGTCAATCATCACATTAGCTCCTAAAATTGACTGTTCCTGGAATTCCTTCTACAATGGGAAAATTGTTCTTCCTCACAAATTCATCTCATCTTGTCTTGCATTCAACTTTTCTGTCCGTCTCAAATGTGATACATCGATGCATGTGGTGATCAAGGCCATCACGAGAACATAGCTTGCATTCTCTTCCTCTAAGGAAAACCTTCCTTACAGTAACCTGTAGCCTCACCACACAGCTCAGCGCCATTGTGTATCTACCCAAATGAAGAGCCAGGGAGCTTGCAGGATAGCTAAAGGTATGCACACTCACGTCTCATCTGTCTAGCCTGGGTTCAAATCTTGGCGCAGCTATAAGCTGTCACCCTGACATTTTCAAGATTGCAGATGCAGAAATGTGTGTGCCGCTCCTTGAGTGGACATTAAATTAAGTGTCCCGTCTGCCTGCATTCGTTGGTGGATGCTATATATCCCACAGTGTTCCTCGCAAAGAATAGGCAAGCCATTGCCAGCACCTTGGATAAATTCTCACTGAGCAAGTAGGCAAGGCAAGTATTCCTGAGCAGTAATGAGCTCATCAGTGCACAAGGCTTTCATAATAGCTCCATGGGAAGTAGATCCTGGCTCGGGGCTAGTGCTCCTGCTTCTCACCTTGCTCCTCTTGAATCTTTATTATCTGAATTTCCTTCCAATTCATACAAAGATAGCAACATTCCCAAATGACCTAATCCTTCCTATTCTATATACAAGTTCATTGCTGTTCTTTCAACATTACAGTAAAACGAGAACGATGACAAAAAGTGGAAAGAGAAAAAACAAGCAGTGATTTACAAGAAACAACTGAAACAAGTAGATACATTCAAAGTACACCGCCAAATAAATAACATATCCAAATAAATAACATATCCTCCAGCGCGCGACATTGCCAGGGCACCTTCTGCACCCGGCAATGCCGCCGTGCAGCACATAGAGACAGTATTGGGAGGAAGAGATGTTTTATAATTGATTGATTAATTGCATAATTAAATAAATAAATAATAACACTGGTCAACAGCCAAATTGGTTCTGACTTATTTTCAACTGTTTCTAACTAATTTGGTGCCCACGAATCCGAATCCGACCTTAAAATTTCGCTATCACGTAACCTTGACGTAGTACATGTTACGGATTCGTCACTTCCGTTGTGGTGGTTTTCATCCACTGTAAATATTTTTGATTCCATGTACTATTATTGTTTTCAAAAGGTTTATTGTTTATGAACTGTTTTCAAAAGGTGAAAAAGTTAGAGTTAAAAGAAACCGAAAACCGGATCGGGAACCGGAGGACGACGAAGAGGAAGAAGAGAAAAAAAGAAGGCGGAGCGAGTGGAGTCGGACAAGAAGCATAGTTGCTTTCCGGTCCGGAGCGAACGTTGGCGAGCAAGTGTCATGAGTGAACTTTGGGTTTCCCAGGAAAGGGATTCCTGCGACAGAGTTGTTATCGCTGTGACAGATCAACCTGTGTGTCAGGTTTTGCGGTCGAGTCCGAAGAGAATCGTTGGACTGCCGTTACGTCTCGAGTACAGGGTGTCGGCCATTTTGACTCGCGCGCTTTGCACGTCGAGCAAGGTTTCTTTGCTTCGCTTCAGCCTTTGCATGTCGCGCAAGGTTTTTATTTGCTTCGTCAGCCGTTTTCACCGCTTTCAGACGTATCTGGTGTGTGTGTGTGCCATGTGGCTTTTGAAGATTAATTTGCAGTTCGCCGACTGTGAGCCTTGGAACGTCCATACCCGAGGGTGTGATTTCCCAGTCGCCTGGAGGGTGCCTTTGGATTTCCCAGTCGCCTGGAGGGCGCCTTTGCACAGCTTTGGCAGCAGGACTGTAACTGCCAACCCAACGGGATTCTGGTCTCGATTGGACATTGATCTGACGATCGCTCGAGCGAATCCACTTTGGCTTGAAGCCGAGAATTAGAGACATTGGGAATCTTATTCTTTCCACTCACTTGGAGCACAGTGAGTTACATATTACGAAACTGATAGTACCATCATAGGACATATATTGATTGTACTTTTGATTACTATTATTGTTGTACTGTTATTCTTGTGTGATCTTAATACAATATTTGTTTGTGAGTAACAATTGGTGTGGCTTCCCCATTGATCTTTGACATACAGAATAACACATTTTGCTGCCGTGACTCCTCTCGGGGCTCGGAGGTACACCGTGACCAGGGGGTCAGGGAGGAGCACGTAACATACATCATAAGTGTGAAAAAAATCTTTGGAGCATGCAAATTTCTTGATTGTCTCAATAAGTCTATTTATTGTCAGAAAAAAATAATATGAACTTAAAGTTTTTATTTACATCACATAAAAAAATGTAAATCTCCAAAAATAATATGAACTTTATAAAATATCACAAAAAATAATATGAACTTTAACTTTTTATTTGCATCACATAAAAAAATGGAAATCTCCAAAAATAATATGAACTTTATAAAATATCACAAAAAATAAAATGAACTTTAAGTTTTTATTTACATCACATAAAAAAATGGAAATCTCCAAAAATAATATGAACTTTATAAAATATCACAAAAAATAAAATGAACTGTAAGTTTTTATTTACATCACATAAAAAAATGGAAATCTCCAAAAATAATATGAACTTTAAGTTTTTATTTACATCACATTAAAAGTGCTTCTGAACTTTACTTTTGCGTTTGTAGGAGCAATCACTTTCACACTGTAAAGTCCAACAGTAGTCGCCCATCATGTTTGGATTGAATTGGCATTGATATCGAGTCTCCATGATGGCAATTTCCTGGTGAAACCTTTCTCCATGTTCAACACTGACATCGACAAGATTTTGTGGAAAGAAGTCCAGATGAGAATGGAAGAAATGTATCTTGAGTGACATTCGAGCACCTGGTAACTCTTCAACATCTTGTCCACAAGCTCTTCATAATTTGGTGCTCGAAAATTTCCAAGGTAATTGTTAGCAAGAGCCACAAAGCTATCCCAAGCAACGCTTTCCAGCTCAGATAGTCTCGTTACAAAGTCCTGATTAGCGAGTACAAGACGAATTTGAGGACCATTGAAAACACCCGCCTTTACTTTGGCCTCAGATACAATGCCTTGGGGCTTCATTAGCAAGTAGTGGAAGCCAGCATCATCTTGATCCATGGCCTTCACAAAGTTCTTCATCAACCAAGTTTCAAATGAAGTGGTGGTAAGAATACCTTCTCAGGGTCAACAAGAGGTTTGTGAATTTCAAATGAAGTGGTATTCCTATGATATACTGGTTCTCAAAAAAAGGATGTGCTAGTGAAAATTGGATATCATAATCGAAATCTACAGGTTCATGTTGGTTAGAATCACCTCAAAATTTACTAGAACCATAAAACTTTAAAAATTTTGTTGACCAGTGTAATCAAAGAATAATTAATTTCTCAATCAATTAGAGAATAACACACCTAAACCACCAGTGTTTCATCGGAAACTGTAACTTTTTGAAAATTCATTAAATAATCAATTCATCAAAAAATAAATAATTAATTGATTAATCAATAAATAATTAATCACTTAATTGATTGATCAATAAATCAAAAATATCCTTTATCGCCAAATCACTTAGTCACTGTCATGTCCAAATATCAGCTTCCTAACTCAAAAGGTGCCTAAGATATTGCCCAGATGAGAAAGGAAATAAATAAATGATTAATAATGAAAATTAAATAAACAATAATCGTAAAATAATAAATTTCTTAATCAATTGGCTAATAGCATACCTAAACCACCACAGTTTCACCCGAATATGTTACCTTTTGAAAATTAATTAATTCTGATTAATCGCATAATTAAATAATTAATCGATTAATTGATTAACCAATTAATCGATTACTTGATTAACCAATTAATCGATTAATCAATTAATCATTAAATAACAAATACCATTTACAGCCAAATCATTTGGTCATTGTCATGTCCGAATATCAGCTTTCTAACTCAAAAGGTACCAGACATATTGCCCAGATGAGAAAGGAAATAGATGTGATTAATAAATCGATAATAATTAAGTACTTAATAAATAAATTGTTTAATCAAAAAATCAAAAATAGCGTTTTTTCCAAAGCACGTGCTCACTATTGTGCCAAAATTTCAGCTTCCTAGCTCAAAGGATAGCTGAGATATTGCCCGGAGAAACAAACAAACAAATAAGAAAGCAAGAAAGAAACGAGATGAGTTTTACCCCGGCTAATTTCACCCCAAATCCTACACTTTTTTGAAATACCAACTTCTGTCCTGGAAGTCCTTGGTCTCCTTGTGTTTTATACCTCCCCCCCCCCCCCCCCTTCCCACGCCTCCTCCCCCCAGGCCCTCTCCCTCCCGCGCTTCTCCCTGTTCTCAGGTGTTGTGTTTGTGTGCTTCCCCTCCTCTCCCCATCTTGTCTTCCGCTCCCTCTTTTTGTATGTTTTGTTTGTCTGGTTGATTTGTTTGTGGAATAAATGTTAGCTCTTTCACGAGCCTCGATTCAGTATACAAAAAAAAAGAAAAAAAAAAGTGAAAACTGAGTACACTACTTTTCAGGGGTGTCATGGAGTGCCTTGAGATGGGATAGGAAAGGAGTGGTGTACAACAACAGCAACAACAACAACATGCATTTTAAAGGCCATTTTCCCTGCTAGAGCGGGGGTTAGCCTTGCGGTCCCCATGACAATCTTCTCCATTTTGCCCTATTTTCTGCATCTCTCCTTGTTAACCCCCTTGCCCGCATTTCTTCTTCCACCATCTTTAGCCAAGTCTTTCTCGGTCTTCCCCGTCTTCTACTTCCTTCTACATTCATTTCCATCACTCTTCTCAACCAGTCACTTTCATCCTTCCTCAACACATGACCAAACCATCTCAACCTGTTCCTCTTCACAGCATCAATCACAGGCTCTATTCCCATCATCTTTCGCAATTCATCATTTGTCTTCCTCTCTCTCAACGATACTCCACACATCCGTCGAACCATTCGCATTTCCACCCTTTCCAACCTTCGTTGCTGCTCTACGTTCATTACCCATGTCTCGCTCCCATAAATCATAACACTTCTCACACATGCAGCATACACCTTTCCCTTCAGCTTCAACGACACTCCCCTCATCATCAGCACGCCACTCAATTCCCGAAACTTCTTCCATGCACATCTCACTCGAGCAACCGTTGCCGAGTCTGATCCACCTTCTCCATTCAGCATGTCTCCGAGGTAGCAAAATGTTTTCACACCTTCCAGCTTCACGCCGTCTCCAAGATCCAACTCAACATTTCCTCCATCTGCAGCTCCCTCTGTGCACACCTTACATTTGAATGTAGCTGCCACACTGGTTAATGACCCTCTCAGACCACTACATTTTTGATGAACCCACTCAGCGCACATTGTACACTGAATGGAGTTCACTCCGACACCCTTCCTACACACAGCACAGGGCCACTTCCCAGTTCTTTCCACCTCACCACATGCTTTGCCACTTGCCATCACCTTCGTCTTTCCGATATTCACCTTCAGACCTTTTGTCTCCATACATTCCTTCCACGTGTTCATCTTTTCCTTCAGTCCATCCATACTTTCCGCAATCAACACCAGATCATCTGCATACAACAACTCCCACGGTAAACCCTCCTTTACGTTCTGAGCCAGCACCTCCATCACAGCTACAAATAGTAGTGGACTTAGTACCGACCCCTGATGCATTCCCACCTTCACCTCAAACTCGTGTGGTGTACAAAAAAAATAAATTCAAAGTCGTACATACACAACTCAAAAGCTTCATCAGTATACGGTTCCATCGTCTAGGACGAATGGTTAATATAAAAAAATTTATTACAAAGGGTTCACCTAAAATAGGATGATAGGGTATCTAAGTGCACAAGAATGAAAATTAAATTTAAAAAAAGAAGAAGAAAAAAGCCAAACATGCAGCCCATGCATGATGTCATGGCCTTTCTTTCATACAATGCCTCAGGCATGTATCTCAGGGGGTTTCTGCTACTGCTAAATGGTAGAAAACACATCGGAGTGTAACAAGATGGATTGACCGTCCAAGAAGCAACTGACACTTGTTTTTTTGAGAGGCAAAGAATGTTTCCTATTTTCAGCTATGCTTGGTGATGAAACAGCACAAGTCAATGGAAGGTAGATCAAATAACATAAACACTCGGGGATATCGACCACAAGACAAAAAGTTGCAATTCCAGCGAGCAGATATTATTAATAAAGTGTAGTTGGAACGTTTTTTACAGTTAGGTGGTGCACCGGGACGTCATATGGAACACTCTGCACTGCTCCGTTAAATTGCCGTCCCAGAAGGGCATTTCCCCGTCCCACCAGGTTTCTTTGTTACCCTAATGACAATCTTTTCTTTAATTGAAATAATTTACTCAAACTTATGTCTTGTTCCATATGAGCATTTTATAATACTGTCCCCTGAAGAACTGTATTCTGTCGTATACTATAACACCTTTTTATTTTTTCTTCTATAAAAGGATGCTTTCGACTTGCTCACCAAATCTATTCATCAAACGGCAGGGTTAGGTCTGTACGGTCTCGTACAGTTTTTGTTCGTTTTTTTTGGTCCCGGCGGACAATTTAGTCTGTATTTGTCACGTCACATCATGTTTTGGTAACTTTTATTAATCTCGTCCCATTATCCTACATTTTAGGAACGACCCTCCTGAGACGGTTATTATGCAAGAAGTGCGAGTTCTGCCATGACCGAAGCATATCACTCATCCTGGAAAAAACGTGATCAATCGATTTGCACCTGTGATTACGTGTCATTGGACATCCCAAGTAGTAGGTACTTCTTTCGGGTTCTCTCTCAGTTCATAATCCCAGTGATTCATCAAAGTGCCCACAAAAACCAAACTGAGTGGCAGTTGATGGCCACCAATTTTCTTGTAGACCCAACAAAGCAAATGGTTCACACCTGTTACTGTATCATTACCCTGCGCCCGCGAAGTGAAAAGCAGGGTTAGGTATTCAGTTGCGTACGTGCATACGTGTGGCATGTGTCTGCATTTTTAAAAGTCATTTTCCCGGCAACTGTTGGTCCGATTGACACAAAATTTTACCATTGGAGCGCCTCCGCCTGCATAATATTTTATTCATAATTATGACATCATACATCACGTGGTATGGAAGCCATCTTGGAAAAACGTTACACCTCCATATCTCTGAAACTGCTCAATGGAAAAAATTGAAGCATGGCTCATTGTCAAGTACTCCCCATGGGGAATAAGATGTGTTAATGATGATGTCATAGGTGCCGCCATTATGACGTCATAATTCGACAAGTACAAAACTTCATCCGATCAAGATGAAATTTCTTGGAATTGGAAAAATTGTAAAAACGTTACACCTCTATATCTCTGAAACTGCTCAATGGAAAAAATTGAAGCATGGCTCATTGTCAAGTACTCCGCATGGGGAATAAGATATGTTAATGTTGATGACATCGGTGCCTTCATTATGACGTCATAATTCGACAAGTACAACGCTTGATCTGATGAGTATGAAAAAAAAATCTCTGCAACTGTTAGTTTGATGGACACTAAATTTTGACCATAAGAGCGCCTCATCCTGTATAATTTTTTAATGAAAATTGTGACGTCATAATTCATGTAGTACAGGCACCATCTTAGAAAAATCAAAAAACGTTGCACCTCTATATCTCTGAAACCACTCCATGGAAAAAATGTAAACATGGTGCGTTGTCAAGTACTCCCCATGGGGAATAAGATATGTTAATGATGATGTCATCGGTACCTTAATTATGATGTCATAATTCCACAAGTACAATGCTCGATTTGATGATTATGAATTTTTTTTCTCTGCAATTGTTGGTCCGATTGACACGAAATTTTCACCATAGGAACGCTTCTGCCTGGAGAACTTTAGTGATAATTATGACGCCATATGTCACATGGTACAGGCCCAATCTTGGAAAAACCGAAAAACGTTGCACCTCAATAACTCCAAAACCGCTCCATGGTTTTGAAACATGACTCATTGTAAAGAACTCTGCATGGGGAATGTGTTAACGATGACGTCATTGGTGCCTTAATTATGACGTCATAATTCGGCAGGGACAACGTTTAGTCTGATCAGTTCAAAATTTATTAAGCGTGATGTATACAAAAATTGTATGAGAGAATATAAATTTATGATGTCATCGCTCACGTGGTCTGGCAGCCATATTGGATCAAATAAAAAAAAAAACCTTCAGAAACAGAAGAGTTGGCTCGCAACAGGTTGACTGCGCAGGGTAAGTATTCTATGAATACCATCTAGTTTGACAAGGTGGTGCGAGCAATATATTTTCATGGGCATTATACAGACTTGGCATTTAATATGGAAATTTTTTTTTTTTCTTGACTTGGGTTTACTTTCTTAACTCAGTATATCAATCTGGTGAGTTTCTTTTACACTTTGGTGATTTATTTGTTAAAAGAACCATGTCACTGATTGTCTGTCGCAGCAAGAAGTCAACAACAGGATTATATCACGGGTGGCGTGGCAAAATGTACGGACAGGTGCATTTGATGATTGGCTTCACAGTCGGGTATACAAGGGTTGTTGCGTTCTGTATTAGTGGAAAACAACTGGTGCACGTCTCCAAAAGTTATTGCCGCTTCCTCTGGAGATGGTCCGTCAACTCGACAATGCTGTTTGTCATGGAGTGGTGGCTTTACGAAATTACGGCATGAAACAGCATGCTATTGCTCTGCAGTATGGCATCACTCAACATCAGGTGTCAAAGACCCTGAAACGAAATGCTCAGAGGGGTGTCCCTACTCCAATACCGAGGCCAGGACGTCCCCGCAGAACCACAAGGAGGGATGATCGCCAGCTGCACCGGTTAGTCCGCAATGGCCGTACCAAGTCAGCTAATCGGCTTAGGGCTGAGTGGCAGCAACTGACAAATGTGCCTGTATCCAGAAGGCTAGTCAACCAACGACTGGTTCAAGCAGGCTATCGTGCCAGGCATCCCCTGAGAAAGCCACGCCTGACCAGACAACACCGCCAGCGCCGATTGCAGTGGGCCAGAGAGCACCGTCAATGGCAGCCAGGACACTGGAATCACGTGATCTTCAGTGACGAGTCTAGATTTCTGGTCTATCGTCAAGATGGCCGCGTCCGAGTGCACAGACAAGTGCATGAAGCCTACAACAAAGATTGTATAGTGCCAAGAGTCCAAGCTGGAGGTGGTGGGGTGACCGTTTGGGCTGCTTTTCATGCAGGGGGCAAAACTTACCTGGTTGTTCTGAATGGAAACCTGAACCAGTTCAAGTACAGGGCCATTCTGGAAGAAACATTACTTCCATTTGCTCGTGCAGCCTTTTGAGGAAACTTTGTCTTCCAAGATGACAATGCACGGCCTCATTGTGCTCGCATGATCCAACACTTTCTTGCTGACCATGGTGTAGAGCATATGGAGTGGCCTGCCATGTCCCCGGATATGAATCCGAGAGAGAACTTGTGGGCAGAATTAACGCGTCAAATCGACCACTTGGACCAGCAGCCGACCTCTGTGTGTGAATTGCAGCAGGCTATTGTCACTGCATGGCAAGCTTCCTGTCCGAACCTTGGCAAATCTCGTGAACAGCATGCCTCAACGTGTACGTGCTCTCCTGAATGCTCGTGGGGGTTACACGAAGTACTGAACTGTAATTTTACTGTCCGTAATCCCAGTCGTAATTTAACTTTTGTTTTTGTTAAAAATAAAATTTGGCTAATGTGCAAAATAGAGATACTTCTGGAAAACGTACAGAAGTTTAACACAGTACTGTCCATGAATTGAGTTCGATATCAGTTTACATCACTTTCAAGGATCAATTTATTTGTTTCGAAATGTCAAATGTGGTTTTTGTTTCTTTTAAAGGTTACATTAACAAAATCTAGAATAATTTCAACATAATTCCAATGAACTTTTGGTTCTAAGACATCTTGAAAAGTAAGTTCACCCCCACAAAAAAAATATTCCATATTAAATGCCGTCTGTAATTAAATGAACAATTAAATCAGGTGGGACAGTGGAAACAATATTTTAATACTCGAGCTTAAGCAAACATTGGAAATCGACATGGGAGAAATTATGGAAGAGTTTGGAAAAGTCTAATTTTATTTGCCCTTTGACAAAAATGGGGACGGAGGGATACCCGAAGGCCTAGAGGTATGTGTACTCACCTCGGAGCTGTCCAGCATGGGTTTGAATCCCAATCCAGCTATAAACTGACATCTTGGTGTTTCGCATGCAGGGCAATGTCTCAACTGCATTTGCATTCTATCAGAAGGACATCAAGTTGGAACAGTCTGCTAGCATTGGTCAGTGGTGAAGAGTAGAGAAGTTATCTCCAGCACCCTGAACAAATCACCTTCTGTCAAATGTCAGGCCGGGCCAGATGGTTCGCGAAAGGCTCGAGCCGAACTCCTTCCAGGCAGATGCCGTAAGAAATGGGAATTATTGGGGCCATAAAAGCAGGATTAGTAATAGATTGCTCAAGATTCGAGAAAACACAAGTAGATTTTTGAATGTACACGTACAGGTGCACCTTTCAGCTCCCTTTTCCAAGCAAAGCTAAAAAAAAAAAAAAAAATGCCTGAGTTTGCAAAGTTGATGAAAAATCTGCGGCGACTCGTTCCAAGAAGGTCCAAATGTACACGCAATGCAACTAAAGCGTCAAGTCATACCTTTATTACGCACAGCGTTGCAGAGACTCACCTTGCTCGAATGAAACGGACACCTTGCAATGTTGTGAGATATTGCGAGAGGTCAAAGTAATTTAAATGACAAATGTATTCTCACCACAGTTTCAGGTCCAACTGAAATACCTTAACATGTTCCTCGACACTGGACTCACAATAATACCTCAAGTACCACATGTATGGATTTCTCATTGCCTGATGATTAGATACTCCTAGCAGGTGCAAGGGACTCAACTCTTCAATGCACAACAGCCCTTCCTTTATAAAGCACTGTCAGCGTTCATCATCAGGAGGGAAGAAGCACCAGGTAAGGAATACATTCCATACGACAGGAAAAGCAGTGACTATACCATAGGCTTGGGGAGCGTGAAAAGTTCAAGGAATAGTGGAGATCGCAAGAAGTTCCGGCACATTGTAAAATAAAATGACTCCATGACAGGCAATGTGCAACAACAACAACAACAATAACAACAGGAAAATGCAGTTTCAGGTGTGATGCAGAGTGAAGGAAATGCTCGGTGTCTGTCTGTCTGTCTGTGTGTGTCAGACACAGACGGACAATTTCCCCAAGAGATCTTTCTACTTAGTTTGTGCATCTCCCCAAGACGAGTGTGTTTATACGCAAATACGCCCGAAACATGAAATCATTTTCCACCAGGTGAGCAAGGTGCACAGGTGGAAAAGGTGGAAAAGTTTGAACGTGGAAACTCAGGTGGAAAAGTTTGAACGCCGGTCGATCTTCCAGAGCCAACACCACCGAAGTCTCATCATTTAAACGATACGGTCTCCCTCCACTAAACCTTCTTTATCGACCCAAACGATTCGTCCCACCTTGTGGGGTCGTCGGGGAAAGATTTTCAGGATCCGAAGCCGATTTGGACAGGACTCCAACTTCGCAAAATACACATCCTCCACCAAATAGTGCCAGCAGCCGGGACGGCCGGCTTAACGCAGCTCCGAGGTACTGAAACTAGGAAGCACCGATCCGAAGGTTCACAGTCGGGTCGGGAATCGAACCGATATCAGGTGGGTCACAGGTAGGCACACTATCCTGGCACATGGCACAACGCAGTCGGCCGCACCATCGGGATGTCAAATCAGAGGATCATCGGCCAGGTATCTGAACAAAATAAACATGAAGGATGCAGTGCAGGTGGTTCCATAACAGCGTTGCCAGAGGCCATGGTTAGAATACATCCACCCTATTACCAGGTGGCTCTTTCCTAATGGCACCCACGTTGGAAGGTAAGGTTAAACACCACCTGAAAACAACAACAATTCGGTTTTGGATTAATCAAGTGTTATTAAAGAACCAAACAACATGTGGTTGTTCAGGAGTGGCAGCAGTCAGAGAAGGTTGTTGCTTCGTATGCAGCATGTGGCTGCTGGTTGCATCATTTTCTGGGAGGTCGCTGTGCCACTGATGCAGTGCCCCGTTTCCAGTAAGCTCATTTTTCCGACGTCAGAAGGATGACCGGCTGAGTCAACCCACCTGGTGTCGCAACAGGCGCTCAAACTCAAGACTAACTTAACCGTTTAAGTAACACCTGGATTTTTAGCCAGAGGAGGTGAGTGCTCAGGTGGGTTCGGGTTCACTCGCTTCACACCTGGAGCCACACTCGGAACACACAGGACAGGCGTGACCCATGGAGCTTTAAAAACTTCTTTCCCTCCCTTTTCTCTCACACTCGATTGAATAACGACCACAGAAACGACAACAAAACGAGCCTCAAGAAATAAAATCCACATGGTCGGCGAGCTGACGTCACAAAACGGAAAGTTTCAGTTCAGGTGAAGTCGAGGCACAGGTAAAAGGTGCAGGTAGCAAACCCAAAGTTGGCAAACCGAAAAGGAACATCTAAAAATGAGTCGAGTCGAACTGCCCCGAGGATGTCAGCGTCAACATCGCAGGCCTCGTTCGGCAAAGCATTTCGATTCTTCCAGAAAGCACGTTTTTAAGAGCCAAAGCAGGTGGGCGCGACGCGGAGGTAAAACGGTGTGCGACGGGAGACCGAGCGAGGAGGTGAGGGGAAGACGGACGTCGACCAAGGGGATGGATGGACTCGGAGAAACGGCGGGACGACCCGAAAATGAACCGGTGGGAAGACAACGACCGATGAGAGGCAGAGGTGCGTGTGTGAAGATGGAGGGGAAGAGCGGATAAATAGTTTCCAAAGGGAGAAAAGTGGGAAGAGAAACAGGAAAACGGTGCGGAGTCGGTGCTGGAGAGAGACAGACGCCGGAGACGGAGACGGAGACAGCGCGCCAAGCGAGAGCCTGAGGCGGATTCGCCACCGTCCTGCCCTACCCCACTCAGTCGTAGAGCCGGTGGCAGTGACCGTGGTTGCGGCAGAGGTCGCGGTGGTGCCGGGGAGATGCTCGCCTCGCTGCGCACACGGACGGCCCACCATGCTCCGGCGCCATGTTCCCCTGCCTGTCACGTGGTTGCAACACCCAGCTTCGAAAGCAGCGAGCGATCGTCCGCACCCTCAAAAAAACAAATAACTCCCCCCAAAAAAGCACCCTCGAGCCAACGGTCTTCAATCGAGCACCTCAGAAGATATGTTGACGTGCACCCCGACGGAGACCACCTTAAAAAATAAAACCCCCGATCAAAAGTCATTATGGTCCTCAAACCCACACCCGATCATTGACGACCTGATAACCGGACTCGAATGTGTTTTTAAATCCCAACAACCACCACGAGCAGCACCGCTTAGCGGCTGGTCTTCCTGCGAAAAAAAGGGGCAAAACCCCATCACAACGGACCACAAGACCCCACCTTCGCATAGACGGACAACTCGGTCAAGAATTCTCATCTGCAATCAACAACCAAGACAAAGATAAACAACAAAACTTTAATATGGAAATGGATGCACACCACAGCAATTGCAACCACATACTGACCCACATTTTCCACCCACACAGTGGGATTTTGTTTTCCCCTCCAATACCCGATTGTAAACCCGAAGACATTATCAGCAAAGCACCTGATAAACTACAAATGACGCTGCGAGGTAAATCGAAAAATAGCTCAGGTGAAAGGGAAACAAAACCGAGAACAAATCCAAGGTTCGAAATGACACGCGAAGACCATTTCAAGTCACAAGTCAAATATCAATCACCTGGAACTACAAAACATTTACAAACACACCTGACTTCTCAGGTGGCAGGTGTGTTAATAAAGCCTGTGTTTGAGATGCCTATCAGGTTTTTGTGGAACGCAAATCTCCCACTCGCTGAAAAGGGTCACGGCCATGGAGGTCAACCCAAAAGAGACTCCTGAGAACGAAGGAAGGCGTCATCAGAAATGGTTGAACAAAACCTCGTCTTTGGGCCGAATGCTGCACAAGAAGACCCGGCACGACCATCCAAACTACTCCAGAGCTCCGTGCATATCGAGGGCACAGCACTTGAGGAAGCGGGAGGTCGTGAGGGCTTGGCACACACCGACTTCCATGCGTGATGGCTCTGCGTATTTCGCCAGAATTGAAGAGGTTTTGGGTACAGAGAGCACGAGGCCGGCCATTCGATGCATGCAGTAGTAGAGCAACCTCTCACTGCAATGGACAATTGGAGAAAGAGGATTGGGAGAGGGGAGGTTTGGGGAGGGGGGGGGGGAATTAGGAGGGCAGGGGGCAGAGGATTACCAAGCTTTGGACAAGAAGAGCACAAACTGGCATTCATCAACATTTGTCATTGTGACCTGCACATTCCTGGAGGGGAAAAACAGAATTGACTTTGCTGGATTATTTAATTAATTCCTCATGAATTTTGCATCAATAAACTACTTTCAAAATGACGTATTCCACCACAGAATGACTGGTGCACATGCGCAGAAACCATTAGAAGCGGCGGTGTTCAGAGCATCAAAGTATATTGTGTGCACGAGAAGGATTGGCACCTAAAAAGTTTACAAAGCTTCTAAAATAATCCAAAAATACTCGCAAAAGTACCTGAGAGAAAGGGCCTCAACGAAAGAGTTGGAGAACTTTCTCAGCTCGCCGAAAGGGCATCTGCCCATACTGCAAACTCCCGACCATGTGGGCATCGATTTTTTCCACCACAACACCAACGACCGACATCGCACTTTATGAGCTCACCAGGCGTGCGCCTCAACCACAGCTCAACCATGCCGTCTCAACCACAGTGCCACCACCACAAGACATCAACCACCCGACCACCGCAACGATTCAAACACCTACCTGAACTTCGCTGCTGCAACCCACCTCTAGCACAGCGCGAGGACACACCATGGCTCTTGCGGTCACAGCACAACGACCAACAAGCCTCGCTGCCTGCTGGCACAAACGTGCGCTAAACTTCCTATGGTTTCCAATCATCAAAAACGACCCTACGGTTGTCGACCATGCTATCCGGATCCTAATCAGACGTTCACGCCGCGAGTGCAGAGCAATACAAGTCCGCCAAATGTTAAGTGACAAGCTCAGTACCGTGGCCCACCCTGGAGGTCAATGTGGTCAATTCGGGATCGACAGATTCAGGATGACGTCAAAAGGAGGCTCATCTGAGCCAATGGACACCACAACAGGACCAGAGACGGCAACACGTGGCCTTTGCTCCCCGCAACCATGCCTGGAATGGGTGCGGCATCACCCTTTACCCCTCCGAACTCCACCCTTCTCCAACCGCATACAAGGCAGGGTTACAAATCAGTACAGTACAGTATGTACAGTATGATTCCCAGGATCAGACAGTAGCGAGTGTATCAAGCCCAGAGAGAATGGAAGCGCCAACCTGCAGACCGAACGAAGGAGGAGCGAGGAAAGAGCATCAGAGCAGGCTGGACAATCAGTGCCAACGACCCCCATTCAATAACTAAAAGAGCACGACCAGTATTCTTTCCAATTACCTTTCTTCCAGCGCAGGGAAGTGACAGGCTTGTCAGCCCTCGGTGAGCAAGAGGCCGGACTAGACTTGCCCTGCTCTCTCTCTCTCTCTCTGAACTTTTATACATTTCCTTTGGATGCGAGTCTGATTTGGCGTCGATGTCATGTTAATTTTAGTAAGTGGTATAAGGGGTCATTTAGAGCAGGTCAAGATCAACCCTATTTTTGCTCTTGTACATTGCCGCACCACACAAATACTCCCCATTGCTTGTCTTTTGTCACACCACACGAATGACAGTTTTGTCTGCTGTACTTGTGAATAAATCTTTGCTTTGAATGTACACATACCTTTCCTCACTCCCTTGTAAATAATAAACCCCCCCTTACACTTGTTATTCCAATCTGCCCATGATGCCTATTCCTGCATTGGTTTAGCATAGTCCGTACTAGTGATATCCGGGACGTTTTGCCCTTCCACACATTAGCCAGTACATATACAATACCGCTCGACTGTTCCTCATTGAGTAACCGAGTACACATCAAGGGCACAATACCCAATTAAATGTCACGTGATGCCCAGGTAAATGGTGTCAGATGGAGGACCCTGGGAGATTTAGTCCTCTGATTGCCCTTTGTGGTCGATTAGCAACCCGCTGGACTGCAGCGTTATCAGGACGGGTAGTCGTGAGGAGCCTGAGAAGTCCCCTGGTGGTAAACCCCAAACGCTTGCATCCACAACAATATATTGTCACGTCACCGGGATCAACACCCCTGGTGACGGATGGCCAACCGAGCTTTAACTCTGAGGCGTTCACCCAAACTATGGCGGTGCCTTCTACACACGCAAGGGTGGAGGGTGACAAGGCTTACCTGCACAGGTTTCACTGGGGTGTCCTCGAACCCACGACAGATAAACAAGACAGACCACAAGGGATTGAGAATGTAACAAATAGTGTTTAAGAAAAATAAATGCGAGGATAACAGAACTGACCGTTTTTTTTGTTTGTTTGTTTTTTTTGGATACTGAATCGAGGCTCGTGAAAGAGCTAACATTTACTTCACAAACAAATCAACCAGACAAACAAAATATATAAAAAGAGGGAGCGGAAGACAAGATGGGGAGAGAAGGAGAAGCACACAAACACAACATTTGAGAGCAGGGAGATGTGTGGAAAGGAGAGGGCTTGGGGGGAGGAGGCGTGGGAAGGGGGGGGGGGGGAGGGAGAAGTATAAAACACAAGGACACCAAGGACTTCCAGGACAGAAGTTGGTATTTCAAAAAAGTGGAATTGGGGTGAAATTAGCGGGGGTAGAAAAGATCAAGGTTTTGGATGGGGGAAGCTAAGAGATGGTGGTGAGACGGTAACTAAAATTCCTAAATTGAGACGTCTCCACATGGACTGAACAGACAGGGAGAAATAAACAAAAGAAAAAATTGTGTGGTGTTTGCCTGCAACTCCGTGATCTCCTCAAGCGGTCCCCGAACCCCGCCGATCACTGCATGGGTCCCCGAGTCCTTGCGTGGGTAACACGCCTTGGCGCGAAGTCGCGTTCCGCCAGTCGCCGCGCGCGAGGCAGCCAAAGCTCCCTCTCCTCCGCTGTCCCACGCTCCACAAAGCACCGAGGTCTCTCAGGCGCACACGTCATGGAACACAGCAGCCACACAGCCAGCACCCCCGCGATCAGAGAGAAGGATGCGTCCACCTTCCACCCAGCCAGGAACAGCGAGTGTGCGCGAATGCAACTGCCTACGACTAAGCCCAGCACGAGAGAGAGAGAGAGAGTGCAAAACGCGACCGCTTGCGATCAAAGCCAGGACCAAGAGCGAAAATGGTGGTGCTCTGCCTTTTTAACCCTCGGGCTGGAACGTTCTGTGATGATGTCATGCACGTGCCAATCAACGAGCGCCATCGCATCGCTCCACGGCCACAGCCAATCATCACCTTTCGGGGCAGGGCCTCACGGCCCTTCTTGCTGTCCCTTGTGTTGACTCGGCTGGTGATTTCGTCAGTGGTAGTCGAATGTTCGGATCCGGTCGGCGATTGTGTAGTTTATTTAGTTTAGGCGCTGATCGCATGGCTGGTGTTGCATGTGTCATAAGGAACGAAGGGAAAACCACAGAGGCAACTACATACAGGGAAAGTTACCTTATACCCTCACTGATTAGCACAACACCACCCCTCGCATGGAGACAAATATACAAACTTACCGGACTTGCGGACTGACTTAGTTACATCGAGGTGTCGACATGGCATACGGAGCACACTACCCAATACAATCCTACCTGGCCTGAGGTATTCCATTGCCTACCCCTCATAAACGTAACAGCTCCCCCCCCAACCCTCCTGACTTTGATTCAATTTGACTACCACTGACGAACTGTAGCTCCTGCAAGGTTCACTGCAGGCATTACCGTTCCAGCCTTAACAGTTACCGACTCACTCATTAGCCTACAAAATAAATTAGGAGGGGCTATGGGAAGTGAGCCTTAGCTAACGTCTCCTTACCGTTCTACACCCCTGAAGCAACAGTTCACATACAGACTTGGCATTTAATATGGAATATATTTTTTTCTTGACTTGGGTTTACTTTCTGAACTCAGTATATAAATATGGTGAGTTTCTTTTACCCTTCGGTGATGTCTTTGTTGAAAGAACCGTCACTGATTGTCTTTTGCAGCAAGAAGTCAATAATAGGATTATATCACAGGTGGCGTGACAAAATGTAAGGACAGGTACATTTGACGATTGGCTTCACAATCGGGTGTACAAGGGTTGTTGCGTTCTGTCTTAGTAGAAAACAACTGCTGCACGTCTACAAAAGTTATTGCTGCTTCCTCTGGAGATGGTCCGTCAACTTGACGATGCTGTTTGTCATGGAGTGGTGGCTTTACGAAATTCTAGCATGAAACAGCGTGCTATTGCTCGGCAGTATGGCATCACTCAAGGTCAGGTGTCAACGATCCTGAAACGAAATGCTCAGAGGGGTGTCCCTACTCCAATACCGAGGCCAGGACGTCCACGCAGAACCACAAGGAGAGATGATCGCCAGCTGCACCGGTTAGTCTGCAATGGCCGTACCAAGTCAGCTAATCGGCTTAGGGTTGAGTGGCAGCAACTGACAAATGTGCCTGTATCCAGAAGGCTAGTCAACCAACGCCTGGTTCAAGCAGGCTATCGTGCCTGGCATCCCCTGAGAAAGCCACGCCTGACCAGACAACACAGCCAGCGCCGATTGCAGTGGGCCAGAGAGCACCGTCAATGGCAGCCAGGACACTGGAATCACGTGACCTTCAGTGACGAGTCTAGATTTCTGGTCTATCGTCAAGATGGCCGCGTCCGAGTGTGCAGACAAGTGCATGAAGCCCACAACGAAGATTGTATCGTGCCAAGAGTCCAAGCTGGAGGTAGTGGGGTGACCGTTTGGGCTGCTTTTCATGCAAGGGGCAAAACTGACATGGTTGTTCTGAATGGAAACCTGAACCAGTTTAAGTACAGGGTCATTCTGGAAGAAACATTGCTTCATTTGCTCGTGCAGCCTTTCGAGGAAACTTTGTCTTCCAAGATGACAATGCACGGCCTCATCGTGCTCGCATGACACAACACTTTCTTGCTGACCGTGGTGTAGAGCATATGGAGTGGCCTGCCATGTCCCCGGATATGAATCCGATAGAGAACTTGTGGGCAGAATTAACACGTCAAATCGAAAATTTGGACCAGCAGCCTAACTCTGTGCGTGAATTGCAGCAGACTATTGTCACTGCATGGCAAGCCATTCCTGTCCAAACCTTGGCAAATCTCGTGAACAGCATGCCTCGACGTGTACGTGCTCTCCTGAATGCTTGTGGGGGTTACACTAAGTACTGAACTGTAATTTTACTGTCCGTAATCCCAGTCATAATTTAGCTTTTGTTTTTGTTGAAAAAAAATTTGGCTAATGTGCAAAATAGAGATACTTCTGGAAAACGTACAGAACTTTAACACAGTACTGTCCGTGAATTGAGTTCAATATCAGTTTACATCACTTTCAAGGATCAATTTATTTGCTTCGAAATGTCAAATGTGGTTTTTGTTTCTTTTAAAGGTCACATTAACAAAATCTAGAATAATTTCAACATAATTCCAATGAACTTTTGGTTTTAAGTCATCTTGAAAAGTAAGTTCACCCCCACAAAAAAAATATTCCATATTAAATGCCAAGTCTGTATTTACACCTCTTGGAATCCTCTGTTCTGGGGCAGGTAGAAAAATGGTCAACACACAAAAACTCTACCTTAGCCATAAAACCTAAATACAATTTTTTTTTAAACCATGAACATTTGTACAAACTCTAGGTCCCTCGAAAGTCCATGCCCCCCAGTGGATGCCACAATACCCAAAGTTACCTGCGGAAGCCATCCCAATGTACCCAAATTTCCACGGGCCCTGTCCTGGTGTTGCAGGTGAGTGACATTGCTCAGTGGATCTTCCCCCATTCACTCACACAAACCCAATAATCAGCCATACACATTTCAATAATCAAAACACTCATTTCAACCCCCCTGCAAGACCATGGCTTAGATGCCATTACATGCATGCGATCCTCAACTAGGCAGCGGGGAGGTACCATACAAGCAAGATGGTGGGGGAGCTTCAGCCTGTGGTGCCCTCAGTCCAAAAAGCAAGTGCCCAACTTGCGACTTCTTCATCCCTCCCCCCACCCCCTTCATTTCTCAGCCCCGTGGCAGCCAAACACCTCCTTAGCTGTGGTCCCGCCGGGAAGGTCTCCACACCAGGCTCCTTTAGCCTCAGGCTCTCATAGCCTCAGGGTCGTCAGGGGTCTCCATACCGCTGGGCGCCTAAACCAGACCTCCCGCCGACGGATTTCCAATTTCCAGACACCACCGGCTGTCAGGGGCAAATTACCGCAGAGGGGACCGCAGTCACCGCTCCTCCAGAGTTCGATCCATACCTGCGGACACACACACCTTCCCCACCGACAAAATCCACCACAACATTTCCTTCCCCACTGCCATTCAATTCTCAACACATCATGCAATAAAGATGTCATCGTGTACCAAAACTGCCATGGCCTGCTTACATGTGAAATCCCCATTCACATTTCAATCACAACTCAATTTCCATTCTCCCGACAACACAAAAACACAAAACCTTTTGCACATAAAGAAACGACACCCACAAGACACTTCGTGGCACACACTGATCCTACCACTGACCATGTAATCACTCTAACCTGCCCCCATTCAAAGTTCATGTCCCAATTGAGCAAGTACCGAAACCCTGGGACAGTATACATCAATGCACCTTACCTTCAGTGCAGGTAGTTGAAGGTTGATTGGGTCCAAGCGTGCCATCCACCCCGCTAAATTCCAAATTTATCCATTGGGGCCAATCAATTTCCCCAAATTTGCTTTTTATCTGCTATACTGGCAAACATGTGGATCCACCTCCTCCAGTGACTTTTACTACACTACTACCCTTGGCTACGACAGCTCCACACCTCTACCATGCAAGAGCCATCGGGTAAGTTGAGCAGCCGAACCGCCAACATGGCCCATGAGTGTCCACAAGGGCACGACCCACCATTCTTCCTTTGGCCCCCTATCAGGACTCGGCTGGTGGCATCAGTGGAAGTCGAATGTCCGGATCCGGTCGATGATTGCGTAGTTTATTTCGTTTAAGTGCTGATCGCAAGGCTAGTGTTGCGTGTGTCATAAGGAACGAAGGGAAAACCAGAGGTGACTACATACAGGGAAAGTTACCTTATACCCTAACTAATTAGCATAGCTCCACCCCTCGCATGGGGACAAATATACGAACTTAGCGGACATGCGGGGCTGCCTAAGTTACATCGAGTTGTCGACACGGCATATGGAGCACATTACCAGATACAATCCTACTTGGCCAAAGGTATTCCATTGCTTACCCCCCATAAACGTAACAATATTGTTTGTTTGGTTCCGGGAAAATTATACTGGATATTTGCTGTCTGTGTAGATCTATTGCTAAAATGAGAAGTGTGTGCGTGCGCGTGTGTGTGTTTGTCGCTGTGCTTGTGTCTGTGTGTGTATCTTTTTTTTTGGTATATATCCACAGCAGCTGTTCGCTTTTTTAACAGGAAATTATAGTTCATCAAAGTCTCTCAATCTCATCCACGGCGTTTCAACAAAGTCGACTATTTGAGCAGCCTGACTGTCGTTTCCATTGCTTTATACTTTTATCTTGCAGATTATGGTGGTGGTGGTATGTGTTACGTGCTCCTCCCCGACCCCCTGGTCACGGTGTACCTCCGAGCCCCGAGAGGAGTCACGGCAGAAAAATGTGTTATTCTGTATGTCAAAGACCAATGGTGAAGCCACACCAATTGTTACTCACAAACAAATATTGTATTAAGATCACACAAGAATAATCATACAACAATAATATGAATCGAAAGTTAAAGTACAATCAATATTCTATGATGGTACCATCAGTGTTATAATATATAACTCACTGTGCACCAAGTGAGTGAAACCAGAACATCCCCAATGTCTCTTATTCCCGGCTTCAAGCCACAGTTGATTCGCTCCAGCGATCGCTAGAACAAGGTCCAATCGAGACCAGAATCCCGTGCGGATGGCAAGAACAGTCACACAGCCGAAGCTGTACAAAGGTGCCCTCAAGGCGACTGGGAAATCCAAAGGCGCCCTACAGGCGACTGAGAGACACACCCTCGGGTATGGACGAATTAGCCTTCAAAAAGCCACGTCACACACACGCCCCAGATCGACGTCTGAATGCGGTGAAAATGTTCGAAAAGAAACGAAACCGCGAGTGAAGCACAAGTCCTGCGCGAGTCAAAATGGCCGACAGCCCGGTCTCGTGGCGCACCAGCACGGCGATGCTTCTCTCCTGAATCGATAGCAAAACCTGACACGCACGATAATTGGCCACAGCGATGACAACTCGGTCGCAGGAATTCCTTTCCCGGAAACCCGAAAGTTCGCTAGTGACTCTTGCTCGCCAACGTTCGCTTCAGAACCCGGAGCAACTCGGGTTTCTTGTCCGACCTCTCTCGCTCTGCCTTCTTTTTTTTTTCCTTCCGCTTCGTTGTCGTCCGGTTCCGGTTTCATTCAAAACATTAACCTTTTTACCTTTTGACAACAATAACCATCATTTCCCTCAAACCACAACAATAATAATACATGGAACCAGAAATGTTTCAAGTGGATGAAAACCACAACAACGGAAGTGATGAATCCGTAACATATGCCATTTCCAAATAGTCAGTATGACCCTACATCAACGATGGTGTTCACAGTGGAACAAAAAGTGAAAATCGTGACTTTATGGTTCGAGACAAAATCCAACATGCAGGTGCGCTGACGATACTGTCAGTATTATAATGTTCACACCCGTAATGGACCTTCCAATGGGAGCACTTAGGTTTATGAAGCACTTCCAAGCACATGGAAGCTTGAAAAATAAAAATAAAGGCAGCATTGGCCACCCACCAAGTTACCAAGGCCCAAGGGAACATTGATCTTGTGAGAGATTCTGTTATTGAAAGTCCTACAAAATCCCACCATCGGCGTTCCCAAGAACTGGCGATCTTCGCCTCATCTGTGTGGTGCATTCTCACTTCTGATCTCAAGCTCTACATCTACATCACATATGTAAGACATAAACGAACTCTGAATGACTTGGCAAGACGAGTAACAATATGTGATTGGTTCAGTGACCGAATGGAAAGGTACCCAAATTGGATCAAGTCCTTGTGGTTCGGTGATGAAGCACACTTCCATTTGAATGGGGCTATTAACAATCACAACAACACCTTCTGGGGGTGCTGAGCCTCATGAGGAGGTGTCTAAGATGTCTCTCAAGGACCAAAAGTCCACTTGCTTCTGTGTATTGAATGCCAGATGGGTATACTGGGACAATATTGGTTCGAGGACACCAATGGTAAGACAGTGACAGTCAACTGCAGGCGGTACCACGAGGTCTTGCGCCGATTCCACACTGATCTCGCTCAACTACCGTCACCAAACCAACTCAGACTTGCATGGTTCATGCACAACGGTGCCCCACTGTACACTGCAGAAGAAACCATTGACTTGCTCCACCAGCTATTTGGGCATCGTGTCTTCAGCCTGGGCACAGTGCACAGTGCATGAGTGGGCACCCCATAGCCTGGATTTGAATCCACTGATTATTTTCTTTTGGGATGCTGCCAAAGGTCAAGTTTATGCCATCAAACCTCAAACTCTAGCTGTCCTGAAGCAGGAGGTGGAGGACTACCGTCAACCTACCTCTCCAGCCACTTGCAGATGAGTTGTGGAGAATTCCGAAGTCAGGATCGAAGCCTGTTTGAACAGAGGTGAAGCACACATTGAAAATGTCAATTGCAAGCAGTACAAGGAGTGATTTGAAAATGGCATGATGTATGCTTTCCATCAATGTATCACTGAACTTGCGACCATGTTCAATTTGACAGCAGGATTATCAGAAGGATCCTTCAGTGAAAAGTGAGGAGCCACAAGGCAAACGGAGGACATTTGAGGGTAGATTGTCAGGTAACAGCCCACGCTTGTGAACTACATTATGGTATATCCATCATTCAGAAAGTGTATTACAGCTGCCTTCAGCATCTCTCGAGGAGAAGGATGCAATGCCCAGTGTCTGTCCTGGAAGGGACTGAGTAGGACTTCTGGGGGAGGGGAGAAGGATACGACTCGTGAAGATTGAATCCGTAAACATCGTGATTGGACACATTTTGATAAAACAGTCATACATCTTGACCCGGTCATTCATATTTTACAATTGATGGCTGTGGGATTTTATTATCTCCATCTTTCTTGATACATATTCTTACGTTTGTGGGGGTAGATGATGGATTCCCATAGTACACATAGGACTGTATAAGTACAGCATGGACCGTGGGCGCGTAGGAGACATCTCGATGTATTGCATGCAAGTAGGGAAACTGGAGCTTAAGTTGTTTACGTGTCTTCACACGAGGGGTGAAGCTTTTTTTTTTTTTTTTTTTTTTTTTCTTTCACAGAATCGAGGCTCGTGAAAGAGCTGACATTTACTTCACAAACAAATCAACCAGACAAACAAAATATACAAAAAGAGGGAGCGGAAGACATGATGGGGAGAGAAGGGGAAGCACACAAACACTTGAGAGCACACAACATTTGAGAGCAGGGAGATGGATGGGAGGGAGAGGGCTTGGGGGGAGGAGGCGTGGGAAGGGGGGGGGGGGGTGGGAGAAGTATAAAACACAAGGACACCAAGGACTTCCAAGACAGAAGTTGGTATTTCAAAAAATTGGAATTGGGGTGAAATTAGCGGGGGTAGAAAAGATCAAGGTTTTGGATGGGGGAAGATAAGAGATGGTGGTAAACAGCTGTTTTAAAGACCTGGAGGGTGGAGTGGGATTGAAGAGAGTGAGGGAGTTTGTTCCAGAGGCGGGAGAAAAGAGGAATGAAGGAGTGAAGGTGAGCAGAGTCTTGATTTTGGCAGTTTAACCATAAGAGGGTTGCAGGCAGATCTTGTGCGACCTGTAGGAATATTTGCGGGACAGAGCCCAAAGAAAGCTGGGGGGGGGGCAAGGCCAGAGAGGAGTCGGTAGACGACGGAAAGACCACCAACCTGCCTGCGGTGAGTGAGTGAGAGGCCCTTGGAGTTAGCTTCATCACGGGAGATTCCAATGATTCTGAATGCTTTGGTTTCAACAGCGTGAAGACGAGCTAGGTGTGAGGCAGGAGCACCAGCCCATAGGGGAGAGCAGTATTCCATTGAGCTGCGGATGAAAGTCTTGTATGTGGTGAGAAGCTCAGGTGTGCCAAGGAAGGACTTCGCACGACGGAGGCTGCCCAGTCGGCGACTGGCTTTGGAGGCCAGATTTGAAATGTGGTTTTCCCAGGAAAGATCATGGCAGATAGTGAGACCCAAAAGCTTGAGTGACAGAACTTCTTGGAGAGGATTATTCAGAAAGTGGATGGGAGGGTTGTCCAGTCTGTCTTTTCGGAGAGACATCGTAAGAGTGTGAGATTTGTCAGGATTGAAAGACATGTTCCACTTGTTTGCCCAGTCTGTGATTTTGTCCAGGTCTGCAGAGAGTGAGGAGGCTGCAGACTGCCGATCTGAGGGATGAAGAATGGAGCGACAGACAGTAGAGTCATCAGCAAAGAGATAGAGAGGATTTTCAAGAGAGTCAGAGACATCATTGATGAAGACCAGAAAAGCACAGGGCCCAGAACACTGCCTTGGGTAGCTCCAGCCTGAACAGGAAGAGGAGATGAGAGAAACCCATTCAGGGCCACACATTCACTACGACTAGAGAAGAAGTCCGCCAGCCATGCATGGAGATTTCCATGGACACCAAAAGAGGAGAGTTTGGTGAGCAGAGTGGGGTGCCAGACCGTATCGAAGGCACGTGATATGTCAAGGGAGACAGCTCTAATTTCCTGTTTGGCATTGAGGACCTCCATCCATTGTTGAGAAAGCAGAAGCAGCATGTCCAGAGTAGAGTGACCAGGTCTGAAACCAAATTGATGATCAGAGATCAAGCCATTGGAGAAGAGGAAAGATTTCATATCTGAAGCAATGATGGATTCCATGACTTTGCTGATAATTGGGAGAAGGCTGATTGGTCTGTAGTTGCTGGGATCTGTTTTTGCACCTTTTTTGTGCAAAGCGGTGATGTTGGCAGATTTCCAAGCAGATGGAAGATGACCTTGAGCAAAAGAGAGGGTGAAGAGAACAGAGAGAGGGAGTGAAAGAGCGGAAGAACAGGATTTTAGGACCCGTGGGCTGATGCCGTCAGGTCCAGTTGCAGAATCAGAGTCGAGGGTTGACAGAAACTTTTCCACCTTGTCAGGAGGAAAGGACACAGAGTCCAGGAGCAGCTGGGTACGACTGGGTATGGTGGGTACAGAGAGGGATGGGTTTGGGACACAAGATTTAGAGGCAAACACAGAGTTGAGGCATTCAGCTTTTTCACGTGCGGAGTCAGCCGTGTAGCCATTTGAGGTGAGGGAGGGGATGGAGGGGGAACAAACACCAGAAACAGATTTGACCAGACGCCACCAGGATTTGGAAGAGGGAGACAGATAAGAGAGTTCTGTCCTGAGAATGGAGAGAAATTGTTTTCTGGCTCTCCTGAGGGTGGACACACACTTGTTTCGGGCTTTGTGAAAGGAAATGAGATTTCCTTCCGTTGGATTTGCTTTCCAGGAGACGAAAGCAAGTTGTTTCTTGGCAATAGCCTCACCACAAGATTCCTTGTACCATGAACGGGAGGAAGGGTGTGACAACTGAAGACGAGATGGGATAAATCTGTGCATGAGAGAGAGCAATTTACTTTGGAAGAATTCCCAGGATGAGTTGATGTCAGAGGCGGTAGAGATGGGAGACCAGTCCAGATGATTGATGGCTGCTTGAAGACCGTGCGAGTTGGCCTGAGTGAAATGCCAGACTCGTCGACGCTGAGGAGGCTCTCTGAGAATGGTCAGAGAGATGTCAACTTTAACAAGCACATGATCAGATGAGCCGATTGGAGCAGAAGAAGAGCAGCAGATATTTTCAGGGAAGTTAGTCATAACCAAGTCCAGAAGAGAAGATGCTCCGTTGACTGAGATCCGGGTCGGGAAATTGACAGATTGTGTCAGTCCCAGTGAGTCACAGAAGTCCTTTGCTGAAGAGCCATGGCTGGTGAGAGGTACCCACACCCAGCCAACTGGCATGGTGACAATTTTTTTTTTTTTTTTTTTTTTTTTTTTTTTTGTATACAAGATCGAGGCTCGTGAAAGAGCGAACATTCATCACACAGAAAGACAAACCGACACATAAAACATATAACATCGGGAGCGTTAGACAAGATGGGGAGAGAGGGGGAAGGACACAAACACAACATTTGAGAGCAGGGACCGAGAGACATGGAGACATCGAGAGATCTGAGAGAGGGCGAGGGCTTTGGGGGGGGGCATGGGAAGGGGGCGGTGGGAGAGGTATAAAACATATGGACACTGCCAGGACTTGCAGGAAAGAAGTTGGAATTTCAAACAAGGTGGATCTGGGGTGAATTCGCGGGGGTAGAAAAGATCAAGGTTTTGGATGGGGGAAGATAAGAGATGGTGGTGAACAGCTGTTTTAAAGACCTGGAGGGAGGAGTGGGATTGAAGGGAGTGAGGGAGTTTGTTCCAGAGGCGGGAGAAAAGAGGAATGAAAGAGTGAAGGTGAGCAGAGAGCCGAGATTTCGGCAGTTTAACCATCAGAGGGTTGCTGGCAGATCTTGTGCGACCTGTAGGAATATTTGGGGGACAAAGCACAGAGAGAGCTGGGGGTGCAAGGCCGGAGAGGAGTCGGTAGAAGACAGAAAGACCACCTACCTGCCTGCGGTGAGTGAGTGAAAGGCCCTCAGAGATAGCTTCATCGCGGGAGATTCCAATAATTCTGAAAGCTTTGGTTTCAACAGCGTGAAGCCGAGCTAGGTGTGAGGCAGGAGCACCGGCCCATAGGGGAGAACAGTATTCCATTGAGCTGCGGATGAAAGCCTTGTATGTGGTGAGGAGCTCAGGTGTGCCGAGGAAGGACTTGGCACGACGGAGGATGCCCAGTCGGCGACTGGCTTTGGAGGCCAGCTTGGAAATGTGGTTTTCCCAAGAAAGATCATGGCAGAGAGTGAGACCCAAAATCTTGAGCGACAGAACTTCTTGGAGAGGATTGTTGAGAAAGTAGATGGGAGGGTTGTCCAGTCGATCTTTTCGGAGAGACAGAGTAAGAGTGTGAGATTTGTCAGGATTGAAAGACATGTTCCACTTGTTTGACCAGTCTGTGATTTTGTCCAGGTCTTCAGAGAGTGAGGAGGCAGCAGACTGCCGATCTGAGGGAAGAGGAATGGAGCGGCAGAGAGTGGAGTCATCAGCAAAGAGATAGAGAGGATTTTCGAGAGAGTCAGAGAGATCATTGATGAAGACCAGAAAAAGCACGGGGCCCAGAACACTGCCTTGGGGAACTCCAGCCTGAACAGGAAGAGGAGATGAGAGAAACCCATTCAGGGCCACACGTTGACGACGACTAGAGAGGAAGTCCGCCAGCCATGCGTGGAGATTTCCATGGATACCAAAGGAGGAGAGTTTGGTGAGCAGAGCGGGGTGCCAGACCGTGTCGAAGGCACGTGATATGTCGAGGGAGACAGCTCTAATTTCCTGTTTGGCATTGAGGACCTCCATCCATAGTTGAGACAGCAGAAGCAGCATGTCCAGAGTAGAGTGACCTGGTCTGAAACCAAATTGATGATCAGAGATCAAGCCATTGGAGAAGAGGAAAGATTTCATATCCGAAGCAATGATGGATTCCATGACTTTGCTGATAATTGGGAGAAGGCTGATTGGTCTGTAGTTGCTAGGATCTGTTTTTGCACCTTTTTTGTGCAAAGCGGTGATGTTGGCTGATTTCCAAGCAGATGGCAGTTGACCTTGAGCAAAAGAGAGGGTGAAGAGAACAGAGAGAGGGTGAGATAGAGCGGCAGAGCAGGATTTTAGGACCCGTGGGCTGATGCCGTCGGGTCCAGTTGCAGAATCAGAGTCGAGGGTTGACAGAAACTTTTCCACCTTGTCAGGAGGAAAGGACACGGAGTCCAGGAGCAGCAGGGTACGACTGGGTATGGTGGGTACAGAGAGGGATGGGTTTGGGACACAAGATTTAGAGGCAAACACAGAGTTGAGGCATTCAGCTTTTTCACGTGCGGAGTCAGCTGTGTAGCCGTTTGAGGTAAGGGAGGGGATGGAGGGGGAACAAACACCAGAAACGGATTTGACCAGACGCCACCAGGATTTGGAAGAGGGAGACAGATAAGAGAGTTCGGTCTTGAGAACGGAGAGATATTGTTTCCTGGCTCTCCTGAGGGTGGACACACACTTGTTTCGGGCTTTGTGAAAGGAAATGAGATTTCCTTCCGTTGGATTTGCTTTCCAGGAGACGAAGGCAAGTTGTTTCTGGGCAACAGCCTCACCACAAGATTCCGTGTACCATGGACGGGAGGAAGGGTATGACAACTGAAGACGAGATGGGATAAATCTGTGCATGAGAGAGAGCAATTTACTTTGGAAGAATTCCCAGGATGAGTTGATGTCAGAGGTGGTAGAGATGGGAGACCAGTCCAGATGATTGATGGCTGCTTGAAGACCGTGCCAGTTGGCCTGAGTGAAATGCCAGACTCGTCGACGCTGAGCAGGCTCCCTGAGGATGGTCAGAGAGATGTCCACTTTAACAAGGACATGATCAGATGATCCGATCGGAGCAGAAGAAGAGCAGCAGACATTTTCAGGGAAGTTAGTCATAACCAAGTCCAGAAGAGAATATGTTCCGTTGACTGAGATCCGGGTCGGGAAATTGACAGATTGTGTCAGTCCCAGTGAGTCGCAGAAGTCCTTTGCTGAAGAGCCATGGCTGGTGAGAGAGGTACCCACACCCAGCCAACTGGCATGGTGACAATTGAAATCACCACATATGAGGAAGAGAGAGTTGGGATGAGTAGATAAAAGTTGGTCCATATCATCAGACAGCGAGATGTAGATGGAGTCATCACTGTTTGGTGGACGGTACAACACACATATGAACAAGAGGTGGGAGCGAAGGGGAAGCCGTAGCCAGAGGTATTCCTGGGGGTGAGGTGGAGAGAGTGCAGTGCAGGGCGAGTGAGGAAGAGAGTTTTTGATAAAGATAGCAACCCCGCCTCCAGGACGAGGCTCAGGTCTATCATACCGGAGGAGGGAGTAGCCCGGGAGAGATACTATGGAATCAGAGACATCATAAAGGAGGAAAGTTTCTGTTAAGCAGATCACGTCTGGTTTGACAGAAGCAACCTGTATGGAGAGATCAGTTAAGTTTGAACGAAGGCCCCGGATGTTTGAGGTCCATACCGTTAATGAAGAGGAAGGGGGAGCATCAGATACAGAACAGGGGGGAGGAGGGGTAGGGTAAGATGTGGAAGAGGTGGAAGAGATAGGGAGAGCTGTTGAAGGTGTGTCAGAGATTTCAGAATAGCTCGGAGAAAGGGAAGGATGGGGCGGACAAAAGGTTTGATGGTGATTGGGTGAGCCACAATGAGGTGTTATTTGAGGAGGGGGAAGAGCGAGGCAGAAGGTTGGGGGAGATGGAGGTGAGAGTTTGAAGGGGGAAGAAGCGGGGAGGACGCTTTGAGGAGGGGGAGTGAGAGGGGGGAAATTGAGAAGCAATGAGGGTGGGGAGATTTGAAGGGGATGGGTGAGGGGGGAGTTTGGGAGGGAAGGGACAAGGGGAGGGATTTGAAAGGGATGGGATATGGGGGAGATTTGGAGGGGAGGGGTGAGGCAGGAGTCTAGGAGGGGAGGGGCGAGGGGGCGTCTTGGCGGGGAGGGGTGAGGGGGTAGTTTAGGAGGGAGGGGGCAAGGGGGGAGATTTGAAAGGGATGGGTGATGGGGAAGATTTGGAGGGGAGGGGTGATGGGGAAGATTTGGAGGGGAGGGGTTATGGGGAAGATTTGGAGGGGAGGGGTGAGATTGGATTTTTGAAAGTGTACGATTTATGGGAAACGAACATTTATTGCAAAATGAGTTTCTTGTGACCTTCGAGTTAAAAATACGTTTAAGGACGCTGGATGGAGGATGGAGTGCAGGAGAGTTTAGGGAATGTAGAAAAAAGGCACTATAGGAGATGGATATTTTTTTTGGGATGAATTGATTTGGTGAGCAAGTCGAAAGCAGCCTTTTAAAGAAGAAGAAGAAAAAGGTGTTATAAAATATGACGGAATACATAACTTGAGGGGAAAGTGTAAACATTGAAGGTTAATGAGTGAAAACTATCTGGGGAAATGGGGGAGAAACACGTGGTCGAAGAACGAACGAACGAATAAGAATGAATAAACGAATGAGAACAGAGAAGGGAAATTTTTTTTTTTTTTTTTTTTTTGAGTTGAGATTTACACAAGGAAGTAGGCTATGGGTGAAAAGCCTGGGAATACAGAGAACGAAAGTTATTGGATCACAAACGACGGACCGCTGAGAGAAAAACAAAGCCTCAAGGTTGTACAGTGCACACTGTACAAGGCCTCAAGACACGACACGGCAAACAGACGATCAATTTATGAAAGATAAACACCGAGAAACAACCAAAGTTGCACACAATAACTTCACACACCGAAAGATAAATACAGTTTCGACAAAATACAATTGTGAACAGACTTAACTTCGAAAAACGTGGAGACCGTGTGGAGCTTCGAAAATCCCTGCCGCCGTCTCCAAGATCTCGCGAGATCTCGTATATGACAGAATACAGTTCTTCAGGGGACAGTTGAAACATTTTTTAACGACGTGAACACGTGATCGAAGAACGAACGAACAAATAAGAACGAACAACGGATAAGAACAGAGAAGGGAATTATTATTATTTTTATTTTTTTTGAGTTGAGATGAAAACAGAGACAGAGACCGAACGTGAAACGTGAAAAATAGAGACCGAAAGTAATTGCGAGCGCAATCGAAGAACCGCTGAGACAGAAACAAAGCCTCAAGCCAAGGTCAGACACGGTAGCCTACTACTACTTGTACTACACTAGGCCTCAGAATACGCGACACGAACTATCCGACGATTCTGTACACAGGTATGAAAAACCAACACCAAGAATACTATTAAAGACACACCAATAGTTACATACACCGAGAGAAAGATACAGTTTCGACAAAAACACAATTGTGAAAAGTTACTTAACTTCGAAAGCGTGCGCGCGCATGGACAGCTTTGAAGAGACGTGACCTCCAATCTTGCACATGCGCAGAGCCCCTATGGTAAGTAGATAGGGGTTAATATTAGTTTTCCCCAGTATGTGATTGCCCTCAGTGGTTTTTCCCTATGTTTTTACAATTACAACAAGTCCGGCCATAAAATCATCCATAAAACAACAACAACCATCCACGACAAGCAGGTAGAGCCGTTCGGCAACAAAACTCCACCTCCAAAAGATCATAACCGGCAGACCACACCCTGAGGTTCGTGATTGGTCGAGTACGACCATGGGGTGATTCGATGGGGGCTTGGGATTGGCCAGTGTGATGTCAGAGCGAGAAGGTTTGAGCATGAGGGAGGAAGAAGAGCGCGCGCTCTCGGTTGGTTCTTGCGCTTTGTGAACGAGATAGTTTTGTTTTTTTTGCCCTGTGCACGCTTCTGAAAGGAGAACTGAGAGCAGTTTGGAGAACTTTTATCGAGAGGAGGAGGGATTGGCGACGGTGGTGCTCTTCGGGGAAGCTGGCGGCCGCATTGGGCTTGCTGGCCAGGAATCGGGGGGAGGACATGGGCTGCCTGCTCCACGGCTCGGTGCGCTCGCGTCATTGATCGGCGCTATTTTGGGGGGTTAGACGCACGGTCCTTTCATCGGCAGTCCTCATCCTGCACTGCCAACCTGACCAGTTTCGACAACCGCCAATCACCACACAAGCACCAATTTTGGACCAGAGCTGAGTGCCGGATAGGGGAATTCTATTTTGCTTTATTATCTGTCCCCTTGTCTGTTTTGAGTTAGCGTGGAGGGTCGCTCATAGTAGAATTTATTTTACCTCAACATTTATTTCGTCATTTTATTCCGTGCTTTATTTCTATTAAATCATTATCGTGGTACTTTCATTTGTCGTGTTTCTGTGCTCGTGGTTTCGGAATAAACCTGTGTGCTTCGTTCAGGTAAGCGCTTTGTCTCCTTCACCCATGCGCGACAGACCAACTGCCAATTTCGCGCTCACTTTCACGAGATGTTTTGGACTGTTCATTGACTTGGGAAGATCTCACACTAGGTTGCTGCTGCTTTGATGTTCTGTGATGCACAGCACTGATGGTGGAGTGCTCCTGTTTCTCAATAGTCCAGCTCTGCGATCGAGCCAGCTCATCAGCACAACCAGCATCCAAAATGTCCTTCAGTTTCATATTGTTATGAATTTTGGGTGGGACATATATAGATCCAGGTAGATCTGCATAGGTATTATGGACCAGCTGTCCTGATAGGGAATCCTCACCTGTAATTAGTTTGTTTAGGCGGTTCGTTCGGATTAAGTGTATATCTGTGGTCATACAAGGATGGCCCTGTGATAGGTAGACTTGGGATGATGCTAATTCCCCCGTGTGTCAAACCTGTGATCATTCCGGTGTCCCGTATGGCAACACACCCACAGACATTAGCTAGGCCCATTAGCGCACACATTAATTAATTCCCCCCTTCACCACAATAACAAAAGAACTGACGGAAGGACAGACCGGAAGCGACCGCACACTACGGCAGCATGGCAAGCCGAGAGCCATGCCCAGGAGAACTCGTGATTGGCCAGGGGAGGGCCGAGTAACAACCAGGTCGCCGATTGGAGAGTAAGGAAGGCGAAGGACGTGCCACACTGATTGGCCACCGACCGATGACAACAACACCAAAGGCGTGAGGCGCTCGGCCAATCAGTGAGGAGGGCGCGAAAGATGTGCAAGAAGCGACGCGCTCATTGGAAGGGATGCACCAGTGACGTCAGAGGACGTCTGATAAAAGTGAGTGGAGACGGACATTTTCTCTCTTCCTTCTTCTCTCTTCGCCCCTGCCTATCTTCGCCTCCGCCTTTCTCTTCCCTTATTGCCTTCTCTTTATGTTGGACCCTTGCTCGTTGGCCGGTGACGAACGGTGGAGCACCGACGATCATCCTCCCTGGTTATTCACGCACCGGACCTCGCGAGCAATCGCACGGGGACGCGAGGCTTGGCGCGCAGCGGCAGACGTTGGCCCAGCAGCGCACGAGCAAGAGGGATTATTGAGGCCTGGTGAACAGGGGGACATTCGAGGCCTTTCTTCCCACCAATCGGAGCTGCAGTTGGACGACTGCGCTCAGAGCCTGACCATCCCCGACAATTCCTGATGGATGCTGCATCCAGACAGAGATAAGCCACACTACACAGAACACGATTGCTTTTTATTAATTCTTCCTGTGTCCGTTGTATAAGTCTGGTGTGGGGACGTCCCGATATAGGGGATTCGTTTTTACCGTCGCATTCTTGTTATCGGCATCCGTGGCAATAAAGCCTTGTTCTCTTGTACATTCTAATTCCGTTTACGGCTGAGTTATTTTCTGCAGGTTTGAAGACTGATCGGGACCGTCAGGTAAATTCCCGCTTCTTCTTCTTCCCCTTCTTCCTCCCACACGTGTATAGGAAATCCACCATTGATCATCGCCTCAGAGTAAGCTCGATTGCCATCTGTGATTTCCCGGTATTAACCAAGGGGAATCACACGACAACTGGTGTCGGGAGTGGGATTTTGAACCCTCTGGATAAAATTGTGTCAAGAGTGTGGAGAACTTGGAGAAAAATTCATTATAGATTGAGGCGATAACATTTTAATAATTAATTGGGCTTGTGCGACGCGAGCAGTGCGTCAATAAATTTAAATTTTTCTGAGGTAAAACACGCGCGGGGAAACTACCTTCTCTCGACGGATGGAGGGGGTGAGTAAAATGGAGGAGGAAAGAATAGAAGATTCGGGGAGTGTTCTAAGTGAGCCGATTATAGATGGGGTGGAGGGTAGTAATGGAACCTCCCTCGCTTCCGAGACGGCCTCAATGGATTTACAGGCCAAAATGAATTTTATGAGGGCCGAGAGTGAACGAAGCAGGGAACAGAATGAGCGATTAAATAATGACATGAATGCTCAGACTGAGCGATTGGGAAACAAAATGAGGGAAATGAAAAATGAATTGAAGGGAGATATGAGGGAAATGGAAAACAAAATTGATGGGGTGAAGGGAGAATTTAATGCTCAAACCAAAAAAAAATTGATGGATGGACGAGTGAACTAAAGGAAGAACAAAATAGTGGTGCCGATGGGGCCCAGGAGCAGGGAATTGCAACGGGAATCGAATTAAAACAGGAGACTGCATGTGTAGAGGTAAATGGGGAAGTTTGGGAAGGAAATTTGGAATGTTTGGAAGTAACTGGGGAATGTTTGCTACATGAAGGCCTGGAAGTTTATCGGGCTGGTGTGGATGCCACAACACACCAGCAGGGGGTGAAATTTGAATCCTTGCTGCACAAGTGCAGTTGTGCAAAGCAAGAGGGTGTAGAGGTATTGGGGGTCTGGGTAACAGAGCCGGACCGGGTATTTATTGATCAGGGCCTGTTGGGGCCAGAATTGATTATATTGATGATGTGAATGATGTGACACATCGGCTGAATACCTGTGACAGTCCCATGAGGGAAGAGTTTGACCAGGAACAAGGGAGCTTGGGGGTTGAGGTGAGTCAGTCAGAGGTAAAGGAGGTTGAGCTGGCTGAGGGGACCCTCACCACAAACAATGATTGGGTACAAGAGGCTCCGAAATTGCATACCCAGCAAGGGTAGTGTGTTGGCTCCGAGCTGGATTTGGACCTGGGAGAGTCGGGAGCTAGAGCCTCGGGAAAACTGGTCCCTGTAGGAAATTTGGAGCAGCTGCAGGGAAGGGCAGAACAACCTGAGGGAGGGGTTGTTACCTGCAGCTGCGGTTTGGCATGGGAGATGGACATATTTAAAAGGAAATTTAAAATTAAATGGCAATGGGAATTGGATGTGGAACAGCCTTGGTGGGAGTTGGTCCCCGGGGTGCGGAATTTGGACCAGAGGTCATTGGGGATGGCCTCGGGCAAAATTGCCCCTTTCAAAATGTGGTTATGCCAGCCAGCTGGGGAGCTGGGCTGGCGAGGTTTGGACGTGGGGTCTGACCATGGGTGGCATGGTATGCCCTGGGCCCCATGGGGGGTCTGGTGGAGTGTGGTGTCCCTTGTTCATCGGGACGCCACCCGAGCGGGTGTCTCGGGTCAGCAGGGTCGCCAGACCCTGGTGGGGGTCAAGACCTCCAGGGGGTGCGAGGTGGTTTCTCAGGTAACTAGGATGGCATATTATGAGGACCACTAAGGGGAGGTGTTGTGGGTCATGCTTTGGTGGCGGCATCACGGATGGCGATCAAGGGCCTGATGTGGTGAATGCCCGGGAATGAGGCCTGGCACCCTCTCCCTCAGACTCAGACTCTAGTACAGCCAGCATGTGATGACCTGCCATGCTGTGCTGGTCTATGGACGCGGGTCGAACCGCATGGACAGGGATGGATTATAGCCTACCGGACAACCATTTGCGCATCTGTGGAACGTGATGGTGTGAGAGTGACCTTCCGCAGATGATCTGTTGTGATTTGTGGACTCTCGGCTTGGGAAGAGAGCCATGGGATTGTTGAATCGGAAATGTGCAACGTGCCGAGCATATGGGCCATGCTCGGCTGGCATGTGTATGGAAAAGCATCCTTCTTTGGTGAGATTAGTAAAATGTGTGGGTGGGCACTGGGGGCTGCAGTTGTGTGGACTGGGGGATGAAGGCGGCGCAAGTGACGTGATGTGGATGCCACGCACTGCGACCGTCTCCCCCAGGGCCGAGGTTGTGAGTGTGGTCGCGTTGTTGGCAGCAGGTGCTCAACACATTGGACAGGTGAGGCTAGAGCAGCTGTGTTCCTCGCAGGGGGGCCGAAGGATGGATGGTGGGTTGACCCTTATGGACACTCATGGGCCATATTGGCATTTCGACTGCTCAGCTTGTCCCAATGACCCTTGCATGATAGAGGTGCGGAGCTGTCGTAGCACATGTAGTTTAGCACAGTTCACCGTTGGAGGTGGATCCACATGCCTGCCAGTACAGTGGGAGAAAAATGCAATTTGGAAGAATTTGATTGGTCCAATGGGATAAATTTTGGGATTCTGTAGGGTGGATGGCACTTTGGACCTGACCAACCAGTAAATACCTGCACATCAAGGTAGAGATAAGGCCTTGATGGTTTTAAAATAAACAAGTTTGATTTAAATCCCTTCAGCTGTTTTCAAGTATCACATTTTCACCAGCCATTACATGTTTCACATCGATTGGGGAAGCGGTTTCAGAGAAGGGATTTTTTTTTTTTAATATCGGCTTTCAAGCTAATATGGCTGCCACACCACATGACATACGACCTTAAAAATGTACACTCTGCATATGTATGGGTAGGAATCACATTTGTGAAGTTTCATATTGATCGGATAAGTTTCGTTTTTCTATCAAAGATGGCTGCCCAACCACGTGACCTTCGATGTCATCATTTTCAAACGACATGCAACAATGGTGTGAAATGACATTTGTTAAATTTCACATCGATAGGGTAAAGCAGTCTCAGAGATACAATTATTTAATATTTTGCTTCAGTCCAATATGGCTGCCACACCATGTGACCAATGATATTTTCATGATCAACTTTTAATCGCCATGCCTAGTCAATGACACGTAACGTTTTGAGTCAATCGATTTGGTGGTTTGGGAGAAGATGTTTTTTTGGGGGGTTTTAGGTTAAATCCAATATGGCTGCCAAACCATGTGACCTATGATGTCATAAATTTAATATTTCAATACAAATTTCAGATTTTTAGGAAAAGGAATTCGATTAAACCATTTTAGGCTGGTATAGCACTTCACCGATGACATCATTATCATGCTTTTGTTCCCCATTGGGAGTACTTGACAATGTGCCAAGTTGAAAACTCTTCCATTCAGCGGTTTCATATAAATAATTTTTTAATGATTTGCATTTAATCCAAGATGGCTGCCATACCACGTGACCTACGATGTCACAATAATCATGAAAACATTCTGCATGGGTGTCACTCCTACCCTGAAAGTTTCGCCTCAGACACGTGGCTGAGAAAAACGAGGTTTAGTCCATACGGACAGACAGACGTATGTACGTACGGACGGACGAGCGGTCAGGCGGACAACCCGGAAACATAATGCCTCCCGGCCACCTTCAGGAGCGGAGGTATAAAAATATTGCAATCAATCATTGCTGTTACCCTTAAGAGACCTCCATGTTATTTACAAACAACAAAATGGAAGATTATCAGACGGTTATCGAAGTAAAATGATGAATTCTACATTTACCTTACCAGCAATGGTACCCGCCCTATGGGCGGGGCTTCAATTGGGAGGCCCAAATGAAAAAGCAAAATATCAGAAAATGAAGGCTTTTTTTATTTTAAACGATTTATGTAAACCTCTGTTAAATCATCAAAATCTAAACAGTAGTTGTATAATTTCAATAAAAGCCACATCACTGTTCATATCGGTAAATATTATTCCATCGTGTTTGGAAAAACTGGAAAATTAGAAAAATTAGAAACAAATTGGAAAAACAATATAGCCTATTTTACTCCAGAGGGTCCCAGGCTTACCCACCCAAAATTTCGTTGCGATCGGTTCAGCCGTTTTTGCGGTACCTGGGAACAGACGGACGGACAGACATTTGGTGAATTATAGTAAGATGAGCTCCAGCAAATGTCATTTACGTCATGACACATTAAATAAAGCAAACAAATAAATCTTTCACAATTCCACGTCTTGCATGCACCCGACTACTTTTGGAAAACTTTTACATCAAACACTCCAGGTATATTGACTTCATGGCACACCATAGACGCTCATAAATCTCCCGATGAACATAGGCATTGGTGATATAATGCGAGCTAAGCAGGATACAACAACAATCCAGATAAATTGCTGGTCTAAGTTAATTACTGCCAGACATATGCAATCTTTCATTCCATGAATCCATTGACATATGCTCCATCTGTTGTCAAAATTACTGGGATTATTCTGACGAACAATGAAAGAATGGAATAAAGCGATGCTATATATTTCAGATTTCAGTCACTTTGACCACATCATGACAATGAGCTAATATTGCGTGCAACGTTGTAATCGATAAACATTAGAAGTTCATGAAAAGGGAACAATATTTAACTGTGAACATCTGTAATTACATGACAGGAACACAAATTATTCTGTTGCGAGAAATCAATACTTAAACAGCTTTAATTACCCATTAATCATGCAACAAAACATGGTCTGAAGAAAAACGATGATTCGTTCTGAAATTTATTTAAATTTGAAAAATAAATAAATTATGAACCAGCCATTGACACCAAAATGAGAGTTGTCTTGTCCAATTTTATTCTATATTAAGGTAACAACAGGGGGCTACCAGGTGCCAGGGAGGATTCCTGAAGCTGAGAGGGTAAACTTGTGCACATACTGTATGCAAAATTTAGTGGAGATCGGCCCAGTCGTTTTTATTATTATTTTTTGACTCTTGTTTTTATTAATATATAACCCTAACAACTATGAATTTCAGATGAACACACAATACTGTCGGACGCTGCTATTCGCGGTTTGGTTTCAGTATTCGCGGATTTTCCAGGAACGTATCCCCCACGAATAGCAGGGTCCGAGGGTAAATGGAGAATTCAATTGTTGGGGGTGGGGTCGTTTGGTGCCCTTAACCTGACCCTGGGTACCCCCCAGCACGTATGCAAAATCAGTTGGAGACGGGCCCAGCCGTTTTTATGCCTCTGCCGCCGAAGTCACCAAAGGCATAATTTTTTCAGGTTGTCCGTCCGACTTTCCGTCCTTCCGTCCATCCGTGATAGGATTTCGTTACTGCGATAATTTGAGCGGCTGTGGGGATCTTAGTCAAACTTGGTGCAGGTCGTATAATGAGGTAAAGATGAACTGATTATATTTTGGGGTCACGAGGTCAAAGGCCAAAGCGCATAGGTCATCTTAGGTAAAAATCCTGTTACCGCAATAACTTGTGAACCAGTGACGGGATTCTGACCAAAGTTTGTAAACATATGTATTATGATGCAAAGACGACCTGATTCGATTTTGGGGTCAAAAGGTCAAAGGTTAAAGTGTGTAATAGGTCTACAACTTCAGAACGGCTGAAGGGATCCAATTCAAACTTCCTATAGGTAGGTATGTATTCGTACAATGAGGTAAAGATGAACCGATTACATTTTGGGGTCAAGAAGTCAAAGGTCAAATGTCAGATGTCAGACATCCCGTCAGGTAAAAATTCTGTTGCCGAGCTAACTTGTGAGCCACTCATGGGATTTTCACCAAACTTGGTATAATTATATATTACTAGGGCATTGCCCGTACGTGGGTGCCCGTTCCTTGCCAAAAAAAAAAAAAAACGCTACCCGTACGCTCTACCCCGCCCGTACGCCCGTAAACAAAAAATAACAACGCTCTTCGCTTCCGCCCTTCGCTCTGACTGAATTGGGAGAAATAATGCGCATAAGAAATCGAATTACGTACCGTAATGGCGGTCAGCTCGTAACGCGCACACTGTCCGGAAGTTCGCATATCGCATATCTATCTATCTATCTATTAATGCCCAATTATTCAATTATCGCCAACGTATTTTGGCTTTTTGCAATTTAATCGCAAGGAAAAGTAGAAAGAGAAGAGGGAAAAAAAGAAAAGCCTTGCCTTGCTGCAAACAGCTGCTGCAAACAACAACAACATGGAAGGCTGCACTGTCCGGAAGTTGGCATATCGCAGTTACGATTATTTTAGTGTTAATGGCCAATTATTCAATTAGCGCCAACGTATTTTGGCTGTTTGCAATTTAATCGCAAGGAAAAGTAGAAAGAGAAGAGGGAAAAAAAGAAAAGCCTTGCATTAACGCATTAACGCTTGCATTGCATTAACGGTTCGGCACACGTGATAGCTCGCTGCTCTCTGATTGGTTGAAGCGTTTTTTGGACATAGCTCGGTAGGTACTTGTCCGATTAATTACAAACCTTGAAAAGGCACATCCTCGGGTCCCCAGCAATATACCTGGCAAGTTTCAAGTATATCGGACCCGTGGTTGTCGAGAAACAGCGGTCACAGACAAACACACAGACACACAGACAGACACACAGAGATTGCTGGAATTATAGATAGATGATGCAGAGATAAATCGATTCAATTTTGGGGTCAAGAGATCAAAGATCAGAGGTCATGTTAAGTTACAATTATTTTGTTACTGCAATAACAGCTGAAGGGATCTTCATCAAACTTGGTGCAGGTATGTATAATGAGGTAAAGATGAACTGTTCAGATTTTGTGGTCATGAGGGTCAAAGGTCATACCAGGTAAAAATGTTTCAACTTGAGAACAGCTGAATGGATTTAAATGAAACTTGGTACAAGTATTATAATGATGTAATAATGTGCGCGGAGGCATATCGGTCGCGTCATGACATCAAAGAGTGTGGTTCTAGTTTTATAGATGTCCTTTTGTTGCCCTACTGGCCCACTGTCAGTTTGTTGCCTTTTTCTCCCTTAATTTTGTATCAACTAATGCTGTCAATCTTGGTTAACAAAAAAAAAAAATCAGCACAGAAGGATGAGAAGAATCTGCTGTGTTGATAAACTAGTTCAAAGGGAGAGGACTCACCTTTAAGTTGTAAAGTGTGCGTTAAATCGTGGATAGAATACTAGGCCATTATTTCAGAAGACAAACTGTGTCTGCAAGCACTCACGTGTAAGATGCTAAAGACACCATTTTTCTTGTCTAAAAATATCAAATAATAGGTCACTGTCAATAGTGATCAGATTCAAAATTCCAGAACAGAATACTACCTTGTGGCAAACGCAACCCACCCATTGTATTCTTCGCAAAGACTACTTCACCAGGATTGTACATCTGATCAGACGAGTCTGAGCAAATAAGAAAAGGCTAAACAACACAGGGTTTCAAGTTATAAGAGAAATCCAACATTAATGCACTTCTCTAACATGTTGTTGTTGTCGTTGTTGTTGCTGTTGTTGTTGTTGTTCTTGCCTGTTGTTGTTGTTGTTGTCTAACATAATGACAACAAAAACGAAAACTCTTTCAGACAACACAAATCTGTGAAACTCTTGCCATTCCTCACCATTTTTCCTTCCCCTTTGCATTCCCTGCAGATTTACCTGCACAGACAAGCACACCAGAGGATACAATGCACCGCTTTGCATCAAGAGTTCTGGGAAGGGAAATAGCACAGGTAGATGGGGGCTCAATGGCCTTTCGCTGTATTTTGCTAACGATGCAACAAGAAACTGGAGAAGAGAAGAGGAAAAGAAATACCAAAACGAGAACACGAGGTAGAGCGCATACCTCTGCCAGACTGAACAGTTGACATTTTGTGCCCGACCGATAGGCTAGATCTGGATCCGTACCTGAACCAAAATGTAATCTAATCAGCTTCTTCTTCTCACTTACCAACTCATCCACCAAGTTTCGTCCAAATGCGTCCATAACGTTTTGAGATATCGTGCTATATATCATTATGGCCCCATCTGGCAATGGTGAAGAATCACGTTTTAAAATTCTAGTATCCGGATCTTCATAAAAAAATCTAATAATTTCGTCCTTGTCACATACCCAACCTGTCCACCAAATTTCGTCCGAATCCATCCACAACTTTGAGATATCCTGTTCACAAACAGACAGGGGTGAAAACAACTTCCTCCCCCCCTTCGGCAGAGGTAATAATAAAGCAATTTTGGATTTTAAATTCAAAATGCTAAAAGAATTTCAGAATGAAGAAGCAGACCTGGAATTTCAGAATAAGGAAGCAGAGCAATCAAAACAAAGTGTTATATATGGAACAGTAACAGGAAATACAGTAGGTTACAGATACTGTAACAAGCAAACTGGAAAAGATTGGATTGGTCTGTTTTGGGTTCTCAACTGAGCTCCCACCTCACGATGTTGTTGAACCATGTTAAAATCCCATTGACTGTTGATTCACTCCTTCCCCCCCCCCCCCCCCCCCGCCCATATTCATTCATAACTTTGAGATATTGTGCCTCCATATATATTGTGACTCCATATCCATATAATTCCTCCATATACAACAACAACAACATGCATTTTAAAGGCCATCTTCCCGACTAGAGCAGGGGTTAGCCTTGCGGTCCCCGTGACAATCTTCTCCATTTTGCCCTATTTTCTGCATCTCTCCTTGTTAACCCCCTTGCCGGCATTTCTTCTTCCACCATCTTTAGCCAAGTCTTTCTCGGTCTTCCCCGTCCTCTACTTCCTTCTACATTCATTTCCATCATTCTTCTCAACCAGTCACTTTCATCCTTCCTCAACACATGACCAAACCATCTCCACCTGTTCCTCTTCACAGCATCCATCACAGGCTCTATTCCCATCATCTTTTGCAATTCATCATTTGTCTTCCTCTCTCTCAACGATACTCCGCACCTCCATCGAACCATTCGCATTGCCACCCTTTCCAACCTTCATTGCTGCTCCACATTCATTACCCATGTCTCGCTCCCATAAATCATAACACTTCTCACACATGCAGCATACACCTTTCCCTTCAGCTTCAACGACACTCCCCTCCTCATCAGCACGCCACTCAGTTCCCGAAACTTCTTCCATGCACATCTCACTCTCGCAACCATTGCCGAGTCTGATCCACCTTCTCCATTCAGCATGTCTCCGAGGGAGCAAAATGTTTTCACACCTTCCAGCTTCACGCCGTCTCCAAGATCCAACTCAACATTTCCTCCATCTGCAGCTCCCTCTGTGCACACCTTACATTTGAATGTAGCTGCCACACTGGTTAATGACCCTCTCAGACCACGACATTTTTGATGAACCCACTCAGCGCACATTGTACATTGAATGGAGTTCACTCCGACACCCTTCCTGCTCACAGCACACGACCACTTCCCAGTTCTTTCCACCTCACCACATGCTTTACCACTTGCCATCACCTTCGTCTTTCCGATATTCACCTTCAGACCTTTTGTCTCCATACATTCCTTCCACTTGTTCATATTTTCCTTCAGTCCATCCATACTTTCCACAATCAACACCAGATCATCTGCATACAACAACTCCCACGGTAAACCCTCCTTTATGTTCCGAGCCAGCACCTCCCTCACAGCTACAAATAGTAGTGGACTTAGTACCGACCCCTGATGCACTCCCACCTTCACCTCAAACTCGCCACTGTTCCCGTCCTTCATCCTTACAGCTGTGCGCGCTCTTTCGTACATTGCCATCACTACTCTGATCAACCATTCCTCCACTCCTAACTTCCTCAATGCCCATGTCAATACTTTGCGTGGAACCCTATCGAATGCTTTCTCCAGATCAACAAACCCAAGAAACAACTTCTTCCTCTTCTCCATGTACTTCTCCTGCAACTGTCTCACAATGAAAAGCGCGTCTGTCGTTCCTCTTCCTGGCATGAATCCAAACTGCATTTCGTCGATCTTCACTTTCTTTCTTATCCTCCTCTCCAACACCCTTTCCAATACCTTCATTCCATGCTCCAATAACTTTATCGCTCGGTACGAGCCACACTCCAGAGGGTCACCTTTCCTCTTGTATAGAGGGACGAGGGTACTCAGTTCCCAATCCACTGGAATGCGGCCTTCTTTCACCACCAGATTACAGATCTCTGTCATTCTCTTCACACCCCAACTTCCTGCTGCCTTCAACATATCTCCCACAACTCCCGTCGGCCCTCCCGCTTTTCTACCCTTCATTGCTTTTATCGCTTCCTCAACTTCCTTCTCAGTTATCTTCTCTGCCGGTCCTAAAACTGGGTTACTCTCTATGTTGCCATCCCATTCATTCTCTGTATTCAACAGCATTTCCATACATCTTTTCCATCTTCCTTTAATTCCATCTGGGTCGACAACGATTTGTCCCACTTCATCCTTCAAGCAGCTCACCCCCATCACATCACACCTCTCTTTCGCTATCTGCTTTGCAATCCTGAATACTGCTTTCTGACCCTCTTCCGAATCCAAGCGTTCTCCGAACATTTTCCTACATGCCTCCTGCGCCTTTGCTACCTCTTTCTTTGCTTGCAGCCTTCCTGGCTGCCTTATAACTTTCATGCTCTGCTGTTTCTGCTCCCGTACCCTTCGCCTTCTGCCACTCCTTTAACTTCTTCCTCTTCTCGTCAATCCTCTTTCCAACTTCATCATCCCACCACCATGTTTCCGAGTGCCTCGGTGGTCCTTTTGTCCATCCACATACCTCACCAACAGCTCCCAACAGTCTAGCTTTCATTGACATCCAACCACTTTCAAGCTCAACCACATCATCCTCGACCCTACTCAGCCTCTCTTTTAATGCCTCCCTTACTGTCACCTCGTTCAACCTCCACACCTTCATTCTCGGTTGGTACTTCACCCGCCGAGCTCTCCTCGCACCTTTCACCCTTATGTCGCAGACAACCAATTTGTGCTGTGAAACAGCCTCCTCGCCCGGGATCACCTTTGTGTCCCGGAGGTGCCCCCTATCTCGCCGACGCACCATCAGGTAGTCAACGGTTGTCGTCGACCCACCTGACGTGTATGTAACAAGCTTATTGTCCTCTTTCTGGAACTGAGTATTACAAATCAACAAATCAGCTCCATCAGCAAACTCCAAAATCCTTTCACCTTCTCCATTTCTCACACCATATCCGTAACCCCCATGAACTCCGTCAAAACCATCCATACTCCTTCCCACATGTCCATTTAGGTCTCCTCCTACCACAACAACTTCCTCATCTTTCACGTTTTCCATCAGCTTCTCTATCGCACACCAGAACTTGTCCTTCTCTTCATCGCTTCGACCAACCTGCGGAGCATATCCCGAGATGACGTTCACCAAGAGCTTTCCAATCATCATTTTCACCATCATCAACCTATCACTCACTCTAGTCACACTCACCACACTGTCTACAAACTCCTCAGAAAACAGGACACCAACACCATTCACGCCCTCCAGGCACCCTTGCCACACAAACTTGTATTTCTGTCCCTGCCTACCCTTCACCATTCTCACACCACTTCCCTTCCATCTCGTCTCTTGCACACAACATATGTCCACTCTTCTTCTGACCAATACTTCCACCACTTCTCCTGATCTCCCTGTCATTGTCCCTACATTCCATGTCCCAAACCTCAGAAACCGATCTCCACTTCGGGCTGTACCCTGCCCATATGTAGTTGTAATTGTCATGGCTTTGACATGGTAAAGATTCACTCAAAGAAATTCTCAGATCCAGATCTTCACCAAAATCTCATCATTTCGTCCATGTCACATACCCAGCCTCTCCATCAAATTTCGTCCGAATCCATCCACAACTTTGACATATCCTGTTCACAAACAAACAGAGGTGAAAACAAATCTTAAGTGGTGGAGGCAGCAAAGACAAAGCCTCGTTAGTGAGAATTCTCACAAGTCGTCTCTCTATCTTGCAATACTGTACAAGGTTGGAGAACAATAAAAGTTTTCTCACGTCTTCACAAGGACATTTTACAGGTCTTCATAAAATACGTAAATAATAAAAAAAATCCACAAAATAAAGGCTCATTGGAGAACGAGGGCAATATAGGTAACCATGCACTGATGCACATCCACGGGTGGATGCACCAAGCTGTCCATTGTAGGTGGATTGGAGTTAAGGTGTGCCAAGGAAGGACTTTGTGCGACGGAGGATGCCCAGTCGGAGGCTGGCTTTGTGGGCAAACTTTGAAATGTGATTTGCCCAAAAAAATCGCGGCTAATAGTGAGATGCAGAAGCTTGAATGACAACTTCAAGAGGTTTGTTAATAAAGTAGCTGTTGTGTGTTTGTACGCGAGTTTCGGGTTGGGGGTGGGGGGGGGGGGGTAAATACCCAACGCAAAATAAAAACTGGTACAAACCTGAACTTTAAATTGAAGGAACCTATTATAGTGATACAACTGCTTGAGCTCTCACTGAGTGGACCTTTTGCTTTGCCATCTTCATAAAATGGTAATGATTTTGTGTGTGAAATCAAATTGCTTGCAGATGAAGTCAGCCGTTCGAGGAGTTAATAGCGAAATGAGAAGGCAGGTGTCCATGAAGGTGAGTGAAGGTTCGAAATGAGAAGGCAGGTGAATGAACCTCCATGAAGTGAATGGCTGCTTCCTGGACTTCGAAAAGTTGTCATTAGTTTAATACAGCATATTCTGTGGCGTGCAACTCTTGCACAATGAACTCCAGAATGATTCCCGAATCATGATTTGACGTCTTATCAAGAAAAGAATTGCACTTTGACAGAATGGTCACATGATACAAAACCAAAATCGACATTCACCATGGATAGGCCTACATGAAACAAAAGGTTGTGAATGGACAGCAAAGCAGATATAAACTAGAACGGCACTCAGTAGAGAGCATACCTCCGCCAGGAGAACAGTTTACGTTTTGTATCCCAGAGTAAACCAGAAAATCACAATACAGAATCACATTTGATCAAAATCATCCGTCCACAACTTTTTTGAGATATCCTGCTACATATCACTTTTGACCCTTTTGACTCCAATGATGAAGAATCACTTAAAAAATTATATCAGCTGGATCTTCATAAAAATTCCATCTATTCTTCCTTGTCACACACACAACCTGTCCACTAACTTTCGTCCAAATCCATCCATAACTTTTTGAGATATCCTGCTATATGTTGGTTTTAGCCCGATCTCTCAATGCCAATGGCGAAGAATCACTTTTTTTTTTTTTGTATACAAGATCGAGGCTCGTGAAAGAGCGAACATTAATCACACAGAAAGACAAACCGACACATAAAACATATAACATCGGGAGTGGTAGACAAGATGGGGAGAGAGGGGGAAGGACACAAACACAACATTTGAGAGCAGGGACCGAGAGACATGGAGACATCGAGAGATCTGAGAGAGGGCGAGGGCTTTGGGGGGGGGGGGGCATGGGAAGGGGGCGGTGGGAGAGGTATAAAACATATGGACACTGCCAGGACTTCCAGGAAAGAAGTTGGAATTTCAAACAAGGTGGATCTGGGGTGAATTAGCGGGGGTAGAAAAGATCAAGGTTTTGGATGGGGGAAGATAAGAGATGGTGGTGAACAGCTGTTTTAAAGACCTGGAGGGAGGAGTGGGATTGAAGGGAGTGAGGGAGTTTGTTCCAGAGGCGGGAGAAAAGAGGAATGAAAGAGTGTAGGTGAGCAGAGAGCCGAGATTTCGGCAGTTTAACCATCAGAGGGTTGCTGGCAGATCTTGTGCGACCTGTAGGAATATTTGGGGGACAGAGCACAGAGAGAGCTGGGGGTGCAAGGCCGGAGAGGAGTCGGTAGAAGACAGAAAGACCACCTACCTGCCTGCGGTGAGTGAGTGAAAGGCCCTCAGAGATAGCTTCATCGCGGGAGATTCCAATAATTCTGAAAGCTTTGGTTTCAACAGCGTGAATCCGAGCTAGGTGTGAGGCAGGAGCACCGGCCCATAGGGGAGAACAGTATTCCATTGAGCTGCGGATGAAAGCCTTGTATGTGGTGAGGAGCTCAGGTGTGCCGAGGAAGGACTTCGCACGACGGAGGATGCCCAGTCGGCGACTGGCTTTGGAGGCCAGCTTGGAAATGTGGTTTTCCCAAGAAAGATCATGGCAGATAGTGAGACCCAAAATCTTGAGCGACAGAACTTCTTGGAGAGGATTGTTGAGAAAGTAGATGGGAGGGTTGTCCAGTCGATCTTTTCGGAGAGACATAGTAAGAGTGTGAGATTTGTCAGGATTGAAAGACATGTTCCACTTGTTTGACCAGTCTGTGATTTTGTCCAGGTCTTCAGAGAGTGAGGAGGCAGCAGACTGCCGATCTGAGGGAAGAGGAATGGAGCAGCAGAGAGTGGAGTCATCAGCAAAGAGATAGAGAGGATTTTCGAGAGAGTCAGAGAGATCATTGATGAAGACCAGAAAAAGCACGGGGCCCAGAACACTGCCTTGGGGAACTCCAGCCTGAACAGGAAGAGGAGATGAGAGAAACCCATTCAGGGCCACACGTTGACGACGACTAGAGAGGAAGTCCGCCAGCCATGCGTGGAGATTTCCATGGATACCAAAGGAGGAGAGTTTGGTGAGCAGAGCGGGGTGCCAGACCGTGTCGAAGGCACGTGATATGTCGAGGGAGACAGCTCTAATTTCCTGTTTGGCATTGAGGACCTCCATCCATTGTTGAGACAGCAGAAGCAGCATGTCCAGAGTAGAGTGACCTGGTCTGAAACCAAATTGATGATCAGAGATCAAGCCATTGGAGAAGAGGAAAGATTTCATATCCGAAGCAATGATGGATTCCATGACTTTGCTGATAATTGGGAGAAGGCTGATTGGTCTGTAGTTGCTAGGATCTGTTTTTGCACCTTTTTTGTGCAAAGCGGTGATGTTGGCTGATTTCCAAGCAGATGGCAGTTGACCTTGAGCAAAAGAGAGGGTGAAGAGAACAGAGAGAGGGTGAGATAGAGCAGCAGAGCAGGATTTTAGGACCCGTGGGCTGATGCCGTCGGGTCCAGTTGCAGAATCAGAGTCGAGGGTTGACAGAAACTTTTCCACCTTGTCAGGAGGAAAGGACACGGAGTCCAGGAGCAGCGGGGTACGACTGGGTATGGTGGGTACAGAGAGGGATGGGTTTGGGACACAAGATTTAGAGGCAAACACAGAGTTGAGGCATTCAGCTTTTTCACGTGCGGAGTCAGCTGTGTAGCCGTTTGAGGTGAGGGAGGGGATGGAGGGGGAACAAACACCAGAAACGGATTTGACCAGACGCCACCAGGATTTGGAAGAGGGAGACAGATAAGAGAGTTCGGTCTTGAGAACGGAGAGATATTGTTTCCTGGCTCTCCTGAGGGTGGGGACACACTTGTTTCGGGCTTTGTGAAAGGAAATGAGATTTCCTTCCGTTGGATTTGCTTTCCAGGAGACGAAGGCAAGTTGTTTCTGGGCAACAGCCTCACCACAAGATTCCGTGTACCATGGACGGGAGGAAGGGTATGACAACTGAAGACGAGATGGGATAAATCTGTGCATGAGAGAGAGCAATTTACTTTGGAAGAATTCCCAGGATGAGTTGATGTCAGAGGTGGTAGAGATGGGAGACCAGTCCAGATGATTGATGGCTGCTTGAAGACCGTGCCAGTTGGCCTGAGTGAAATGCCAGACTCGTCGACGCTGAGCAGGCTCCCTGAGGATGGTCAGAGAGATGTCCACTTTAACAAGGACATGATCAGATGATCCGATCGGAGCAGAAGAAGAGCAGCAGACATTTTCAGGGAAGTTAGTCATAACCAAGTCCAGAAGAGAAGATGTTCCGTTGACTGAGATCCGGGTCGGGAAATTGACAGATTGTGTCAGTCCCAGTGAGTCGCAGAAGTCCTTTGCTGAGGAGCCATGGCTGGTGAGAGAGGTACCCACACCCAGCCAACTGGCATGATGACAGTTGAAATCACCACATATGAGGAAGAGAGAGTTGGGATGGGTAGATAGAAGTTGGTCCATATCATCAGACAGCGAGATGTAGATGGAGTCATCACTGTTTGGTGGACGGTACAACACACATATGAACAAGAGGTGGGAGCGAAGGGGAAGCCGTAGCCAGAGGTATTCCTGGGGGTGAGGTGGAGAGAGTGCAGTGCAGGGCGAGTGAGGAAGAGAGTTTTTGATAAAGATAGCAACCCCGCCTCCAGGACGAGGCTCAGGTCTATCATACCGGAGGAGGGAGTAGCCCGGGAGAGATACTATGGAATCAGAGACATCATAAAGGAGGAAAGTTTCTGTTAAGCAGATCACGTCTGGTTTGACAGAAGCAACCTGTATGGAGAGATCAGTTAAGTTTGAACGAAGGCCCCGGATGTTTGAGGTCCATACCGTTAATGAAGAGGAAGGGGGAGCATCAGATACAGAACAGGGGGGAGGAGGGGTAGGGTAAGATGTGGAAGAGGTGGAAGAGGTAGGGAGAGCTGTTGAAGGTGTGTCAGAGATTTCAGAATAGCTCGGAGAAAGGGAAGGATGGGGCGGACAAAAGGTTTGATGGTGATTGGGTGAGCCACAATGAGGTGTTATTTGAGGAGGGGGAAGAGCGAGGCAGAAGGTTGGGGGAGATGGAGGTGAGAGTTTGAAGGGGGAAGAAGTGGGGAGGACGCTTTGAGGAGGGGGAGTGAGAGGGGGGAAATTGAGAAGCAATGAGGGTGGGGAGATTTGAAGGGGAGGGGTGAGGAGGGAGTTTGGGAGGGAAGGGACAAGGGGAGGGATTTGAAAGGGATGGGATATGGGGGAGATTTGGAGGGGAGGGGTGAGGCAGGAGTCTAGGAGGGGAGGGGCGAGGAGGCGTCTTGGTGGGGAGGGGTGAGGGGGTAGTTTAGGAGGGAGGGGGCAAGGGGGGAGATTTGAAAGGGATGGGTGATGGGGAAGATTTGGAGGGGAGGGGTGATGTGGAAGATTTGGAGGGGAGGGGTTATGGGGAAGATTTGGAGGGGAGGGGTGAGATTGGATTTTTGAAAGTGTACGATTTATGGGAAAAGAACATTTATTGCAAAATGAGTTTCTTGTGACCTTCGAGTTAAAAATACGTTTAAGGACGCTGGATGGAGGATGGAGTGCAGGAGAGTTTAGGGAATGTAGAAAAAAGGCACTATAGGAGATGGATATTTTTTTTGGGATGAATCGATTTGGTGAGCAAGTCGAAAGCAGCCTTTTAAAGAAGAAGAAGAAAAAGGTGTTATAAAATATGACGGAATACATAACTTGAGGGGAAAATGTAAACATTGAAGGTTAATGAGTGAAAACTATCTGGGGAAATGGGGGAGAAACACGTGGTCGAAGAACGAACGAACGATTAAGAATGAATAAACGAATGAGAACAGAGAAGGAAATGTTTTTTTTTTTTTTTTTTTTTTTTTGAGTTGAGATTTACACAAGGAAGTAGGCTATGGGTGAAAAGCCTGGGAATACAGAGAACGAAAGTTATTGGATCACAAACGACGGACCGCTGAGAGAAAAACAAAGCCTCAAGGTTGTACAGTGCACACTGTACAAGGCCTCAAGACACGACACGAATTAACACGATTTTCAATACAGGTATGAAAGATTTGCACCGAAAAATCTTCGTCGGGACACAATATACGTACAACACCATAAATAAATACAGTTTTAACGAAAATACAAATGGGAACAATCACTTAACTTCGATTTCAAATCGTTCGCGACGCGGCAAAGGCCTTGCTCGCGACACGGCAAACAGACGATCTTTAAAAAGTAAATAATTCTCATGTCCGAATCCCTATTCAGATCTTTACCAAAATCGCATATACTTGTCCTCGTCAGACACCCAACCGCTCCAACAAGTTTCGTCCAAATCCGTCCACAACTTTTTGAGATATCCTGCTATGTATCATTTTTGGCCCCATCTCCCAATGGTGAAGAATCACTTTAAAAATTCTACTAGCCGGATCCGGATCTTCACCAAAATATAAGAATTTCGTCCTTGTCACATACGCTACATCTCTGCCAAATTTCGTCTGAATCCGTCCATAACTTTTTGAGATATCCTGTTCACAAACAGACAGACAGGGGTGAAAACATAACCTCCTTCGGTGGCAGAGGGAATAAAAAAGGCAAGATGTGGAAAGAAAAGGAGCTGCCAGTTCACCGGAAAAGAAAAGGAGCTGCCAGTTCGCCAGAAAAGAAAAGAAGCTGCCAGTTCACCGGAAAAGAAACGGAGCTGCCAGTTCAGCGGAAAAGAAAAGGAGCTGCCAGTTCGCCGGAAAAGAAAAGGAGCTGCCAGTTCGCCGGAAAAGAAAAGGAGCTGCCAGTTCGCCGGAAAAGAAAAGGAGCTGCCAGTTCACCGGAAAAGAAAAGGAGCTGCCAGTTCCCCGGAAAAGAAAAGGAGCTGCCAGTTCGCCGGAAAAGAAAAGGAGCTGCCAGTTCGCCGGAAAAGAAAAGGAGCTGCCAGTTCGCCGGAAAAGAAAAGGAGCTGCCAGTTCACCGGAAAAGAAAAGGAGCAGCCAGTTCGCCAGAAAAGAAAAGGAGCTGCCAGTTCGCCGGAAAAGAAAAGGAGCTGCCAGTTCGCCGGAAAAGAAAAGGAGCTGCCAGTTCGCCGGAAAAGAAAAGGAGCTGCCAGTTCGCCGGAAAAGAAAAGGAGCTGCCAGTTCACCGGAAAAGAAAAGGAGCAGCCAGTTCGCCGGAAAAGAAAAGGAGCTGCCAGTTCGCCGGAAAAGAAAAGGAGCTGCCAGTTCGCCGGAAAAGAAAAGGAGCTGCCAGTTCGCCGGAAAAGAAAAGGAGCTGCCAGTTCGCCGGAAAAGAAAAGGAGCTGCCAGTTCGCCGGAAAAGAAAAGGAGCTGCCAGTTCGCCGGAAAAGAAAAGGAGCAGCCAGTTCGCCGGAAAAGAAAAGGAGCTGCCAGTTCGCCGGAAAAGAAAAGGAGCTGCCAGTTCGCCGGAAAAGAAAAGGAGCTGCCAGTTCGCCGGAAAAGAAAAGGAGCTGCCAGTTCGCCGGAAAAGAAAAGGAGCTGCCAGTTCGCCGGAAAAGAAAAGGAGCAGCCAGTTCGCCGGAAAAGAAAAGGAGCTGCCAGTTCGCCGGAAAAGAAAAGGAGCTGCCAGTTCGCCGGAAAAGAAAAGGAGCTGCCAGTTCGCCGGAAAAGAAAAGGAGCTGCCAGTTCGCCGGAAAAGAAAAGGAGCTGCCAGTTCGCCGGAAAAGAAAAGGAGCTGCCAGTTCGCCGGAAAAGAAAAGGAGCTGCCAGTTCGCCGGAAAAGAAAAGGAGCTGCCAGTTCGCCGGAAAAGAAAAGGAGCTGCCAGTTCGCCGGAAAAGAAAAGGAGCAGCCAGTTCGCCGGAAAAGAAAAGGAGCTGCCAGTTCGCCGGAAAAGAAAAGGAGCTGCCAGTTCGCCGGAAAAGAAAAGGAGCTGCCAGTTCGCCGGAAAAGAAAAGGAGCTGCCAGTTCGCCGGAAAAGAAAAGGAGCTGCCAGTTCGCCGGAAAAGAAAAGGAGCTGCCAGTTCGCCGGAAAAGAAAAGGAGCTGCCAGTTCGCCAGAAAAGAAAAGGAGCTGCCAGTTTGCCGGAAAAGAAAAGGAGCTGCCAGTTCGCCGGAAAAGAAAAGGAGCTGCCAGTTCACCAGAAAAGAAAAGGAGCTGCCAGTTCACCAGAAAAGAAAAGGAGCTGCCAGTTCACCGGAAAAGAAAATGAGCTGCCAGTTCGCCGGAAAAGAAAAGGAGCTGCTAGTTCGCCGGAAAAGAAAAGGAGCTGCCAGTTCACCGGAAAAGAAAAGGAGCTGCCAGTTCGCCGGAGAAAAGTCAAACATTTCAAAACCTCAGAGCAGTCAGATGGGCCAATGAAAAACTTTGGACACGTACACGTTAATGCAGGTCATAGCAACTTGCAGGTACAATATTGGCATATAATGACGCAAGCACAAGATCTTCGCGCACCACACGTGTGCCAAGTGGTTGACAGCTGCAAGGCACTAACACGTGGTGATAACACGTTGTAGAGATGCCAGTTTGATCAAACGGCAAACTTTAACAGAGCGAAGGTCATGGACAGGACATGGAGAGGTCACAGATGACAGATTTATAGTTTGTTTCCATCGACGCAATATTCCATCAGACTACAAGAGGGCGCATTTTGATCAAATTCATGGCGATACCATTAATTCATATATAAAATATAAACTCCTTTGGTGTTGTGGGACCAGGAAGCACGTGGCACTCTGCCTATTGCCACATTGATCATACACTATGGGATGTGCCTGCCACAAAACAGTCTGTGGTCCACACAAGGAATTTTAAACTCGAACCTCCCTCCTGCGTACAAGCTGGGCCACAATAGAGCTACAAGCTACAAGTCGAGAATGGTCTCAAACAATGGGAGCTGCAGTTGGACACACCCTGTATGGGGGATTGTAGTGAGCAACACTGCTCCTCCACAAGGCCAGAGTAGTTTGCTCCTTTGGTTGGAACCTTTACTTTCAGGTCAGTCCTTTATCAGATGCAGACTCTTGAAAAACCTGACTTTAGACCTAAGTGGATTTGCTATCACAAATGTCGTTGCCAACACAATGGCATCGGGAGCGGGGAGGCACATTAAGAAGTGGGGAGGCCAATTACTATGTTGACCCTCCCGTCCACTCCACACCTTTCAACTGCCCATGTATGTAAACATGCAGTCTTACAAAAAGCGGAAGAATGAATAACTTATCATACCCCATTTATGATTAATAAACAATCGATACCTAGTGACAAAGTGCATCTTGAAAACCATTCACATTGAAAGACAGTCACACCCCTTTTGTTAGACACGTGACAACTCGGCATAAATTGGCAACCATGGTGAAACATGGTATTTCGGGTACATTTGGGATAGGTTGAGGAAACAAGGTAGGAGGAAAAGAGGTAGACCGCAATTGACATGGGATGATTGTGTGTGGAGGGATATCAGTGTGGCGTGATGTGGTTGGTGGGTGGAGAGAGTTGGCCGAGGACAGAGGAGAGTGGAGGCGGATCGTGGGCAAGGCAGGGCAGGAGCTTCGTGCCATCGGACCTCACCCCTTATAAAAGGAAAAGGAGGAGAACAACAATTACCGAGTCTTCTGCAGTGGAGCCGCCATCAAAATAACAGCCACTGCAAAAAAAAAAAAAGACCAATTATCAATAAGAATTTTCCAGCCAAGCGACGACAAGCAGCTTTGGTTTAGAGTCGCTCTTGCATCCATCTCCGAGCTGTGCTGCAAGCAACACACCATCTATCGTCGTGTCGTCGACATCAGAGGGAGGCCTGCATCATGTACAGCAATATCTCGATTTACAAACACCATGTGATTTTCAAACACTCCACCCAGGGTAGGTGGAGCTCTTCACCTTGGTAGGTGTTACGTGGTCCCCTCGGTGAATACCTGGTCTCGGTGACCCCCGGACCGTGAGAGGAACTCCGCCAGCAAGCTGTATTATATATGCGCTTTCGCCACGCAATCCATATGAATTTCACCCAGGAGACAACTGATGTTCAAGGATATATTTCCAATGGTAATGATACCATACAATTTCAATGACACAACCACGGATATTTTCCCCGAGTTATCAACAATACACAACCATCACCAATTCCCAATTCACAATCAATTCCCTATGATTAAGATGGCCATCTTATACATGTGTGTCCCGGTGAGTACTCACGACACCCTTTTGGTCTCGGTCCCGCACAATGTCTCTGGGCCACTCCTGACCAAGATGATGGTCGCCGTCGCCGCACTCGGGCGGTTGAACGAACCCCGGGTGGACGTGGTTCCACCGGGCAGGTATCGTACCAGGCACCGTGGCTGCAGCCCCTCGTGGCCACGCGAAGCGGATACGGTAGAGCAAGCCAAACCCCACGCCGCTTGCAAGGCGCGGTAGGCCCCAACGTGCGACCCGCACGCGTCTGTTTGGACGGTGCCGCGAACGAAGCCAGACGCGGGGTCGATGCACGGCCCCACGTCAACTTGACATCTCCACCGGGCAGGTACACATCCCGGTAAATCCTCTCGCCAAACAGGCTTCGGAACGCCGCTTTTCCACGCAGCGCAAGGTCGATCCCACCTTTTGTCGGAGCGGGGCGAGGAAGAATAATCCTCGTCCTTTTTTCCTCGTGTCTTTTTCTCTTCCGTTTCCGGTCACTTCCGTTTCCGGCCACTCCCTCAGAAGGGCTCCTGACCCTCCAACCACAACAACTACACAACAACTTAATATACTACACACGGATAAGCAAAGACCTGAATGGTAATTCACATACATTCACATAAATATGTAACAGTAGGCAATCCAGCTAGGAGAAGGAAACAGATTGCAAATCCCCCTGCTGCCTTGCAGTGTATGTCTCTTTAGACAAAGGCTAGGTCCACAGCTGATTGTCAGGAAGGGCATCCGGCGACAAAAAACATGCGTCAAATATGTCTTTTGGCGGAGCGGCCATTCGGTGAATCATGGTTTACACATTCCAGCATGCTGGAAAGTAGTTCTTAAATCGAAAGTTTGTAAATTGGGAGTGGTTGTCCCGTAGATAAGATAATGGGGGGATTTTTTTTTTGTCATTTTTCAACATTCAACCAGATTGATTATTTAATTTAACCAGATATTACCAGATGGGACATTTCCAAATTTTTGTTCCCCTTACAAAGTGATGCGTTTCTATCCCTCCGCTGATTAAGTCACCGGAGCCATTATGTTTACAGGTTGTCCATCCGGGAAAGGTTTTCATTACCATGATAACTTAAGAACGGCTGAAGGGATCCAAGTCAAACTTGGTACAAGTATGTGTAATAATGAAAAGATTAACCGATTCGTTTATGGGATCAATAGGTCAAAGGGCAGAAGTCCCATTATGTAAAAAAAATTGTTACAAGCTAACTTGTGAACCAGTGATGGGATTTTCACTAAACTTGGAATAAGTATACAACCTACACTGTGATCTTTAACGTCTACCAACCAATGCTGGCTGACAGGACACCCCATTTAACGCCCATCTGATGGACGGCACAAACAATGATGAATCCCCCTGCCTGTGAAACACCGAGATGAGTTTATAGTTGGGTCAGGACCCGAACCCAGTCTAGACAGCTTGAAGGCGAGTATGCGTACCGCAAGGCCAACCTGCCAGCCCATAGCCAGCACTGAGTGAAGCTTTTACAATTTACATTTACAGAGGGCTTAAGGGAATGGCCAGTACTACCTCGGACAACTCCACCAAGGAGGAATGACATAGGCACACAGCCACACAACTCCTCCATCGAAGAGTACTTCCTACAGAGGTTCTATGAATAGCACTAGTCACCTAGCAGGGTGTGCCTATGCCAATGGTGCATGTGGTAGTGATGGAGGTTTTTTTTAAAGTACTGTATCTTTAATAGTTTGTATTATTTATTTATTTATTTATTTATTACAAATTCCCCCCCCCTCCCCCCCCCCAACCCCACTTTTGATAACGTTCCTACGCCTCTGCAACAGTCAACCATTTCACGATTCTTAATATGGCCTGAGTCCGTCTGTCTGCAGACGACCTAACAAGCCCAAGTCAAGATTTCCATTTAAAATTAGTAAACAACCAACAAATAACACTCCAGGGTTAACTCTTTCATGAGATTCAAGCTGCACCAAGGAGGAGAAATCTGGAAGGAAAGACATCAGTGGCTCATTGCACAGGACTATCTATACATTTTAAAGTCGGCAGAGTTAATTTAAGGAAATAATTAAAATAATAACAAAACCTCCACAACAATACAAGGCAGCATGTGTCATTGCAAATTTACCAGTTCAACCTGCTCTTCACGACAACCCAGTGACATCATCGATGGAAGCATTTTCATTTCGTTGCTTCAATACCAGTCAACTTGTGGTATCTTCCATGAAAGGGTCCAATCACAAAAATGTAAAAACATTTTAAGCGGTGAAGCCTCTTCAGTATTCGGCTATGTCCTCCCTTGTATCGGTCCGTCAAAAATGAAGAACTTTTCTAACCCACGATGTTTAACTCTACAGGCTGATTCCAAAGGGTAATTCCAAAGGTCGATTCCAAAGGGTAATTCCAAAGGTCGATTCCAAAGGGTAATTCCAAAGGTCGATTCCAAAGGTCGATTCCAAAGGTCGATTCCAAAGGTCGATTCCAAAGGTCGATTCCAAAGGTCGATTCCAAAGGTCGATTCCAAAGGTCGATTCCAAAGGTCGATTCCAAAGGTCGATTCCAAAGGGTAATTCCAAAGGTCAATTCCAAAGGGTAGATTCCAAAGGGTAGATTCCAAAGGGTAGATTCCAAAGGGTAGATTCCAAAGGGTAGATTCCAAAGGGTAGATTCCAAAGGGTAGATTCCAAAGGGTAGATTCCAAAGGGTAATTCCAAAGGGTAATTCCAAAGGGTAATTCCAAAGGGTAATTCCAAAGGGTAATTCCAAAGGGTAATTCCAAAGGGTAATTCCAAAGGGTAATTCCAAAGGGTAGATTCCAAAGGGTAGATTCCAAAGGGTAGATTCCAAAGGGTAGATTCCAAAGGGTAGATTCCAAAGGGTAGATTCCAAAGGTCCATTCCAAAGGTCCATTCCAAAGGTCCATTCCAAAGGTCCATTCCAAAGGTCCATTCCAAAGGTCCATTCCAAAGGTCCATTCCAAAGGTCCATTCCAAAGGTCCATTCCAAAGGTCCATTCCAAAGGTCCATTCCAAAGGTCCATTCCAAAGGTCCATTGCAAAGGTCCATTGCAAAGGTCCATTGCAAAGGTCCATTGCAAAGGTCCATTGCAAAGGTCCATTGCAAAGGTCCATTGCAAAGGTCCATTGCAAAGGTCGATTGCAAAGGTCCATTCCAAAGGTCCATTCCAAAGGTCCATTCCAAAGGTCCATTCCAAAGGTCCATTCCAAAGGTCCATTCCAAAGGTCCATTCCAAAGGTCCATTGCAAAGGTCCATTGCAAAGGTCCATTGCAAAGGTCCATTGCAAAGGTCGATTGCAAAGGTCGATTGCAAAGGTCGATTGCAAAGGTCGATTGCAAAGGTCGATTGCAAAGGTCGACTCTCCAGGGAAACTCTCCAGGGAAACTCTCCAGGGAAACTCTCCAGGGAAACTCTCCAGGGAAACTCTCCAGGGAAACTCTCCAGGGAAACTCTCCAGGGAAACTCTCCAGGGAAACTCTCCAGGGAAACTCTCCAGGGAAACTCTCCAGGGAAACCCTCCAGGGAAACCCTCCAGGGAAACCCTCCAGGGAAACCCTCCAGGGAAACCCTCCAGGGAAACCCTCCAGGGAAACCCTACAGGGAAACCCTACAGGGTAATCCTTAACATTGATTCTGAAGGTTGATTCTACAGAGTAATTATAGTCGGGCAGAAGGAGAAGAACCACCTTTCCAAACCACTGTTTCACCATAAAGGGCAACACTACATGGAAACTACAGGGTAATTACCCTGCGCTCGCGAAGCGAAAGGCAGGGCTAAGCATTCGGGTCCGTCCGTACGTCGTACATACGAACGTACATGCCTGCATTTTAAAAATTCATTTTTTCGGCAACCGTTGGTCCGATTGACATGAAATTTTCACCATAGGAGGGAATCTTCCTGTAGAATATTTTAGTGAATATGATGACGTCACAGGTCACGTGGTACTGGCGCCATCTTGGAAAAACCAAAAAAAATTGCACCTCCATATCTCAAAAACCGCTGCACAGAAATAGACAGGTCTCATTGCAAAGAACTCTCCATGCGGAATAACATGTGAATGATGACGTCATAGGTGCCACCATTATGACGTCATAATTCGACAAGTAAAAAAAACTTCATCCGATCAGGATGAAATTTCTTGAGCATCTTCTCGGTATCAATTGATGCAGAAATAAAATTATAATGACGACGTAGGTCACGTGGTTCGGACGCCATATTGTTTTGAGTGAAAAACCACTAAAATCCAATGTTCTCCAAAACGACTGAACAGATCGAGGCCAAACTGTGCAGGCAAAATCGCATGCCATGACGAACAAAAAAGTCACCGAGAATGACATCAGGCGTCACATGGTTTCGCAGTTATGACGTTTTTAAGCATCAACTTAAAAAACCAAGCTCCTCCCTCATTTGTGATCCTATCGAGGGGAAACTTCAAAGATGTGTTCAGCAATCGGTCTACTAAAAATCACCTTTTGGAATTTGAGATAGGTCACGTGGTTTGGCAGATATAAATAATTAAACGAAAATATGAAAAAAATTATAACTCTTGAACCGCTTCATTGATCGACATGAAATTATATTATAGTAGAGGTAATGCAGTGTAACATGTGTGCAAAATTTCAAGATGATTGGATGTACGGTCTGGAAGCGATAAGTTGTTATTGCATGAAGAAGAAGAGTCTTCTAGAATGGGCATGGAATTAATTATCACACTGCAAATGACGAGCAGGCAAAGTACAGAGCGACCTCACGGGGTCATTTTGACCTCAAATAAAATTCTGATTTCAGATTTGTCGATCGCGAAGGTATATTAACACATGACCAAAACAGATTTAGAGAAATTCCGACGATTCTTGATGAAAATATAACATTTGTGTCTGCATTTCAGTAAAGTAAGGTGTGTGCTGTGTCAGCATTTTAAAAATTGAAACGTGGCTCATTGTAAAGAACTCCGTATGGGGAATAGGTGTTGTTAATGATGACGTCATTGGTGCCATAATTATGACGTCATAATTCGACACGGACAATGCTTAGTCTGATCAGTTTGAAATTTATTGAGCATGATCTATGCGACAATTATTTAGAGAATATAAATTTATTATGTCATCGCTCACGTGGTCTGGCAGCCATATTGGATAAAAAAAAAAAGAAACGTTCAAAAATAGAAGAGTTGGCTTACACCAAGTTGACTGCGCAGGGTAAGTATTCTATGAATACCATCCAGTTGTTAACATTGATTCTAAAGGTTGATTCTAAAGCAGTGGTTCCCAACCTTTTTGTACTCGTGACCCCTTTCTCAAAACCCTGAAACACACGCGACCCCCCTGCCATCAGCCGTTTCAGTTTTACAATTTTTTCTGAGAAGGAAAAGGAAAGAAAGAGAAAACAATTATTAATTCATCAATTTTTTACAAATTTTACTACAATATTCCTTGCACATTATAAAATTCGGGTAATTTTAGTTAGTTAGTCAAACCAAGCTCATCATTTTTTCTCACTGCCATCCATCGTCACACAATCCATGATCGTCATCACTAACATATCATCATCTCTCCAACCGAGCTAGTGGGATGGTTGGGGTTGCATCTGAGCAGCGAGTCTTGGAATTCGTGGCGGGGTGTTTGCAAGAGCCAATCTCATGTCATCCTCGACATCCAATCTGTTCCTGGTCTTCGTTTTGATGTGGACGAGGGTAGAAAATCCGGCCACGCAGAGGTAGGTGGAGGCAAATGGAAGAAGAACACGTAAGACCGGCATGCTGACTTTGGAATATGATTGATGCATAGCGCACCAGAAGTGAGTCACCGATTTCTCCTGGAACAGGTCACGTGCCGGAGAGTCGTTCCGTAGATCCAATAATTCATTTTGGACTTCGTCGGGGAGGCTGGATACGTCAAGTGGAGCAGAGAAAGGGTTTCTTACCAGTGCCACCTCTTCTCCTGTGAGCTCAGGGAAGTATCGCTGGAATTCCTTTTCTCGGGACTCAAGGTATCCGGTAATCTCATCCTTCAGGAACTGATCTAGTTCGCCCTCAGACTCATCCATCATTCCGCAGAGTTTTTCAAACATGGCGATGTTCCCAAGATTGACTTTCCGACGCCAGTTCTGCAGTTTGGATATGAAGGCCCGTAGATTGTCTTGAAATAGGAGAACGTGTGTTTCCCTTCCCTGAAATTTCAAATTCAGCTTGTTCAGCTGGTCTAAAATGTCCGCCAAGTACGCAACCCGTTTATTCCACGTTTCATCATCGAAGTGAGCCAGAAGATCTCTCTTTTCTTGCACTCCAAGAAAGAACCTGATTTCGTCTTTCAGCTCGAAGTCACGATTTACAACGTTCCCTCGGGACAACCAGCGTACAGCCGTGTAGAAGAGAAGGACCTCATGGACAGCATCCATGTCTTTGCAGAGTTCTTTGAATAGACGAGTGTTGAGTGCCCCAGCCTTCACGTAATTCACAATTTTGATCACAGAATCGAGCACTTCCCGCAGAGTGGCAGGAAGCATCTTACTGGCGAGAGCATATCAGTGGATCATGCAGTGTATACCCTCAGCTTGGGGAGCCAGCTCCTTTACTCTTGTCTGGAATCCTGACTTCGATCCTAGCATCGCTGGTGCTCTGTCCGTACAAACCCCGCACACGTTTCCCCATTGCAAACCTTCGATATGAAAAAAGGTAGAGACCTTTTCCATGACGTCAACAGCTTTTGTAGTGGTTTCAAGTGCACTACAGAAGAGGAATTCTTCTTAGATGTCATCTGAATGAATGTACCTCACGAAGACAAGCAACTGAGAACATGAACTCACATCCGTTGATCCGTCGAGTTGAAAGGAGAACGGAGAATCTCTGATTTCATCCAAAACCTGCTCTTTCACATCCATAGACATATGAGAAATACGCCTCTGAAGAGTATTATTCGACAAAGATACTTGCTGCACCTTCTTCATGCTGGCTTCCCCAAGAACGAGCTTCACCATCTTCAACATGCAGGGTTTGATAAGCGTCTCTCCAATGGTGAGGCTTTTTGTGTTTGGCAATTTCCAACACAACTTCATATGAGGCCTCCACTGCTGCTGCACTATGTTGCTGAAAAGCCCCACGAGAATCGAGCTTTTGACGTTTGAGAAGAAGCTCATGGCATTTGAAGAACTCCAAATCCTTCTCTGCGTGTTCCGGATGCTTCATCTCTAGGTGACGCCTGAGTTTCGAAAGTTTCATCGACTCCGCACTCAGGACAACATGGCACAAGACGCATTGTGGTTTATCGACACCGTTGTTAGCGAGTACTGTGGTGAAGCCAATGTTGAGGTCGTCTTCCGAGTATTTGCACCTTTTAGCCATTGCTTCAGATCTGTAAATACAAAAACCCAGAAATAGACTATGTTCCTCTCATATCGGCAACACATCGAAAAGAGCAAGCGAAAACTATAGCCAACTCCACCGGCACAACATTATGTTGTGTGTTCTAGGTATCAGCGAAATGAAAGTTTTGGTAATGTTCCCTTCTCCCAAGGCTACCAGGTTCTCCCAAGGCTTCACGACTCCCTCAGCCCACTCTCCGTGACCCCCTGGGGGGTCGCGACCCACAGGTTGGGAACCCCTGTTCTAAAGGTTGATTCTAAAGGGTAATTCTACAGGGTTATTCTAAGGTATCCATGGAAATCTCCATGCATGGATCGTGGACTTCCTCATGTTGAAGTTAATGTGGAGCTCGAAATAGAATTCTCATCTCTTCCTGTCCAGGCTGGAGTTCCTCAAAGCATTGTTCTGGCCCATGTGCTTTTACTAATCTTCATCAATGATCTCTCTGACACTCTGGAAAATCCTCCATCTTCTTGCTGATAACTCCAATCCCTGCCGCTTCATTTCTCATCTGGGCATCCTCCAACGTGCAAAGTCCTTCCTTGACACAACTGAGCTCCTCACCACATACAAAGCTTTCATCCACAGCTTAATGGAGTACTGCTCTGCCCTCTGGGCTGGTGCTCCTACCTCACACCGAGCTCGACTTCACGCTATAGAAACCAAGGCTTTAAGAATCATTGGAATCTCCCATGATGAAGCTGATTCTGAGGGCCTTTCACTCTCTCGCCACAGGCAGGTTGGTGGTCTTTCTTTCTTCCAATGACTCCTCTCCAGCCCTACTCCCCAAGTTCTGTCTGTGCTCTGTCCCCCAAATATTCCTACAGGTCGCACAAGATCTGCCTGCAACCCTCTTCTGGTGAAACTGCCAAAATCAAGACTCTCTGCTCACCTTAATCCTGATTCTTCTTTCTTCCCCACCTCTGGAACAAACTCCCTCACTCTCTCCAATCCGACTCCTCCCTCCAGGTCTTCAAAACAGCTGTTCACCACCATCTGATATGTTCACTTGACTTCTGATTGATCTGAGACCTGATCTGAGACCACCATCTGATTCAGATCTTCACAAAATTGAATCGATTCGTCCTTGTGACACACGCAACCTCTACACCAAGTTTCGTCAAAAACAGTCAATAACTTTTTGAGATATCATGCTATGTATTCGTTTTGGCCCAATCTCTCAGTGGTGAAGAAACACTAAATAAATTCGACGAGCCAGAACCGAATCTGGCTCTTCACCAAAATTGAATCATTTCGTCCATGTCACATAGACTACCTCTTTGCCAAATTTAGTCCGAGTCCGTCCACAATGTTGAGATATCTTGGTCAGACAGACAAACAAACAAATGAAAAATCGGTCAGAGACCGAGGACTTGACGGAATGTATTTTTTTTTTTATCACCCATTTTGGATCATTAAAAGTAAATAATGACCTCTGCCAAAGTTCAAATGACGTGGGTTTAATCTCTACATGAGAGAATTCCACATAGCTATTTGGGCGGTGTACAAGCCAACAGATCGCTGTCTCCATCGATCTTGCCAAGGCCGTAACACCTATCAGCTAAAAATCCATTTAACTGTTGACTTGGTAGTTTTTACAATGAAGGAAACACATATCGGGAGTACATACGACATAGCGATTGTGAATGTGACAGCACTGAGACGTCTTTCGCTTCGCATCGCAGTGACGGTGAGCACCAACATGGCGGCTGTAAGATTAAAATCTGGCTTCAAGCCCCCCTCACCACCCAAAGCCTTCAACCAGACATATTAACACGCTCCTACTCCTTCATTCCAGTTCTTCAAAGCAAAGCGGTAAAAATTGTTGTATCGCCATTATATATTACTAGCAACGGTACCCGCCCTAAGGGCAGGGTTTCAATTGGGAGACGCAAATGATTGTGTGACCATCGTTTTGGGTGACCTTGAGCTTGACCTTGGGCCTAGAGAGGTAAAAATTGGGCACAGTCTATTCCAGGGCAAGGCAAATATGTGTGTAAAGTATGGCGATGCTATGTGCAACGATGTAGATGTAGTACTGTGCACAAACAGACAGGCAGACAAACAGACAGACAGAATAGAAATTGGTCAGAGACCGAGGACTAACTGGAATGTAATTTTTTCATTGACCTTGAGTTTGACCTTTCAAGGTCACTCAAGGTCAAAGGTCATGGTGCCAAATGAAATGTCGTATGTGACTTCCTATATGTCAGTAACAGTAAGTGTATGCATATCTCTTGTACTTTTAGAGTTAGTGGTTTGAAATATATTCTAAATGAAAACTCAACCCCCCCTGATTTCACGTTTTGGGTGACCTCGAGCTTGACCTTGGGCCTATAGAGTTAAAAGTTGGGCACAGTCTATTCCAGAGCAAGACAAATGTGTGTGTAAAGTATGGCGATGCTATGTGCAACGATGTAGACGTAGTACTGCGCACAAACAGACAGACAAACAGATGAAAAATCGGTCAGAGATCGAGGACTTGCCGGAATGTACTTTTTTATCGGCCATTTTGGACAAATATGGCGGCTGAACCACGTGACCGATGACATCATTTGTTTTCTAAACTAATTTATTCCGAGATTATGCTCAAGAAATTTCATCTTGATCGGATGAAGTTTTGTACTTATCGAATTATGACGTCAAAATGGAGGCACCTATGACATCATCATTAACATATTTTATTCCCCATGGAGAGTTCTTTACAATGAGCCATGTGTCAATTCTTTCTATTCAGTACTTTCGGAGATAGAGGTGCAAAGTTTGTAGGTTTTTCCAAGATGGCGGCCGAACCACGTGGCCGATGACGTCATCTTTTTCTATTTTTTCTCCACCAGTTTATGCCGACATGGCGCTCAAGAAATTGCATCTTGATTGGATGAAGTTTTGTACTTGTCAAATTATTGAATTATGACGTCATAATGGAGGCCTTGGGCCTGGAGAGTTAAAAATTGGGCACAGTCTATTCCAGAGAAAGACAAATATGTGTGTAAAGTATGGTGATTCTATGTGCAATGATGTAGACGTAGTACTGCGCACAAACAGACAAACAGACAGACAAGCCAACCAACCAACATACTTGCCGGAATCTGTTCCGGCAAGTAACAGAAAAACCAACCAACCAACATTCCGGCAAGTAACAAAGAAGACGTCATGCAGAGCACGATACTTGCAAAATCCACCCCTTCCCCCCCCTCCCCGCACCCCCAAAAATTGATCCATTCAATTTCCCATTTCATCCAGATTAGAATTGCCGATCTCGATCAAAGCTCGGCTCAATAGGATGAAAGCGATAATTTTTCAAATGAACAAGCGTTACGCCTAGGTCCCCCGTCGGGGAAGTGATGTGAGTTGACAAAGTGGAAGATGCAGAAAACATGCTATGCTATGATATGATATTTCGCTCACAAGGTTCAGACTTACATGTAGGCGGCCATCTTGGATTTTGACGTGGCGACCCAATTTTCAATAGTGTTCTTCCTTATGCCGAGATACACCCACACACCAGATTAGAAGTTGGTACTTCGCTTATTTTTCAAGATATTCTGCTCACAAGGTTCAGACATACATGGCGGCGGCCATCTTGGATTTTGACGTGGCGACCCAATTTTCAATAGCGTTCTTCCTCATGCGTAGATACACCCACACACCAGATTAGAAGTTGGTACTTCGCTTATTTTTCAAGATATACCGCTCACAATGTTCAGTCATACATGGCATTAGACATACATGGCGGCGGTCATCTTGGATTTTGACGTGGGTTGCACCCACACACCAAATTCGAATGCGGTCCTTCGCTTACGCATGCACGCACGCACGTATGCACGCACGCACGGACGGGAAAACCATAGTCCCCCTTTTGCTCCACGGTGCGACGGGGCACAAAAATGATATTAGAAGTTTGACCTTGAGTTGACCTTTGACCTTAAAAATAGTTGGTTTCCCAATTCATTGAGGCACTTTGCAAATGTTAAATTTTCAAGTCAATCGGATGAAAATTGATTTTTCAGATGAAAATTGATTTTCAAAGTTTGACCTGGAGTTGACCTTTGACCTCTTGACCTCCAAAATAGTTGTTTTCCCTATTTAGTGACAATGTGCAAATTTTGTTCAATTTTCAAGTCAATCGGATGAAAATTGTTGGTTTTTCCAGATGAAAATTGATTTTGGAATTTGACCTTGAGTTGACCTCAAAAATAGTTGGTTTCCCAATTCAGTGAAGCACTATGTAAATGCTGTTCTATTTTCAAGTCAATCGGATGAAAATTGATTTTTCAGATGAAAATTGATTTTGGAAATTTGACCGAGTGGACCTTTGACTTTTTGACCTCAAAAATAGTTGGTTTCCCAATTTAGTGACTCAATCTACAAATGCTGTTCAATTTTCAAGTCAATCAGATTAAAAATGGTAATTTTAGAAATTTGACCTCCAGATGACCTTTGACCTCAAAATCAATAGGCTTCTCAATTGTGACGACCTCCAACTTGGTGGAGTTTCGTGACGATCGGTTTAGAATTGTGACCTGTAGACCGGTGACAGACAAACAAACAAAGACAGAATAACAAACGCAACAGACCAATATATTTGAAAAATCTTCGATTTTGCAAGTAAAAAACAGACAGGGCTGAAAACATAACCTCCCATCCACCTTTGGTGGCCGAGGTAATATGGATGTAATGATTTAATTGACCAGGAATCAATGACAGAGCACCAAACCTTGCACAACCAAGCAGCAGTCTTACAACTGGTCATCCGATTCATCTGATTCTAGATCTTCTTGTTACGGTTGTGGGGGTAGATGATGGAATACCACAGTAAAGGCAGGATTGTATAGGTATAGCATCGACCATAGACGAGTAGGAGACATCTCAATGTATTAGATGCAAGTCGGGAAACTGGAGCTCAAGTTGTTTACATGTCTTCGCAGAGGGGTGAAGCTATGGTAATTAGATAGGGGTTAAGATTAGCTTTCCCCAAGTATGTAATTACCCTCGGTGTTTTTTTCCCTACGTTTTTACAACTACGACAAGGCTGGCCATAAAAACCTCCGTTACAACAACAATAACAACCGTTCCCTGCAAGCAGGCAGAGCGGTTCGGCAACTAAACCCCACCTCCAACAGATTGTAATTGGCAGGCCACGCCCCAAAGTTCGTCATTGGTTGAGTACGACCATGGGGTGATTCGATGGAGCTCGTCAATTGGCCAGTGTGACGAGAGAGTGAGGGGGTTCTAGGGAAAAAGTACCATTGAAAGAAGAATCGTTCTCTTGGGTTTTTGTACAGGAGGAGGAAGGGCGCCATCTTTTTGCGCTGTGATGCTGGTGATTTTCGTGCGCTTTGGAAGGAGCGTGGAGCTTTTGCTGCGCCGGCAGCATCTCAACAGAGGCGGGCAACATTTGGCTCATCAAGGAGCTGAGGTCCGCATGGCACTTGACAGTGGAGAGCGAAAGAAGGCCGTCTCGGCTGCTTGCTCACGCCTGGACGTTTGACGCGCGGTTTCGGCGCCATTGTTGGAGTGCTTCCCGTGCAGGTGGCTACACCGGCTGCAGTGACCATCAAGCTCCGAAAAGCATTTTGGACCACAGCTGAGTGCCGGCTGGCTAAAGATGTTATTCTATTTTATGATCTGTCCCCTTGTCTGTATTCGAGTCTGCATGTGAGGTACCTCAAATTAGATATTAGGTTTTACCTCGCCTTTCATTTTCACCTCCGATTTATTTTTATTAAATTGTAGTGTTGCATTTTATTTGTCGTGTCGTGTCTGTTCATTGTGGGTTTCGGATTAAACCAGTGTGCTTTCGTTCAGGTAAGCACTCCGTTTCCTTCATTCCTGCGCGTGCCAAAAACAACTGCCAAGACTTGGGGAGTTCACCTCGGGAGTAAAAACAATCGGTCATTCGTCACGCAGTGGTCTTAATAGCTGGGCGACGCGACATTATTATACATATTCCTGGGCATTCTTGGGCCAGGATAAAATAGTAATGTAAAATAAAAGTCCAAATATGTCATGATATCACGGATGATCTCATGTAGGACCATCACTTTTTTGGGGATGCAAAATAATTAAATAAATCAATGTTCATGTTCGGGTGATGAGACAGAAGGCAAAAGAGCAATGTAATGGTGGAGCAGTAGGTAGGCACATCAAGCAAGGGAATGGTGAGTTCGAGAGTAGGAGCAGAAACCTGCAAGTAAGAGGGTTGGATCATAGGTAGAAATGGGGCGGGAGGGAGAGTGGAGGGGGGTGGGGGTGAGATGACATGCCAGTGTGCCACCCACATGAAGTCCTGGAGGGAAGAGAGGGATTGGAGTACATCATGAAGGCTGTTACATAATGAGAAAAAAAAGAGTGGGGATAGGCAACGAAAGCCCCGATTTTTGGAGGTGAACCAATAGGAAGAAGGCGTGCATCCTGGAAGAGCAGGGGACGGCGGTGGGGCTGAGAGAGAGCAGGAGGAGATCGATTGGAAGAGGTGGCAAGAAGAAAAGTCCAATAAACACAAACAGGCCACGGCTGACCTACCATGCGAGAGCGACAGACGTGTTACATGGCCTCGTTACAGAAGATTCCAATAATGTTGAATCCAGGAGAGTCAGACATGATACAAGGGCACCAGCCCATAGGGGAGAGCAATACTCCATCAAGCTATAAACCAAGGCCTGGTTTTCTCCTCACCACGAAGCAATCTTGTGGTCGTGCACAGCCCCACTTATGACATTTTCCCCTCTGCCCTTTCGGCCCCACAAACGCAGCCAGAAACCCAACCCTGTTAAATAACATCAGGTGGGTTGGCTCCACCTGCCATCCTCCCGGGGTAGGCAAAAAGAGTAGGTGCCAGCCTACTGGTAACAGCTTCCAGGAAATGACAACAAAAATGACAAGGAAATGACAACAAATGACAACAGTCATTGTTGACAACAATGACAACAAAAAATGACAACAAATGACAACATGCAAGCTGCATCCAAACTCACAACCTCTTCTCCTGAAGTTTTGCTCTTATTAATAAAATTAATCCAGTTTTCTGTTCAATCCACTTGTTCATTCATTATAAGCTCAAAACAAAGGCCCGTTTGTGGTTAAGGATACCAAAACACACAAAACCAGTATTCAGACTTGTGTTTAAACACCATCGATATCGGAGCATTTATGCATCGATCACATCCAAGCCACTTGGGAAGTTATTCGTGCTACCCATGGGCAAAATGGGCTCGTAGAGGTTTGGGAAGAGGAAAGAAGAGGAGGGAGTGCATTATGAAGCACACACACATTGTATATTTAAAATGATTAGCAACACCAACGTGCATTTGGAGTATAAATTGAAAAGTAAGTTCCATGTTGTCTCAATTGGTTGAACTCGTACATTGTAATCTGGTAACTGTGGTTTCAAACGGCGACTCTGCCGAGTTAGAAATGACAAAATCACAGTGTATTCCTCACCGAGGGGGGAAGGGGGGGCAAGGGGAGGTGAGGGGGGAGGTGAGGGGGGAGGGGGGGGACTGCTTGATACTTTGAAAACCCATTCCAAGTATCAGAGCTGAAAGACTATGCAGGCAGACTCGTTTTCTGAATGAATGATAGACAACCAACCTTTCGAGGATCGAGGGTAATAAAAATAAAATAAAACCTGATCTGCAATCACTGGCAAGAGAGAGTCTGCGGGAAAAAAAAATACCAGAAAATAAACTGCGATTGCAGAGTGACCGATGAAGACCTGCCAAAATGGATTCGACAAACTTGCTGGTAAAGCAGGATGTGGATGAACAAGGAAACCGCCAGTGAATCATAAATACCTTGTGGTCACCTGCTCGAAGAAAACAAAACTGCAGCCATTGTGATATATTCAAAACCACTTGGGCTCCGCAGTTTCACTTCTTCTATTCCAACCATCATGGTCATAGCGTTTCCTGTTCAGAGCAAGATTTTAAATCCGACACATGGGAAGACAAGACTGGAGATTCTGCTTTTGGTTTTCCAGCGACGACCCCGAAACAGCTCCAATGTCCGAAGATTTTCAAAAAAAAAAAAAAAAAATTATAACTTTTCATTCGAACAAGATTCTCTCTCACCCGGGATAGCACGATCACATTTTAAAACGCTGGATAACGATTTGTGTTTTTTGTTTGTCTTTTTAGATATGGGTGACGGTTCACAAGGAGCTGATGAAAATTTTCGTAAAGTCATTCATCATTGAGACATTGAATAATCACCAATTTACACTTAACGAAACTAGGTCATGTGATTGGTTGCTCTCTCTCTCCAAATGATGGTCTTAGCTTGTGGCCTTGGAATGGCCTATGCATAACACTCCAGGCCTATCCAAACTTCACAACATGTTACTCATCTGCTCAAGTTAAACAAGATATAATAAATAAACAAAAATTCATACTTCCCATTGTTATCAAGTATCTTTTCTTGGGCGACAGGTCGTAAGAATTGGTGTGTATTAGTGCATTGCTACATTACTTATAGCTGGGCTGTGCAAAGGGAAATCCAGATGATACAACATTTCAAAACGAGAAAAGTGGGGGAAAACATTGCTCCATGGTATGTTTGGGGATTCACCCTTAGATGAGATTAAAATCTTATCAGGATAAAACGCCAAGCTTTTCAAAATAAACAACCGTTTCCGCACCATCTTCATGCGATGCATTTACAGGAAGTCCACAAGTTTCTGCTTTGCTCATCCTGCAAGAACTTGGCTTGTAAAACATGAAAATTCAATAATGTGGCCACATAGCGACACCATAAAACTACAGGTAGTGTGAGGGCAGTGGCTTTGTATTACCGACTTGGTTGGTGAGGTTTGGGGTAGCGCTTGGTGTTGATGGGTAGCATTTGGAACTCATCCTAAGCTGACGTGCGGACGTCAATATTCAACCACAATTTGTGGACCAGCATCGCATGCAGGCCAAACCAGAAAGAGCAAGTAAACCATCCTCTCCCTTCAGGTCATTAATCAAATGAGTGAGATTTCATTGTTACAGACAATGGAAAACTCGTCTTTAGAACAGACTTAGGTTTGTCTCCCATTGTGGTAACACGATGACAATCCCAATGAGTGAATTGGTCTATTTTACCTGTAAGTGGAATAATAACGGAGCACGTCGGTCCACACTGGCTCCGGTCGGGAAAGGTGCTCTTCCTGGATGTGGCGCGCGAGGCACAAGGCAGCCGAAGCCAGTCGGAGGGCTTCAAAAGTGGCCGAGTCACCATCCATCAGTGTCAGCTCCATAAAATACATTGCCAAGTGTTGAGTCTGCAATAGAATGTGAAATAGGAGCAGCTGGCAGAAACCATTTAAACCCATGGAACAGACGCCACAATAAAAAGGGAAAAAAATACAAAGCTTAGGAAAGTGATGTGGACACCTGCAGAGCACTGTGCGATAGGTGTACGAGAACATTGAGGAAGTGCAGAGGCTGCACATAGTAGAGGGAAAAGTTGAGTTTCTGCAGAACATGTCTCTCCATTTGCATGAGCTCCTGTTCCGTGTAAGATTTCTTTGTCAGGAAGCAAAGCTGTGTTATCTGGGGAATAAGGACTCGAGTCAATCCCAGAATGTGTGCAGTGTCCAAGCATCACCAATTCACAGGGACAAATTGGAGTCGACAACAACCAACTAACTCTCCCCATTATCCCAACGCCAACATCCAGAAAGGATACTCATCTTGGCAACGTGGGACAAGTCCCCCCAAGGGGAAGAGGAATGGGTTCATAAGAGATATTCAAAGTACTCTTCTGCCCAAATAAGTCCACTTATTTGATTGTCTATCTGGACCTATCTGGTCTATCTGGAGAACTATCTGGACCACTGAACTGCTGCCAAAGATCCACCACCAGCAAGTAATCACTATTACCTATCGTCAAATTGACCAAGATGTGATGGGCAAGGACAATGACCCATAAACTACAATGTCATGCTTGCTCAGAAAATCAAATGAAACAAGCTCCATATAACACCAAAAACCGATGGCACAAATGTTATAAACTTGAAATCCTATCAAGGCCCATTACGGAGAAAAACAAAAGCTACGACAGTTACACACTACGTAAACAGTTGGCGATGAACTGAACTCGGCACCAATGAATAACAAACCAAAAGGCCAAGTGAAGCGGCAATGAGAGACCTCTGGAACGGCAGTTTCCTCAAGTTTGCAAGCCACAAAGAGACACGTGATGCCCAACAGCTGGAGAAACTCCAGGGAGATTGAGGCCACCTTCAGGTACGAGTTGAAGATGTATACAGACAGGAACAAAGCCTCGTCAGATATCTCGAAGTATGTCTGCAGGAGACAAATCAAACCACAATGCATTAAATCATGGCAGGGCACTCTGACTCACTCCGAGATGCTCCGAGATTGAGGTAAGCAGTTTTAACTGTTCAAAGATTCTTGCACAAGAAGTTGACATCTTTCAATATACCTTATGAGAGTGATGGCAATTATGAGTACAGAGACAATCACTGTAAGCAACCAAGAAAGTCATGTTATGGAAAGGCCTTTACACAATTTGGTTCGAAACCCAGCCCTATCACTAACACTTCAAAGCCATTTCCACAAAATCTTGCCACATCCATGGGTTACAGGATAGCTTAGACTTAGAGGTATGCTCCTCAATTTTGATTAGTCTGGATCAAATTCCAAACCAAAGAGGACCACACGATAAAGAATCATCTTGGGGTGTTTCACAAACAAGCCAAATCAACATACGCAGTTTGTTTTGGAATGGACGCAAAGTCAGCCCTCCCACGTGTTCACCTTCAATAGTCCCAGATAAAGACCCAGTGTTTTGGAAACAGCAAATCAAATTTATAATTCCTTCCGTTGACCCACAAAATGAGGAGGGCAGCACTGGCTAAATCAGTGCAAAACATTTCAACAAGTCACATCGATACTCACGAAGAAGCATATTATCCTCCAAAACAAACTGCAAGTTGAAAGCAAAACTCACTTTTGTATTTATGAGAATGGCAACTTACCTGAACCTGAACCAGCCAATCAATGAGCATCGTCCGCATGAGTGGGTGGATGGTACGGGGAAGGTCTGCTGGTCGCAGTGCCTGTCGTCGTTGTCGCCACTTCAAGAAAGGGAAGATTTGTACACGTCTGCACTGTGGACCTCCAACCGAGTCATGCAGAGTACGTTGGTCATACAAGTAAAATGTTGGAAGTTGATAGTTCAAATACAAGGTCATTTTGCCACAAAATTTCAGTCTGATATACAAACTTAAAACCATCAAAGTACGCAAAACGTAAAGGAGGTGAAATATGTCACCTACTCGCACTCTCCTCGCACTCTCCTCGCACTTCTCAACCAACTTCCAAACAATAAAGCATCAAAAAATATGCAACTTTGTGCATCAATATTAACCCTATACTCTACCTTCTGATCTAATTTAAAGATCGCTTTGTTTGGAGTACTGAACCTATCAGTGTTACATTTGTGAGCACTTGCTCAGGCACAGTTCCATTTTTTGCCAAATTGTGTTATGAACGTAAACCTCAACTTCAACAGCAAAGGAGATGCAAGGAGGCCGAACAAAGCCTTCTCAGCATTTGATTTTCACCATACGCTGTTGTAATCATCCACTTTGCAATAGTCTTGCGAAAGGCCCCATTGTACTCATACAAATGTTGAAATTGCTTCATTCATAAACACATTTACAATCTTACCACCACGAAAATGCAACATGTTCATTCAACAATCACAGCAAGCCCATTTTATTATTCTGGTATTTTTGCATTGTGGCAATAAATAAATAAATAAATAAATAAAAAACACACCACAAGGAAAAAGTAAAAAGTTTCAAGGATATCCAATGTTGTAATTTCAAGTCGTTTTACTGTACAGTCTTGTGTGCTTTCATATAAAAATAATTAAATGTGAGAAATCACCCAAATAGCCGAAAAGAAAATGTCCTGTCAAAAAAAAAAAAAAAAAAAAAAAAAATAATAATAATACATTGGAAAAGTTTACAATTGAAAAAAGTTTGGCTTATTAGTCAGTAAAGCAGACGTTTTGGTGAGAATCCACTCGCCTTGGTCACAAGCAGGTGTTAAAGTGACCAAGGTGAGTGGATTATCGCCGAGACGTCAACTTTACCGACTTTCGTAAGTCTAGCTTTTTTCTACTTTCTTTCCAGCTCAATTATTTTTTCAATAGATATTGTAATACAACAACAACATGCATTTTAAGGCCATTTTCCCTGCAAGAGTGGGGGTTAGCCTTGCGGTCCCCATGACAATCTTCTCCATTTTGCCCTATTTTCTGCATCTACCCTTGTTAACCCCCTTGCCCGCATTTCTTCTTCGACCATCTTTAGCCAAGTCTTTCTCGGTCTTCTCCATCCTCTACTTCCTTCTACATTCATTTCCATCACTCTTCTCAGCCAGTCACTTTCATCCTTCCTCAACACATGACCAAACCATCTCAACCTGTTTCTCTTCACAGCATCAATCACAGGCTCTATTCCCATCATCTTTCGCAATTCATCATTTGTCTTCCTCTCTCTCAACGATACTCCACACATCCACTGAACCATTCGCATTTACACCCTTTGTTGCTGCTCTACGTTTCTTACGCATGTCTTGCTCCCATAAATCATAACACTTCTCACACATGCAGCATACACCTTTCCCTTCAGCTTCAACGACTCCCCTCCTCGACAGCACGCCACTCAGTTCCCGAAACTTCTTCCATGCACATCTCACTCGAGCAACCGTTGCCGAGTCTGATCCACCTTCTCCATTCAGCATGTCTCCGAGGTAAAAAAATGTTTTCACACCTTCCAGCTTCACGCCGTCTCCAAGATCCAACTCAACATTTCCTCCATCTGCAGCTCCCTCTGTGCACACCTTGCACTTGAATGTAGCTGCCACACTGGTTAATGACCCTCTCAAACCACTACATTTTTGATGAACCCACTCAGCGCACATTGTACATTGAATGGAATTCACTCCGACACCCTTCCTGCACACAGCACACGGCCACTTCCCAGTTCTTTCCACCTCACCACATGCTTTACCACTTGCCATCACCTTCGTTTTTCCGATATTCACCTTCAGACCTTTTGTCTCCATACATTCCTTCCACTTGTTCATCTTCTCCTTCAGTCCATCCATACTTTCTGCAATCAACACCAGATCATCTGCATACAACTCCCACGGTAAACCCTCCTTTACGTTCTGAGCCAGCACCTCCATCACAGCTACAAATAGTAGTGGACTTAGTACCGACCCCTGATGCATTCCCACCTTCACCTCAAACTCACCACTGTTCCCATCCTTCGTCCTTACAGCTGTGTGCACTCTTTTGTACATTGCCATCACTACTCTGATCAACCATTCCTCCACTCCTAACTTCCTCAATGCCCATGTCACTACTTCACGTGGAACCCTATTGAATGCTTTCTCCAGATCAACAAACGCAAGAAACAACTTCTTCCTCTTCTCCATGTACCTCTCCTGCAACTGCCTCACAATAAAAAGCACGTCTGTCGTTCCTCTTCATGGCATAAATCCAAACTGCATTTCATCGATCTTCACTTTCTTCCTTATCCTCCTCTCCAACACCCTTTCCAATACCTTCATTCCATGCTCCAATAACTTTATCGCTCGATACGAGCCACAGTCCAAAGGGTCACCTTTCCCCTTGTATAGAGGGACGAGGGTACTCAGTTCCCAATCCACTGGAATGCGGAATTCTTTCACCACCAGATTGCAGATCTCTGTCATTCTCTTCACACCCCAATTTCCCGCTGCCTTCAACATATCTCCCACAACTCCCATCGGCCCTCCCGCTTTTCTACTCTTCATTGCTTTTATCGCTTCCTCAACTTCCTCCTCGGTTATCTTCTCTGCCGGTCCTAAAACTGGCTTACTCTCTATGTTGCCATCCCATTCATTCTCTGCATTCAACAGTATTTCCATATATCTCTTCCATCTTCCTTTAATTCCATCTGGGTCCACAACGATTTGTCCCACTTCATCGTTCAAGCAACTCACCCCCATCACATCACACCTATCTTTCGCTATCTGCTTTGCAATCCTGAATACCGCTCTCTGACCCTCTTCCAAATCCAAGCGTTCTCCGAACATTTTCCTACATGCCTCCTGCACCTTTGCTACCTCTTTCTTTGCAGCCTTCTTGGCTGCCTTATAAATTTCCTGCTCTGTCTTTTCTGCCCCCATACCCTTCGCCTTCTGCCACTCCTTGAACTTCTTCCTCTTCTCGTCAATCTTCTTTCCAACTTCATCATCCTACCACCATGTTTCCGAGTGCCTCGGTGGTCCTTTTGTCCATCCACATACCTCACCAACGGCTCCCAACAGACTATCTTTCATTGACATCCAACCACTTTCAAGCTCAACCACATCATCCTCGACCCTACTCAGCCTCTCTTTTAATGCCTCCCTCACTGTCACCTTTCAACCTCCACACCTTCATTCTCGGTTGGTACTTCACCCGCCGAGCTCTCCTCGCACCTTTCACCCTTATGTCGCAGACAACCAAGTGATGCTGTGAAACAGCCTCCTCCCCCGGGATCACCTTTGTGTCCCAGAGGTGCCCCCTATCTCGCCTACGCACCAGCAGGAAGTCAACGGTTGTCGTCGACCCACCTGACGTGCATGTAACAAGCTTATTATCCTCTTTCTGGAACTGAGTATTACAAATCAACAAATGAGCTCCATCAGCAAACTCCAAAATCCTTTCACCTTCTCCATTTCTCACACCATATCCGTAACCCCCATGAACTCCCTCAAAACCGTCCATACTCCTTCCCACATGTCCATTTCGGTCTCCTCCCACAACAACTTCCTTATCTTTGACATTTTCCATCAGCTTCTCCATTGCACACCAGAACTTGTCCTTCTCTTCATTGCTCCGACCAACCTGCGGAGCATATCCCGAGATGACCTTCACCAAGAGCTTTCCAATCATCATTTTCACCATCATCAACCTTTCACTCACTCTATTCACACTCACCACACTGTCTACAAACTCCTCAGAAAACAGGACACCAACACCATTCACCCCTTCTGGACACCCTTGCCACACAAACCTGTATATCTGTCCCTGCCTACCCTTCACCATTCGCACACCACTTCCCTTCCATCTCGTCTCCTGCACACAACATATGTCCACTCTTCTTCTGACCAATACTTCCACCACTTCTCCTGATCTCCCTGTCATTGTCCCTACATTCCATGTCCCAAACCTCAGAAACCGATCTCCACATTGGGCATCAGACGTTTCGTCGTCATAAATGGAGTGATTGCCACCCTTGCTTCGATCGGGTTCCCCACCTTCAGTTTTGACGAGAGAGAGTGGGGTTCCAATATCAATAGATATTGTAATATAATATAATAATTCGACAGGCCATAATAATAATATAATAACTAGACAGGCCACCTACAACGGGCAACTTTATAACTGTGGGCAGTTATGACTGGGATCCAATCTGCTCCGCTTTGATACAACCACGCTGTCATCGGACACCTGACCCATGATGTCCTCTTTATAAAACTGAATTCAGAATTGGCTATTAAATATTTCCAAAAAAAAAAAAATGGAGTCCTCAGTCCTCAAGGTCTTTGCGGTATTTAAGGTTCCTTTGGGTCTTCGTGGTATTTAAAGGTCTTCAGGGTATTTTGGGATCTTGGTTGTCTTAAGGATCTTCAAAGGTCTAAGGGGGTCTCAGCAGTCCAAAAGTACGTAATTAATAGATATCGAGTCTGACACCGACATTCGCATGGAATGCGTTTCAGGAAAATGCCGCAAATGTTGAATCTGAATGTGGGGGAATTGTTTCAATGGAAAAATGGGGGATAGGTTCCTGGCAGTTCATGATTCAGAAGAGAAAAATCAAAAATCCCGTGAACAACGAATATGCCCATGAAAACTGCGAATATGTGGAGCACAGGGTCGTGAATGTCGAAGCAAACCGCGAAAAATCACAAATGTCGAATGGTGTGGTGGGGGATTGTTTAAGCGCACGAACAGCTGTTTTATGCGTGACATGTGGAAGATGCTTTTAGAACTGCAATGTGCAGAGCCGATGGGAAATGAACGGCAATGTGCACAGCTGATGGGAAACAGTTTGTGCATGGCTGCAAGTGGCTGCACATTAAAGGAATCACGATCATGAGAAAAACAGATATATAATTAATCACTCACTCATGGTTCCCAATCAAAAAATAAGTGATAAAATAATTAAGAAACTAAGCAACCCCACTTCCCACATCATATCCCATATCTATGATCTTCTTCCCTCCTTTGTTCTCCCAGTGTGGAGGGAGAGTTTGCCATCGTCTGTGAACGAGGCTTTTTCCTTCAACAGAAAATACTAACAATATTGTTATGTCGGTTGGGTAGGGCATATATAGATCCAGGTAGATCTGCATAGGTAGGTGCTCCGATGTCACGAATAAGAAGAACCACTTAGATGTACAGTAAGTCAGGGACCCGTCTCACCCGTTTGTTCGGATTAAGGTGTATCTTCCTCCCCATTACGAGGGATGGGGCATGTTAAATAGTTGTAGGGATTAGGCTAATTCCCGCGTGTGTGAAACCTGTAACCATCCCGGTGTCCCGTATGGCAACGCACTCTTATACATTAGCTAGGAGCATGAGCGCACACATTAATTAATTCCCCGCCGCCACAATGACTGACCGGAAGAACAAACAGCAAGCGACCACGCAGTTGAGCTGACAACACCAGCAGGGCAGCAAACATCGAACAGGCAGGCTGAGAGACACGCCCAGGAAGGCTCGTGACTGAGAAGGCAGAGGGGCGAGCAAAGAGCAGGCCACCGATTGGCAGAGTAGGGAAGGACGTGTGATTGGTTGGGGAAGGGACAGAAAGCTTCCCCGTGATTGGGGTTTAGGAAGGTGAAGGACGTGCCACACTGATTGGCCACCGACCGATGACGCCACGGCCAATCAGTGCGGACTGCAGAGAGTGCGAAACCACTGCCGGGGAGCAGCGCACTGGTTGGAGGAGAAGCGCCGGTGATGTGGGAGGGCGCGGGGGGCTACGAGTGGGCGACCCGCTGGTTGGGGGGGGGGAAGAGCTGACGTCGGAGGACGAGTGACGGAGCAACAGGCAAGCCGACATTTCTCTCTCCTCGTTTTGGCTTCCTTCCTGCCTAGACCTCCCTTCTGCCCTTGCTTCTCGTTCCCGTTTGGACCTTGGTGATTGAGCGCCAACGATCATCCTCCCCTGTTGTTCATCCTCTCCTGGTGCCTGCGTGCGAGTGCTGTGCTGTGTGGCATGGGGCGGACCATGCATCGAGGCCGGGGGGTTCGTGCCAACCGGAGCGCGGTCGGACGAATGCGCTTGGAGCAGACCATCCTGGACAATTCCTGCCGACCACATCCAGACAGATAAGATGCACCCACAGACCACAACGATTTATTTGCTTAATTCATTCCCCTGTGCTGTTGTTGAAGTCTGTATGGGATCCCAAATTTAGGTCTTGGTTATTTATCGTCGCATCCATTGTTCTCGGGTTCCATGTAATACATATTCCTTTTGTACCATAAATTCCGTTCGCGAGTTACTTTTCGCAGGTTGAAGACTGCGCCGGGCCGTGAAGGCAAGTGGTCATTCTTCCCCAAACCCCCCTGCTCGCGTATGATCCGCCATTGAATTGGATAACGCCTCATTAAGCTCGATTGCCATCCGTGGACGCTCTGTTTTAATAGACGTCCACAGGACAATATTAACCTGAGATCCCTACCCATCGGTGAAAAGGGATAATCAACCAAGTAAGTCCTTGGGCGGGCTGGGAATTTTTTTGCGCCCACGAACAACCGTGAATATGCAAGACACAGGGCCACAAATGTAGAAGCAGGTCGCATTTTATCAACATTGAATAAACAGAACCCGCGAATGTGGGGACCATGAATGTCGGGATCCGCCTGTACTGAAAGTCTCACAGCTGGAGAAGATAAAATTGTAGTTTCTTCTTCTACAAAAAAAAAAATGCCTGCCAGATCATGCAACCAAACACGTTGAAATTCTAAACCAGTATTCCCCTTGATGGCCAGTTCATAATTTAGAAGTTTCACATCGATGGATGGAGCGGTTCAAGAGAATATTTTTTTAAAGATTTTCGTTCAATCCAATATGGCTGACAGATCATGTGACATATTAATTGTTCAGGATCACCATGGTATCCCCAAGGATTGGAGAACAAGTGTGAGAGGTTTCCACTCGATCTGTCCAGCCGTTCTGGAGGAGTTTCTTTAGGTTTAGTCTTCAAAAAAAACAAAACAAATAAAAACACAGCTGCCAAACCATGTGACCTACGACATCATGGCTGGGCACCTTTTAGTTCATGGACAGTCAATGATGCCTGTAAAGTTTTGCCTCGATCTGTTCAGCTGTTTCGGAGGGCATTGTTGTTGTGCAGCGCATGCTCAAGAAACTTCAAACTGATCGGATAAAGCATTGCACTTGTCGAACTATGACGTCAAAATGAAGGCATCGATGACATTAAAGCGCGGCGTTACGCGCGCTGCTTGTGAGCAAGGAGGAAGCGGACAAGCGGTAACATATAAACGTCTTTATTGTAAGACTACACTAACACTGTACTGTCCCGGGCTGGGCGCCCGGTGTATATCATGAGGCCACGCCTACCCCTGGTGCGTGGCCACCGCCCACTTGGTGCGCGGAATGATGTCACCACGCCAGTGGGCTTTTGTGTCCGCCACACGCGCCCCCCCAGAATTCCCGCGCACCTGGAGGGCCAGTTTGCGGGGCAGACGAATGACCCGGCCGAAGCGCCCCCTGGCGATCGGCGGCGTCCGGGGTGCAGGGATGCCAGGTGGGATGCCCCTGGCTGCCCCTGGGATGGGTGCAGGACCGGGGGGCGGCGTGGCGGCGGGGCTGGGCGGTGCCGGGGGTCCGCCCGCAGGAGGGCGGCCCCGACGTGGGGGTCGGGCCACTGGCGGTGGATGGTCCACATCGAGGTGGGCCGGCTTGAGGCGGTCTACCGAAACGCGGTCAGGAGTACCGCCGATGTCCAGGGTGAAGTGCTTCGCCCCGGTCTCCAGCACGCGGAAAGGCCCGTCGTACGGGGGCCGCAGTGGTGTCCGATGGGCATCGTGGCGGACGAAGACGTACTCCGCCGTGCGAAGCTCCGGGGCGATGTGCGTCGGTGGGTGCCCGTGGCATGCGGTTGGCACCGGGGCGAACCTCTGGGCGGTCTCTTGTAGAGCGGAGCGCTGCTGTGCCGCGGACCATGGTGCCGTGGAGTCGGGGAGGAACTCGCCCGGCACCCGCAGCGGTTGCCCGAAGACCAATTCCGCCGCGGATGCGCGCAGGTCCTCCTTGGGCGCCGTCCGGAGGCCCAGCAGGACCCAGGGGAGCCTGTCGACCCAGCCGCCGTCGCGGAGGGTGGCCCGGAGCGCGGCCTTCAATGAGCGGTGAAATCGCTCACACAGGCCGTTAGCCTGGGGATGGTAGGCCGTGGTTCGGTGCAGCCGGACCCCGAGCCCCTGCGCAACCGCCCCCCAGAGCTCCGAGGTGAACTGGGGGCCGCGGTCGGATGAGATGTCTGAGGGGGCGCCGAACCGGGCGACCCAGGTGGCGATGAAAGCCTGCGCGACATCGGCCGCCGTTGTCGACGCCAAGGGCACGGCCTCTGGCCACCGGGTGGTGCGGTCCACCATGGTGAGGACGTAGGTGAAACCCCGCGAGGGGGGCAGAGGTCCCACCAGGTCCACGTGGACGTGGTCAAACCGGCGTTCCGGCACCGTGAACGGGGCCAACGGGGCCTGGGTGTGCCGGTGCACCTTGGCGCGCTGGCACGCGAGGCACGTCCTGGCCCAGCCGCGGACGGCCTTCCGGAGGCCATGCCAGACGAACTTGTCGGCGATCAGCCTTTGGGAGGCCCTCGCGCCCGGGTGGGACAGGCCGTGGATGGCGTCAAACACCTGGCGCTGCCAGCCCGCGGGCACGATGGGGCGAGGACGCCCGAGGGAGACGTCGCACAAGAGGGCCGCGCCCGCGCCGTCAAACGGCACCTCGGTGACGCGGAGGCCCGTGACGGCGGTCCGCAAGGCCTGGACGTCGGGGTCAGCGGCCTGGTCCGCTGCCATCCGGGCATAGTCGATGCCGAGGTGGACTGCGTGGGCGACGGCCCGGGAAAGGCAATCCGCCACCAGGTTGTCCTTCCCCGCGACGTGCTGGATGTCCGTCGTGTACTCGGACACGGCCGAGAGGTGACGCTGCTGCCGGGCCGACCACGGCTCGGTGACTTTGCCCATCGCAAAGATCAGCGGCTTGTGGTCGACGAAGGCAGTGAACGCCCGGCCCTCGAGCAGATGGCGGAAGTGCCTGACCGCCAAGTGAAGTCCGAGCAACTCGCGGTCGATGGTACTGTAACGGCGTTCGGGCGGGCGAAGCTGCCGGCTAAAGAACGCCAGCGGTTGCCAAGCTCCACGCACCCATTGCTCATGCACTGCGCCCACCGCGTAGTCCGAGGCATCGGTGGTGAGGGCGATCGGTGCATCGGGCGCCGGGTGCGCGAGCATGGTGGGGTTAGCCAAGGCGAGCTTCGCGCCCGTGAACGCCGTGTCCATCTGCTCGGTCCAGGTAACGTCGCCTTTGCCCGGCTTACCTCGGAGAGCTTCGTGCAGGGGGCGCAGGAGCTGGGCGATACGGGGCAGGAACCGATGGTAAAAGTTCACCATGCCCAGGAACTCCTGCAGCCCTCTGATCGTGCGGGGGCGCGGGAACCCCTTCACCGCCTCCACCTTGGCCGGTAGGGGGACGGCTCCGTGCCTGGTGACACGGTGCCCCAGAAAATCGATTGTGGCGGCGCCGAACCGGCACTTTGCGGGGTTCACAATCAGGCCATGCTGGCCCAGGCGTTCGAAGAGCGTGCGGAGGTGGCGTAGGTGCTCTTCGCGGGACGCGCTGGCGACGAGGATATCGTCCAGGTAAACGTAGACAAAATCCAAGTCGCGCAGGACGCTGTCCATCAGTCGCTGGAACGCCTGAGCCGCATTCTTCAGACCGAAGGGCATGCGCAAGAACTCGAAGAGTCCGAATGGCGTGATGACCGCCGTCTTCGGGACGTCCTCCGGCCTGACGGGGACCTGATGGTAGCCGCGTATGAGGTCCACCTTCGAGAAGAAGGACCTGCCCGCCAAACGGGCGGAAAAGTCCTGAATGTGGGGGACGGGGTAGCGGTCGGGAGTCGTGGCGTCATTGAGACGGCGATAGTCCCCGCACGGTCGCCATCCCCCGCCGGGCTTCGGCACGATGTGCAGCGGCGACGCCCAAGCGCTCTCTGAGCGCCGAACGATGCCGAGTCGCTCCAGGGTAGCGAACTCCGCTTTTGCCACCGCCAGCTTCGTCGGCTCGAGGCGGCGTGCCCGGGCGTAGACCGGTGGCCCGACGGTGGGGATGTGATGGGCCACCCCGTGCTTGACGGCCCCCGCCGAGAAGGTGGGCCGCGTGAGGGCCGGGAAGCCGGCGAGGAGGCGGGTGAATGCGTCCGCTGCCGGAAGCGTACAGACCAACGTGGCCGGAACCGAATCGTTCGGCAAGCCGCTTGGCAAGCCGCTCGTTGAGCTGGGCAACGCACAAGCGAGCGAGCTGAACGTCTCGGCCTGGACAAGCCGTCTGCGCTTGACGTCGACCAGGAGCCCATTAGCGCACAGGAAGTCCGCGCCAAGCAGTGCCATGGGCACGTCGGCGGTGACGAACGTCCATCGGAAAACCTGCCCTCCAAACCGCAGAGAGAGGCAGCGTTTTCCGTACGTACGGATGGGCGTCCCGTTCGCGGCAAGCAGCGCGGGGCCCCCACCCGCGGCGTGCTTGTCTGACGTGCCGGCGGGAATGACACTCACCTGCGCTCCCGTGTCGCACAGGTAACGGCGCCTGGAGAAGGTGTCCGTTATGAACAGCAGGCTGTTCGAATGGCCGGCGCTCATCGCCACTATTGAGCGCCGGCCCGGGCGTTTCCCGACCCGTTGAAGGAGCACGGCGGATGACACCGCCGAGCTTCGTGGCCGAACTTGGCATGGAACCAGCACCAGGTGGTGGAGCTGGAGGAGCGCGGCTGGCTCCGCCAGGCCGGTGGAGTTGGCGGGTTTCCCCGCGGTGGCGGTTTTCGCCGCGGCGGTGGGCGGGGCGTGGCGGCGTTCACGAGGTGCGTATCAGCATGCTGCTGAACATCAGCGTGCTGTAGAAGCTGATGCTGTGGAACATGCTGCTGAACATCAGCGTCGAGGGCCGTGGCGGCCACGCCGACGCTCGCCCGCATGTCCGAAGCGGCGAAGTACCTGTCCGCCTCGGCCGCCAATGCTCGGGGTTCCGTTAGCTCGGTCCCGGCCAACGCGAGGCGGACCTGCGCTGGAAGTTGGCGCCGGAAAAGCGCCCGGAATAGCGAACCGGGGGCTTCGTCGCCCAACAGTGACAGCATATGGTCCATTCGGACCGACGGGCGCGTCTCACCGAGCTCGGGGAGATCCAGGAGGCGGTCGGCCCGTGCGTCGTCCGTAAGGCCGAATGTGGCTAGGAGTAGCCGCTTGAGTGCCTCGTACTTGTGGCCGTTCGGTGGGTGGCGAAGGACGGACACAACTCGAGCGGCCGTGCCGGGCCCGAGGGAGGCGACGACGTGGCAATAGCGCGTGTCATCGCCGGTGAGGCGCCGAAGCTGAAATTGGGCTTCGGCCTGGACGAACCAGACTTCGGCCTGAGCCTCCCAAAATTCCGGAAGTTTGACGAAGTCGGCCATGGCGATGGCGTCGCGTGTGGAAGGATCGCTCCGGCAGATCCAACGTCGAGGGTCACCAGTAAAGCGCGGCGTTACGCGCGCTGCTTGTGAGCAAGGAGGAAGCGGACAAGCGGTAACATATAAACGTCTTTATTGTAAGACTACACTGTAACACTGTACTGTCCCGGGCTGGGCGCCCGGTGTATATCATGAGGCCACGCCTACCCCTGGTGCGTGGCCACCGCCCACTTGGTGCGCGGAATGATGTCACCACGCCAGTGGGCTTTTGTGTCCGCCACAACATCATGGTTAACAACACTTATTCCTCAAACGGAGTTCTTTACAATGAGCCATGTTTCAATTCCTACCTCCCCTACCCATCGAGCAGTTTCAGAGATAGAGGTACAAAGTTTTTTTTTATTATCTCAAACAGGATCCCAAATAACACGTGATTGCAAAAAACTTAACGACCAAAGGTAAAACAGTGTTCTATATCAACAAACTGGACCCGCACAATTTCATTGTGGGATACGTGTGGAAATGCTCACAATGAGGAAGGAATAATATTCAGCAGCATAGTGCGCATCACCCGCAATGCCAGCCCGCAGGAGAGCCGATGACAGGGCACATGGTGCTTTGGCCTTGGGGGACCGCAGGCAAGGAGAAGTCCGTGCATCAGTCAAGGCCTGCAACTCTGGTCTCCATGATAACTGGCCACATGGCTCTGAATAGCCAGGGCATATGGGAAAGAGGAAATAATAAGGGTTTAAAAAAATTACACAAAGACGAGGCATAAACAACATTACTATGGCGATGAAAGGAAGACGAGGAATCAAAGGAGATAATCCCATGAATACATGCTGAAGGAGTTTTATTTGTTCATTTTAGGGTCGCTCATGCAATCACCTTTTCCTTGCAGGTTTCATTGTGAGCAAGATGCATCAGAAAAGGTAATGAAAGGAATCTTATGAAACTGTTCAGCACAATTTTGGACATGGCGACCAAAGGGAATCCATCAACTGAACAAAAGAGTAGGTTGGTGCAACCATCTCCAAGACAGGTGCAGAGAGGCATTGGTGGAATAGCCAGGAGGTGTGCACATTCCCCTCTGACCTGTCTGGCCTGTGTCCGAATCAAGACTCATCTAAAAACTGCCGTCCTGGTGGTTTGTAGGCAGGGCGAAGAATCAAAATGTGTGCCATCCCTTGGAAGCACGTTAAAATGGGTGTCATATCTGCTAGCATTAGTTGAACCTTAAAAGATCGCACGGTGTCCTCCGCGAAGAGTAGGCGAGTCATCTCTAGCACCCTGAACAAACTACAAATGCCTACCCACTCAGTCGAGTATCCAAGATGGAGCAGCGACCAATCCAGAATTGAAACCCTATCGCTAAAAAAGTGCTTCGACAGAACGGCGATGATGATGATGAAGAAGAAACTGTTCTGCCAGAAGAGCCTTTTATCCGCACACTTTTAGAGAAAAAAAAAAAAAAAAAAAAGGGGGAAGGGGAAGGGGGTGGGGATATTGTAATCAGCTCCATTTGTCTGTCATACTTTCTCCTAAACAGTTGTGCAGAAATTTAGCAAACTTGGTATATATGATCACCACATGACAGGAATGTGAAGGAGCAGTACAAGTGGGTGGGGTCAAAAGGTCATATACCAATAAAATGAAATTACGGGCACATTTAAAAAATACACGACATGTAATCGACATAGGGAGACATGAAATATGTAATGATTTTTAGCTCACCTGGAACGGAGTTCCGGGGACCTTATAGGAAAACTCGTTCAAACATGAACCCAAAGCAAGCATTGAAAACAAGGACATAATGCTCACGTATGACCCGATTATCCCATGCAGCGTGAACATAGAAAGCAAAAGATTGCGACCAGACATTGTACTGAGGATCAAAAAGGAAAAGACAGCATTGCTGATTGAGATATCAGTACCCCCACGATTTTGGCCAAAATAATGCAGAAATCAAGAAAATAACCAAATACCAAAACCTTAAGAACGAAGTGAAAAGATCCTGGAAAGTGAAGAGCACTGAAATTGTACCAGAGACAATTGGGGCAACTGGAATGATAAAGAAGAACCTTGCAGACAGATCTTAAAAACCATCCCTGGGAACATGACCACAAACGAACTACAGTTGGAGGCTGTACGGGGTTCAGCGATGATCCTGAAAAAGAGAGCCCTCGGAACAAAACTCCGAGAACAACTTCACAACTTAGCCCATGAATCGCAATCCTTCACCGACACGGGGGTGGATACTTCGACACCTGGGAGGACTCCGTTCCACCGTCTGAAACCCAAACGATGGTGATAACAACCAACAGAACACACAGACACACTAGATGCAGTACAGACCTGATGGGCCAAGTGGCCTCATGTATAAAAGCTCCTTATCTATTTTTTATGAACTCCAACCAATTATGCAGAAGGCGAAATGGTCAGAGGAAGCAATGCATACCCCCAACCCCTCATGCACCACATACAATAAATGCACCAACCCAGATGGGTCTTTGAAGGGAAAACTTCAAAACAAAGCAGCATCGATACTCTCGGTCTAGGCCTTGGACATACACCAACAAAGGAGATTACTACCAAAACGAGCAGAACCACAGGCAGAGACAACATAATAAAATGAAAATTCTGAAACCAAAGCTATTTTTATTACTTCACAAGATCATTTGCTTCCAACAAAGTCCTGGAAATCACAACAAATCCGTCTATTCAGCAAACTACCGATGACAGTACCAATAGGATGGTCGTGAGAGAGAAGGCTTTGCAAGTCCCGGCTCACGCCGGCCAGGCTTTCGGTGGTGGACACTCGCCGACTGTTCCTTCGGACAGGTGCCTGTGGGATGCTGTCTTTGGCCACTCGCCGCGGGGTCTGTCCATCTCCTGTCGGCTGCTCGACCTCAACCTGATCAGCCGGTGCAACCTTGAATGCACATCCACACATGATCATACGATTGGCATGAGCATCCTTTTATGTTTAAGGCACTTGCATCAGAATAAAAGTGCAATGTACTTGCAACCATACCCGATTTGCGATGATCAAGCCAAATAGCCTTGGGTGGCAGGATTATTGTGTTTAAATTAACGCAATCATAATAATCAAGAAAGCTCACATGAGCCGATTGAAACACAAGGTTGAAATCCCAAAATCTGTCTCCAATCAGAGGTGACAAAAATGCACTCAAGTTTAACACTTTAAAATGTCGCATTTTTACTGGGCATTCAATCAAGGTAACCAAGGTAAATTGCAGCAGTAGAAGACATTCAACTGTATGATTGTCTGGTATTAAAGCAAATAAATGAATAAAACAAGGCTGCAAGTCCGAGGACATGGGCCTCACCTTAAAATGGAGACGTGTAGATTTTACATTCAGGTAAACAAGCACGTAGGTAGTGATAATGATTCCTGAAATAATGATTTTTTTTTTCTTCATGAATCAGGAATGAAAGAATGAAAATTTCTTTAGGAAAAAAATGAAATAATGATAAATAATGATGCCTGAAAGCATATACAGGGTGGCCTGAAAGTCGCTATACCCCTGCTAAATTTCTAACACCTTCCTCTCCCTCGCCGTGGTGGTATGAGGCAACACCGACTCACTGACGCAGGAGTGAGTAGGAAGTTAGACAGCATGGCGGACACAAGTTGTTAGTGTCGAAGAGTGGTTGGTTGCTTGCATTTAGGGGCACACATGCCAAACCATTGCTCGAGTGCAGACAGCTTTCATGGAACACTTTGGAAAACATTCTCCAGCAGAGCTCCTCTGCCATAGCCACCTCGTAGTCCAGATCTAAACTCCAGACAACTCTGTGGGGCTTCATCAAGGAGAAAGTGTCGACAGACGAGTGGAGGATGATTGAATAGCACGCTGAAGTTGTGGCTTCACAGGTGACTCCACAAATGCTACACAACATGTCAAAGAGGACTCTGAACGAATTCACTACTACAAGGAGAATGATGGAGTGCATACAGATACAATGTCTGATTAATTATTTAAAGTATTGTACGACACAAAAAAACAAACCAAAAAAAAAACCTTGTATATCAAATGAGTTTAAGAACGAATGCTTCACTAATCATCATCGGTCGATCTCGATCGGACACTACTGACAAAATTTTTCCACTGTTCTCTTCTCGCCATTGCTTCTGAGAGGTCACGCCTGTTGATTTTGGTGTCGCAATCCAGTGTATCGATGTAGGTTGTAGCGGGTCATCCTCTTGAGCGGTCACCATGAGAAGGTTCCCAGAAAAGTACCATCTTGGCCATCCCTCGATCACTTCAACAATGCCCACTGAACCTGAGACTTTTCTGGAGTAGTGACGCCGATACTCTGGGGGATCTGGGGATCTTTCCAAACAGTTGCTCGTTAGTCCAGTGTGCTCTCCATGAAATGTTGAGTGATGCCCTCCATCGAGCCATTTGGACAGAATGTTGGTCATCATCCAAGTTTCTGCTCCATACAGGAGAACACTCTCGAATGCGGCGCGAAAGAAGTGTTCCTTCAGTTCTCTGCACAGGTCACTCCTCCAAAAAACATTCATCTTTGCTGATGCTGCCCAGGCTTTCACAATCCGGATCTTCATGTCCCTTGCAGTGCAGTCAATGTATGACCCCAGATATTGAAAATCTGGGACACACCTCAATTTGGTACCACTGAGAGAGATGAGATCGTCAATGTTGCCAAACGACATTAACTCAGTCTTTTCTTCATTGAAGATGAGGCTGACTTCTGCGGTTGCACACTCAACCCTTTGTAGAAGTTGTTGCGCTTCAGATAGAGTGTCGGAGAGAATGTTTATATAATCAGCGAAATCAGTATCTGTGATGGTGTTAGTTGGGTAACAACTGCTGCGTCTCTCATGTAGGGTAACTCCGAGCTGCTCGTTCACAACCGTTGATTGCTGATCGGAGAGAAAAGTCGAGAGTAATGACGAAGAGGAAGGGGGCGAGTGTGTCCCCTTGGAAAACTCTGGCCAGTATTTGGAAGAAATCCATTTTCCCATCAGGTGAGCATATGCGAGCTGTCGTGTCCTGACAGTCGTGGCCAAAAATATCCACACCCTTGCACTTTTTCAAATGAGTCACAATTTTCTCGAAAAAGAAGTTGAAATTGACAATAGTATTTGGTCTCCACAATTCTTTATTTCACTGTTAAAATTACAGAACCTTTGCTTTTGATTCAGACCTGAATATAGATCTGCTCATTGTTGGCCACTTCAGAACAGTCCAGCATTTTGTCTTGAACATTCCTGAGTGCTTTTTGAAGTGTGTTTGGGGTCATTGTCCTGCTGCACGACCCATGACCTATGATGGAGACCCAGCTTTCTGACACTGGGTTGAACATTGCACTCCAAAATGCCTTGGTAATCTCCTGATTTCATGATGCCATGCACACATTCAAGGCACCCAGTGCCAGAGGCAGCACAACAACCCCAAAACATCACTGAACCTCCTCCATGTTTGACTGTAGGGAAGGTGTTCTTTTCTTTGAAGGCTTCATTTTGTTTTCTGTAAACATAGAGATGTGCTTTACCAAAAGCTCTAATTTGGTCTCATTTGTCCACAGGACATTCTCCCAGAAGGATTTTGGCTTGTTCAGGTGTTTTCGAAAACTTCAGGCGGGCTTTCTTACGTCTCTCTCAGCAGTGGGGTCCTCCTGGGTCTCCCACCATAGAACTCCCTTTCATTGAGTTGGCGACAGATGGTGCGAGTTGAAACTGTCGTACCTTGTGTCTGAAGGTCAGCGTGAATCTGTTTGGCAGTTGATCGAGGTGCTTTCTCCACCATTCAAACAATGCTTCGCTGCAATCTTCGATCAAGTTTTCTCTTCCGGCCACGTCCAGGGAGATTGGCTACAGTGCCATGGGCCTTAAACTTCCTGATAACATTGCTCAAGGTGGACACAAGAACATCAAGGTATCTGGAGATGGACCTGTAGCCTTGAGATTGTCCATGCTTGGCTACAATATTGTGTCCGACCTCCTCAGACAATTCTCTGGTTTTCTTTCTTTTCTCCATGCTCATTGCAGTACACACAGACACAAAACAGCAGAATGACTACTTTTCTCTGTTCAAACTGGTTGAATGAGTGATTTTTATATTGCAGGTACCTGCAACTCCCCACTGGTGAGTTCAATTCTAAAGGAAAGGAGAATAACCTGCTTGAAATCCAATTATTTCTAACGACGTCTAAAAGGTGCCAATAATATTGTCCGAGCCATTTTAGGATTTGTGTGTGGAATAAGCTAAGATTAAGTATTTTTTTCAGCATTTGTTTTGTTCCCCTGCAAGTCAAAGAAATACATGTGTGGATACCAAAATATTTCTTCATTTCAACAATTTCCTGGAAGAAATGGTTCATTATTTGAAAAAAGTGCAAGGTGCCAATAGTTTTGGCCATAACTAATACCTATGGCGTTCACGATTTTTTTTGGAATGCCATATGCAATCAGAATCTCAAGCATTTTTTCACAGTGTATAGAATCAAATGCCTTGCGAAAGTCGACGAGTCAATATCGCAGGTAGATTCTTCGCTTTTATCCCTTCAATGATTCTTCGGAGTGTAAGGATTTGTACTGTTGCTGATCTGTTTGGGCGAAACCCGTTTTGATTGTTGCGCAGTATTGGCTCGATGAGTAGTCTTATCCTGTATAAGAGCAGTTTGTTGTAGATTTTTGTTGAGATACTAGTTAGGCCGATTAGATAGTTCTTTGCAATGCTTATATCCCATTTCTTCGGAAACGGTACGATTTCACTCGATGACCACTGAATTGGTTTATACCCAGACAAGGCTCTGTTGCAGATTTCTAGCAGCTGCTCGTTGAGTGCACCACTTTTCCAAACCTCCAGTGGAATTCTGAAAATACCCGAGGCTTTGTTGTTAGCCAATTATTTTGTTACTGTTATTAGTTCTTTCATTGTGAAGTTTCCTGTGTCATTTGGCAGCCAATCCGCCATCAAAGCCACCAAAGGTGGATGGAGGTTATGCTTTCATCCCTGTCTGTTTGTCTGTCTGTCTGTCTGTCTGTGAACAAGATATCTCAAAAAGTTATGGATGGATTCAGACGAAATTTGGCAGAGAGGTAGCTTATATGACAAGGACGAAATGATTAGATTTTAGTGAAGATCCGGATTCGTATCCGGCTACTAGAATTTTTAAAAGTGATTCTTCACCATTGGGCGATAAGGCCAAAAACGATACAAAGCAGGATATCTCTAAAAGTTGTGGGCGGATTTAGACGAAACTTGGTTGAGAGGTTGTGTGTGTGATGAGAACCAATTGATTCGATTTTGGTGAAGATCTGAATGTGGATTCGGATATGAGAGTTATTTAATATTTTAATTGATTCTTCACCATTGCGAGATCGGGCTAAAACCAATATATAGAGCAGTATATCTCAAAAAGTTATGGATGGATTTGGACGAAACTCGGTGGACAGGTTGCGTGTGCGTGACAATGAAGAATCTTAAATTTTGGTGAAGATCTGGATCCGGATCCGTCCAGTAGAATGTTTTATGCCTCTGCCCCCAAAGGTGGCTGGAGGAATTATGTTTTCGGGTTGTTCGTCTGTCCGTCCGTGCTCAACCTCGTTTCCTCAGCAAACACATGGCTGATTGAGACAAAACTTTCAGGGTAGCAGTGACACCGATGCAGAATGTTTTCATGATAATTGTGACGCCATAGGTCATATGGAATGGCAGCCATCTTGGATTAAACACAAATAAATAAATATTTCTCAGAAACCGCTGAATGGAATAATTTGAAACTTGGCACATTGTCAAGTGCTCCCAATGTGGAACAAAAGCATGATAATGACATCATAGGTGGTGTATACCAGCCAAAAATGTTTTAATAGAATTCCTTATCCTAAAAATCTGACAATGCATGCACATGATCTATGACCCATTTGTATTGAAATATTACATTTATGACATCATAGGTCACATAGTTTGGCAGCCATATTGGATTTAACCTAAAACCTTAAAAAAACATCTTCTCCGAAACCACCAAATCAATTGACTCAAAACTTTACATCATTGACAAGGCATGGTGATTAAAAGTTGATCACGAAAATATCATTGGTCACATGGTGTGGCAGCCATATTGGATTGAAGGAAAATATTAAATTTAAAATTAAAAAACAGCTCACCCTATCGATACTAAATTTTACAAATATCATCTAACACCATTGTTGCATATCGTTTGAAAATGATGATGTCGTAGGTCACGTGGTTTGGCAGCGATATTGAATAGAAAAACGAACCTTATCCGATCAACACGAAACTTCAGGAATGTGATCCCCAACACATACATATGTAGAGTGTACATTTTCGAGGTCACGTCACGTGGTGTAGCAGCCATATTAGCTTGAAAGCCAATATTTTTTTATTGGCTTTCAAGGCTTGAAAGCCTTCTTTGAAACCGCTTCACCGATCGATGTGAAGTCATGGCTGGTGAAAACGTGATGATTGAAAACGGCTGAAGGGATTTAAATTCAAACTTGTTTACTTTTAGGGAAGGGAACGAGGACATCTACCCATTGTGGGACTATGCGGAGGCATATTGGCGACACTGTCGCGATGCTCTAGTTTAAGTGATTCTTCACCATTGGTAGATAGGGCCAAAAACGATGTACAGCAGGATATCTCAAAAAGTTGTGGACGGATGATTGTGATGAAATGTGATTCTGTATTGTGATTTTCTGGTCTATGGGATACAAAACGTAAACTACTCACCTGGTGGAGGTATGCCCTCTACTGAGTGCTGTTCTAGTTTCTTCCAGTAATTTCGTTTACCGTACGCCATATTAGTTGTGACTGATAATGGACTGCTGTAGATGTGATTTTGACGGTTTTGTCCCTAATATACCTTTCTTGACACTCATCATAAGCACATTTTAGTTATTGTTTTGTGTTATCGTATTCTATAATACTAGTTGCAGTTCCATTTGCAGATTTTGCGATGGATGCAGATTTCAGTGCTGCACGCTTTTCGATTACATTTTCATCCTCCCACGGAACTCAACGTTTGCAATTAATCCTTTTTGGTATAGGTTTCTCAGCTGAGTAGTTGTGAGCGACGCTGATATTGTTGTACTTGGCATCGGCCGTTTTTGGTACTTGTGGCTGCTTGCAGTGTGTCAAATCCGTTTTTGTTTTTTTTCACTTCCACTGTGTAGGCCTGAAGAATTGACTGGTTTTTCAGCTTACTCCACTCATACTGTGCGAAAGATGATGGGAATAGAGCCTGTGATGGATGAGGTGAAGAGGAACAGGTTGAGATGGTTTGGTCATGTGTTGAGGAAGGATGAAAGTGACTGGTTGAGAAGAGTGATGGAAATGAATGTAGAAGGAAGTAGAGGATGGCGAAGACCGAGAAAGACTTGGCTAAAGATGGTGGAAGATGAAATGCGGGCAAGGGGGTTAACAAGGAGAGATGCAGAAAATAGGGCAAAATGGAGAAGATTGTCATGGGGACCGCAAGGCTAACCCCCGCTCTAGCAGGGAACATGGCCTTAAAATGCATGTTGTTGTTGTACTCCAGTCATACTGTGGTGGATTTTGACTTTTGATGTTTGTTAGCAGACTTGGTCTTCATTTAGCGGTTACTAGCCGATGATCTGAACCGACTGAGTGGAAACAGACAGCACCCAAAATATCAGCCGGGGGCTAAAAATCCATTAAACCGCTACACGTCAGGTTTGTTCAAGTCTGAAGGGGTTACTAGTCTGAAAGGGTTACTAGTCTGAAAGGGTTACTAGTCTGAAAGGGTTACTAGTCTGAAAGGGTTACAAGTCTGAAGGGGTTACTAGTCTGAAAGGGTTACAAGTCTGAAGGGGTTACAAGTCTGAAGGGGTTACAAGTCTGAAGGGGTTACAAGTCTGAAAGGGTTACAAGTCTGAAAGGGTTACAAGTCTGAAAGGGTTACAAGTCTGAAAGGGTTACAAGTCTGAAAGGGTTACAAGTCTGAAAGGGTTACAAGTCTGAAAGGGTTACAAGTCTGAAGGGGTTACAAGTCTGAAAGGGTTACAAGTCTGAAAGGGTTACAAGTCTGAAAGGGTTACAAGTCTGAAGGGGTTACAAGTCTGAAGGGGTTACAAGTCTGAAAGGGTTACAAGTCTGAAAGGGTTACAAGTCTGAAAGGGTTACAAGTCTGAAAGGGTTACAAGTCTGAAGGGGTTACAAGTCTGAAGGGGTTACAAGTCTGAAAGGGTTACAAGTCTGAAAGGGTTACAAGTCTGAAGGGGTTACAAGTCTGAAAGGGTTACAAGTCTGAAAGGGTTACAAGTCTGAAAGGGTTACAAGTCTGAAAGGGTTACAAGTCTGAAAGGGTTACAAGTCTGAAAGGGTTACAAGTCTGAAAGGGTTACAAGTCTGAAGGGGTTACAAGTCTGAAGGGGTTACAAGTCTGAAAGGGTTACAAGTCTGAAAGGGTTACAAGTCTGAAGGGGTTACAAGTCTGAAGGGGTTACAAGTCTGAAAGGGTTACTAGTCTGAAAGGGTTACAAGTCTGAAAGGGTTACAAGTCTGAAAGGGTTACAAGTCTGAAGGGGTTACAAGTCTGAAGGGGTTACAAGTCTGAAAGGGTTACAAGTCTGAAAGGGTTACAAGTCTGAAAGGGTTACAAGTCTGAAGGGGTTACAAGTCTGAAAGGGTTACAAGTCTGAAAGGGTTACAAGTCTGAAGGGGTTACAAGTCTGAAAGGGTTACAAGTCAAAGGGTTACAAGTCTGAAAGGGTTACAAGTCTGAAAGGGTTACAAGTCTGAAAGGGTTACAAGTCTGAAAGCGTTACAAGTCTGAAGAGGTTACAAGTCTGAAAGGGTTACAAGTCTGAAAGGGTTACAAGTCTGAAGGGTTACAAGTCTGAAGGGGTTACAAGTCTGAAAGGGTTACAAGTCTGAAAGGGTTACAAGTCTGAAAGGGTTACAAGTCTGAAGGGGTTACAAGTCTGAAGGGGTTACAAGTCTGAGGGGGTTACAAGTCTGAAGGGGGTTACAAGTCTGAGGGGGTTAGAAGTCTGAGGGGGTTACAAGTCTGAGGGGGTTAGAAGTCTGAAGGGGTTACAAGTCTGAAGGGGTTACAAGTCTGAAGGGGGTTACAAGTCTGAAGGGGGTTACAAGTCTGAAGGGGTTACAAGTCTGAAGGGAGTTACAAGTCTGAAGGGGTTACTAGTCTGAAGCGGTTACTAGTCTGAAGGGGTTACGAGTCTGAAAGGGTGACGAGTCTGAAAGGGTTACTAGTCTGAAGGGGTTACGAGTCTGAAGGGGTTACGAGTCTGAAGGGGTTACAAGTCTGAAGGGGTTACAAGTCTGAAGGGGTTACAAGTCTGAAAGGGTTACAAGTCTGAAGGGGTTACAAGTCTGAAAAGGTTACTAGTCTGAAAAGGTTACTAGTCTGAAAGGGTTACTAGTCTGAAGGGGTTACTACTCTGAAGGGGTTACTACTCTGAAAAGGTTACTAGTCTGAAGGGGTTACTAGTCTGAAGGGGTTACAAGTCTGAAGGGGTTACTAGTCTGAAGGGGTTTCAAGTCTGAAAAGGTTACTAGTCGGAAAGGGTTACTAGTCTGAAAGGGTTACTAGTCTAAAGGGGTTACTAGTCTGAAAAGGTTACTAGTCTGAAGGGGTTACTAGTCTGAAAGGGTTACTAGTCTGAAAGGGTTACAAGTCTGAAAGGGTTACTACTCTGAAGGGGTTACTAGTCTGAAAGGGTTACTAGTCTGAAAGGGTTACTAGTCTGAAAGGGTTACTAGTCTGAAGGGGTTACGAGTCTGAAGGGGTTACGAGTCTGAAAGGGTTACTAGTCTGAAGGGGTTACAAGTCTGAAAGGGTTACTACTCTGAAGGGGTTACTAGTCTGAAAGGGTTACTAGTCTGAAAGGGTTACTAGTCTGAAAGGGTTACTAGTCTGAAGGGGTTACTAGTCTGAAAGGGTTACTAGTCTGAAAGGGTTACTAGTCTGAAAGGGTTACTAGTCTGAAGGGGTTACGAGTCTGAAGGGGTTACGAGTCTGAAAGGGTTACTACTCTGAAGGGGTTACTAGTCTGAAAGGGTTACTAGTCTGAAAGGGTTACTCGTCTGAAAGGGTTACTAGTCTGAAGGGGTTACGAGTCTGAAGGGGTTACGAGTCTGAAAGGGTTACTAGTCTGAAGGGGTTACGAGTCTGAAGGGGTTACGAGTCTGAAGGGGTTACGAGTCTGAAAGGGTTACTAGTCTGAAAGGGTTACTAGTCTGAAGGGGTTACGAGTCTGAAAGGGTTACTAGTCTGAAGGGGTTACAAGTCTGAAGGGGTTACAAGTCTGAAAGGGTTACAAGTCTGAAAGGGTTACAAGTCTGAAAGGGTTACTAGTCTGAAGGGGTTACTAGTCTGAAAGGGTTACTAGTCTGAAAGGGTTACTAGTCTGAAAGGATTACTAGTCTGAAAGGATTACTAGTCTGAAAGGGATACTAGTCTGAAGGGGTTACGAGTCTGAAGGGGTTACGAGTCTGAAGGGGTTACGAGTCTGAAAGGGTTACAAGTCTGAAGGGGTTACAAGTCTGAAGGGGTTACAAGTCTGAAGGGGTTACAAGTCTGAAAGGGTTACAAGTCTGAAGGGGTTACAAGTCTGAAGGGGTTACAAGTCTGAAGGGGTTACAAGTCTGAAGGGGTTACAAGTCTGAAGGGGTTACAAGTCTGAAGAGGTTACAAGTCTGAAGAGGTTACAAGTCTGAAGAAGTTACAAGTCTGAGGGGGTTACAAGTCTGAAGGGGTTACAAGTCTGAAAGGGTTACAAGTCTGAAGGGGTTACAAGTCTGAAGGGGTTACAAGTCTGAAGGGGTTACAAGTCTGAAGGGGTTACAAGTCTGAAGGGGTTACAAGTCTGAGGGGGTTACAAGTCTGAGGGGGTTACAAGTCTGAGGGGGTTACAAGTCTGAGGGGGTTACAAGTCTGAGGGGGTTACAAGTCTGAAGGGGTTACAAGTCTGAAGGGGTTACAAGTCTGAAGGGGTTACAAGTCTGAAGGGGTTACAAGTCTGAAGGGGTTACAAGTCTGACAGGGTTACAAGTCTGAAAGGGTTACAAGTCTGAAAGGGTTACAAGTCTGAAAGGGTTACAAGTCTGAAAGGGTTACAAGTCTGAAAGGGTTACAAGTCTGAAAGGGTTACAAGTCTGAAAGGGTTACAAGTCTGAAAGGGTTACAAGTCTGAAAGGGTTACAAGTCTGAAAGGGTTACAAGTCTGAAAGGGTTACAAGTCTGAAGGGGTTACAAGTCTGAAGGGGTTACAAGTCTGAAAGGGTTACAAGTCTGAAAGGGTTACAAGTCTGAAAGGGTTACAAGTCTGAAGGGGTTACAAGTCTGAAGGGGTTACAAGTCTGAAAGGGTTACAAGTCTGAAAGGGTTACAAGTCTGAAGGGGTTACAAGTCTGAAAGGGTTACAAGTCTGAAAGGGTTACAAGTCTGAAAGGGTTACAAGTCTGAAAGGGTTACAAGTCTGAAGGGGTTACAAGTCTGAAGGGGTTACAAGTCTGAAGGGGTTACAAGTCTGAAAGGGTTACAAGTCTGAAAGGGTTACAAGTCTGAAAGGGTTACAAGTCTGAAAGGGTTACAAGTCTGAAAGGGTTACAAGTCTGAAAGGGTTACAAGTCTGAAAGGGTTACAAGTCTGAAGGGGTTACAAGTCTGAAGGGGTTACAAGTCTGAGGGGGTTACAAGTCTGAGGGGGTTACAAGTCTGAGGGGGTTACAAGTCTGAAGGGGTTACAAGTCTGAAGGGGTTACAAGTCTGAAAGGGTTACAAGTCTGAAAGGGTTACAAGTCTGAAGGGGTTACAAGTCTGAGGGGGTTACAAGTCTGAGGGGGTTACAAGTCTGAAGGGGTTACAAGTCTGAAAGGGTTACAAGTCTGAAAGGGTTACAAGTCTGAAAGGGTTACAAGTCTGAAAGGGTTACAAGTCTGAAGGGGTTACAAGTCTGAAGGGGTTACAAGTCTGAAGGGGTTACAAGTCTGAGGGGGTTACAAGTCTGAGGGGGTTACAAGTCTGAAGGGGTTACAAGTCTGAAGGGGTTACAAGTCTGAAAGGGTTACAAGTCTGAAGGGGTTACAAGTCTGAAGGGGTTACAAGTCTGAAGGGGTTACAAGTCTGAAGGGGTTACAAGTCTGAAAGGGTTACAAGTCTGAAAGGGTTACAAGTCTGAAGGGGTTACAAGTCTGAGGGGGTTACAAGTCTGAGGGGGTTACAAGTCTGAAGGGGTTACAAGTCTGAAAGGGTTACAAGTCTGAAAGGGTTACAAGTCTGAAAGGGTTACAAGTCTGAAGGGGTTACAAGTCTGAAGGGGTTACAAGTCTGAGGGGGTTACAAGTCTGAGGGGGTTACAAGTCTGAGGGGGTTACAAGTTTGAAGGGGTTACAAGTCTGAAGGGGTTACAAGTCTGAAAGGGTTAGAAGTCTGAAGGGGTTACAAGTCTGAAGGGGTTACAAGTCTGAAGGGGTTACAAGTCTGAAGGGGTTACAAGTCTGAAAGGGTTACAAGTCTGAAAGGGTTACAAGTCTGAAAGGGTTACAAGTCTGAAAGGGTTACAAGTCTGAAAGGGTTACAAGTCTGAAAGGGTTACAAGTCTGAAGGGGTTACAAGTCTGAAGGGGTTACAAGTCTGAAAGGGTTACAAGTCTGAAAGGGTTACAAGTCTGAAGGGGTTACAAGTCTGAAGGGGTTACAAGTCTGAAGGGGTTACAAGTCTGAGGGGGTTACAAGTCTGAGGGGGTTACAAGTCTGAAGGGGTTACAAGTCTGAAAGGGTTACAAGTCTGAAAGGGTTACAAGTCTGAAAGGGTTACAAGTCTGAAAGGGTTACAAGTCTGAAGGGGTTACAAGTCTGAAGGGGTTACAAGTCTGAGGGGGTTACAAGTCTGAGGGGGTTACAAGTCTGAAGGGGTTACAAGTCTGAAGGGGTTACAAGTCTGAAAGGGTTACAAGTCTGAAAGGGTTACAAGTCTGAAGGGGTTACAAGTCTGAAGGGGTTACAAGTCTGAAAGGGTTACAAGTCTGAAAGGGTTACAAGTCTGAAGGGGTTACAAGTCTGAAGGGGTTACAAGTCTGAAAGGGTTACAAGTCTGAAAGGGTTACAAGTCTGAAGGGGTTACAAGTCTGAAGGGGTTACAAGTCTGAAAGGGTTACAAGTCTGAAAGGGTTACAAGTCTGAAAGGGTTACAAGTCTGAAGGGGTTACAAGTCTGAAGGGGTTACAAGTCTGAAGGGGTTACAAGTCTGAAGGGGTTACAAGTCTGAGGGGGTTACAAGTCTGAGGGGGTTACAAGTCTGAAGGGGTTACAAGTCTGAAGGGGTTACAAGTCTGAAAGGGTTACAAGTCTGAAGGGGTTACAAGTCTGAAGGGGTTACAAGTCTGAAGGGGTTACAAGTCTGAAGGGGTTACAAGTCTGAAAGGGTTACAAGTCTGAAAGGGTTACAAGTCTGAAGGGGTTACAAGTCTGAGGGGGTTACAAGTCTGAGGGGGTTACAAGTCTGAAGGGGTTACAAGTCTGAAAGGGTTACAAGTCTGAAGGGGTTACAAGTCTGAAGGGGTTACAAGTCTGAAGGGGTTACAAGTCTGAGGGGGTTACAAGTCTGAGGGGGTTACAAGTCTGAAGGGGTTACAAGTCTGAAGGGGTTACAAGTCTGAAGGGGTTACAAGTCTGAAAGGGTTACAAGTCTGAAGGGGTTACAAGTCTGAAGGGGTTACAAGTCTGAAGGGGTTACAAGTCTGAAGGGGTTACAAGTCTGAAAGGGTTACAAGTCTGAAAGGGTTACAAGTCTGAAAGGGTTACAAGTCTGAAGGGGTTACAAGTCTGAAGGGGTTACAAGTCTGAAAAGGTTACAAGTCTGAAAGGGTTACAAGTCTGAAAGGGTTACAAGTCTGAAAGGGTTACAAGTCTGAAGGGGTTACAAGTCTGAAGGGGTTACAAGTCTGAAGGGGTTACAAGTCTGAAGGGGTTACAAGTCTGAGGGGGTTACAAGTCTGAGGGGGTTACAAGTCTGAAGGGGTTACAAGTCTGAAGGGGTTACAAGTCTGAAAGGGTTACAAGTCTGAAAGGGTTACAAGTCTGAAAGGGTTACAAGTCTGAAAGGGTTACAAGTCTGAAGGGGTTCCAAGTCTGAAGGGGTTACAAGTCTGAAGGGGTTACAAGTCTGAAGGGGTTACAAGTCTGAGGGGGTTACAAGTCTGAGGGGGTTACAAGTCTGAGGGGGTTACAAGTCTGAAGGGGTTACAAGTCTGAAGGGGTTACAAGTCTGAAAGGGTTACAAGTCTGAAAGGGTTACAAGTCTGAAGGGGTTACAAGTCTGAGGGGGTTACAAGCCTGAGGGGGTTACAAGCCTGAGGGGGTTACAAGCCTGAAGGGGTTACAAGTCTGAAAGGGTTACAAGTCTGAAAGGGTTACAAGTCTGAAGGGGTTACAAGTCTGAAAGGGTTACAAGTCTGAAAGGGTTACAAGTCTGAAAGGGTTACAAGTCTGAGGGGGTTACAAGTCTGAAGGGGTTACAAGTCTGAAAGGGTTACAAGTCTGAAGGGGTTACAAGTCTGAGGGGGTTACAAGTCTGAAAGGGTTACAAGTCTGAAGGGGTTACAAGTCTGAGGGGGTTACAAGTCTGAAAGGGTTACAAGTCTGAAGGGGTTACAAGTCTGAGGGGGTTACAAGTCTGAAAGGGTTACAAGTCTGAAGGGGTTACAAGTCTGAGGGGGTTACAAGTCTGAAAGGGTTACAAGTCTGAAGGGGTTACAAGTCTGAAGGGGTTACAAGTCTGAAGGGGTTACAAGTCTGAAGGGGTTACAAGTCTGAAAGGGTTACAAGTCTGAAAGGGTTACAAGTCTGAAAGGGTTACAAGTCTGAAGGGGTTACAAGTCTGAGGGGGTTACAAGCCTGAGGGGGTTACAAGTCTGAAGGGGTTACAAGTCTGAAAGGGTTACAAGTCTGAAAGGGTTACAAGTCTGAAGGGGTTACAAGTCTGAAAGGGTTACAAGTCTGAAAGGGTTACAAGTCTGAAAGGGTTACAAGTCTGAAGGGGTTACAAGTCTGAAGGGGTTACAAGTCTGAAGGGGTTACAAGTCTGAAAGGGTTACAAGTCTGAAAGGGTTACAAGTCTGAAAGGGTTACAAGTCTGAAAGGGTTACAAGTCTGAAAGCGTTACAAGTCTGAAGAGGTTACAAGTCTGAAAGGGTTACAAGTCCGAAAGGGTTACAAGTCTGAAGGGGTTACAAGTCTGAAAGGGTTACAAGTCTGAAAGGGTTACAAGTCTGAAAGGGTTACAAGTCTGAAAGGGTTACAAGTCTGAAAGGGTTACAAGTCTAAAGGGGTTACAAGTCTAAAGGGGGTTACAAGTCTGAAGGGATAACAAGTCTGAGGGGGTTACAAGTCTGAGGGGGTTACAAGTCTGAAGGGGGTTACAAGTCTGAGGGGGTTAGAAGTCTGAGGGGGTTACAAGTCTGAGGGGGTTAGAAGTCTGAAGGGGTTACAAGTCTGAAGGGGTTACAAGTCTGAAGGGGTTACAAGTCTGAAGGGGGTTACAAGTCTGAAGGGGGTTACAAGTCTGAAGGGGTTACAAGTCTGAAGGGGGTTACAAGTCTGAAGGGGTTACAAGTCTGAAGGGGTTACAAGTCTGAAGGGGTTACAAGTCTGAAGGGGTTACAAGTCTGAAAGGGTTACAATTCTGAAAGGGTTACAAGTCTGAAGGGGTTACAAGTCTGAAGGGGGTTACAAGTCTGAAGGGGTTACAAGTCTGAAGGGGTTACAAGTCTGAAGGGGTTACAAGTCTGAAAGGGTTACAAGTCTGAAAGGGTTTCAAGTCTGAAAGGGTTACAAGTCTGAAGGGGTTACAAGTCTGAAAGGGTTACAAGTCTGAAAGGGTTACAAGTCTGAAAGGGTTACAAGTCTGAAGGGGTTACAAGTCTGAAAGGGTTACAAGTCTGAAGGGGTTACAAGTCTGAAAGGGTTACAAGTCTGAAAGGGTTACAAGTCTGAAGGGGTTACAAGTCTGAAAGGGTTACAAGTCTGAAAGGGTTACAAGTCTAAAGGGGTTACAAGTCTAAAGGGGGTTACAAGTCTGAAGGGATAACAAGTCTGAGGGGGTTACAAGTCTGAGGGGGTTACAAGTCTGAGGGGGTTACAAGTCTGAGGGGGTTACAAGTCTGAAGGGGGTTACAAGTCTGAGGGGGTTAGAAGTCTGAGGGGGTTACAAGTCTGAGGGGGTTACAAGTCTGAGGGGGTTAGAAGTCTGAAGGGGTTACAAGTCTGAAGGGGTTACAAGTCTGAAGGGGGTTACAAGTCTGAAGGGGGTTACAAGTCTGAAGGGGGTTACAAGTCTGAAGGGGTTACAAGTCTGAAGGGGTTACAAGTCTGAAGGGGTTACAAGTCTGAAGGGGTTACAAGTCTGAAGGGGTTACAAGTCTGAAGGGGTTACAAGTCTGAAAGGGTTACAATTCTGAAAGGGTTACAAGTCTGAAGGGGTTACAAGTCTGAAGGGGTTACAAGTCTGAAGGGGTTACAAGTCTGAAGGGGTTACAAGTCTGAAGGGGTTACAAGTCTGAAGGGGTTACAAGTCTGAAGGGGTTACAAGTCTGAAGGGGTTACAAGTCTGAAAGGGTTACAAGTCTGAAAGGGTTACAAGTCTGAAAGGGTTACAAGTCTGAAAGGGTTACAAGTCTGAAAGGGTTACAAGTCTGAAAGGGTTACGAGTCTGAAGGGGTTACGAGTCTGAAAGGGTTACGAGTCTGAAGGGGTTACGAGTCTGAAAGGGTTACGAGTCTGAAAGGGTTACAAGTCTGAAGGGGTTACAAGTCTGAAGGGGTTACAAGTCTGAAAGGGTTACAAGTCTGAAAGGGTTACAAGTCTGAAGGGGTTACAAGTCTGAAGGGGTTACAAGTCTGAAGGGGTTACAAGTCTGAAGGGGTTACAAGTCTGAAAGGGTTACAAGTCTGAAAGGGTTACAAGTCTGAAGGGGTTACAAGTCTGAAAGGGTTACAAGTCTGAAAGGGTTACAAGTCTGAAAGGGTTACAAGTCTGAAAGGGTTACAAGTCTGAAAGGGTTACAAGTCTGAAGGGGTTACAAGTCTGAAAGGGTTACAAGTCTGAAAGGGTTACAAGTCTGAAAGGGTTACAAGTCTGAAAGGGTTACAAGTCTGAAAGGGTTACAAGTCTGAAGGGGTTACAAGTCTGAAGGGGTTACAAGTCTGAAAGGGTTACAAGTCTGAAAGGGTTACAAGTCTGAAAGGGTTACAAGTCTGAAAGGGTTACAAGTCTGAAAGGGTTACAAGTCTGAAAGGGTTACAAGTCTGAAAGGGTTACAAGTCTGAAAGGGTTACAAGTCTGAAAGGGTTACAAGTCTGAAGGGGTTACAAGTCTGAAGGGGTTACAAGTCTGAAAGGGTTACAAGTCTGAAAGGGTTACAAGTCTGAAAGGGTTACAAGTCTGAAGGGGTTACAAGTCTGAAAGGGTTACAAGTCTGAAGGGGTTACAAGTCTGAAGGGGTTACAAGTCTGAAAGGGTTACAAGTCTGAAAGGGTTACAAGTCTGAAAGCGTTACAAGTCTGAAGAGGTTACAAGTCTGAAAGGGTTACAAGTCTGAAAGGGTTACAAGTCTGAAGGGGTTACAAGTCTGAAAGGGTTACAAGTCTGAAAGGGTTACAAGTCTGAAAGGGTTACAAGTCTGAAAGGGTTACAAGTCTGAAAGGGTTACAAGTCTGAAAGGGTTACAAGTCTAAAGGGGTTACAAGTCTAAAGGGGTTACAAGTCTGAAGGGATAACAAGTCTGAGGGGGTTACAAGTCTGAGGGGGTTACAAGTCTGAGGGGGTTACAAGTCTGAAGGGGGTTACAAGTCTGAGGGGGTTAGAAGTCTGAGGGGGTTACAAGTCTGAGGGGGTTAGAAGTCTGAAGGGGTTACAAGTCTGAAGGGGTTACAAGTCTGAAGGGGGTTACAAGTCTGAAGGGGGTTACAAGTCTGAAGGGGTTACAAGTCTGAAGGGGGTTACAAGTCTGAAGGGGTTACAAGTCTGAAGGGGTTACAAGTCTGAAGGGGTTACAAGTCTGAAGGGGTTACAAGTCTGAAAGGGTTACAATTCTGAAAGGGTTACAAGTCTGAAGGGGTTACAAGTCTGAAGGGGGTTACAAGTCTGAAGGGGTTACAAGTCTGAAGGGGTTACAAGTCTGAAGGGGTTACAAGTCCGAAGGGGTTACAAGTCCGAAGGGGTTACAAGTCCGAAGGGGTTACAAGTCCGAAGGGGTTACAAGTCCGAAGGGGTTACAAGTCCGAAGGGGTTACAAGTCTGAAGGGGTTACAAGTCTGAAGGGGTTACAAGTCTGAAGGGGTTACAAGTCTGAGGGGGTTACAAGTCTGAGGGGGTTACAAGTCTGAGGGGGTTACAAGTCTGAAGGGGTTACAAGTCTGAAGGGGTTACAAGTCTGAAGGGGTTACAAGTCTGAGGGGGTTACAAGTCTGAAAGGGTTACAAGTCTGAAAGGGTTACAAGTCTGAAGGGGTTACAAGTCTGAAAGGGTTACAAGTCTGAAGAGGTTACAAGTCTGAAAGGGTTACAAGTCTGAAAGGGTTACAAGTCTGAAAGGGTTACAAGTCTGAAAGGGTTACAAGTCTGAAAGGGTTACAAGTCTGAAGGGGTTACAAGTCTGAAGGGGTTACAAGTCTGAGGGGGTTACAAGTCTGAGGGGGTTACAAGTCTGAAAGGGTTACAAGTCTGAAAGGGTTACAAGTCTGAAGGGGTTACAAGTCTGAAGGGGTTACAAGTCTGAAAGGGTTACAAGTCTGAAAGGGTTACAAGTCTGAAAGGGTTACAAGTCTGAAAGGGTTACAAGTCTGAAGGGGTTACAAGTCTGAAAGGGTTACAAGTCTGAAAGGGTTACAAGTCTGAAAGGGTTACAAGTCTGAAGGGGTTACAAGTCTGAAGGGGTTACAAGTCTGAGGGGGTTACAAGTCTGAGGGGGTTACAAGTCTGAAGGGGTTACAAGTCTGAAGGGGTTACAAGTCTGAAAGGGTTACAAGTCTGAAAGGGTTACAAGTCTGAAAGGGTTACAAGTCTGAAAGGGTTACAAGTCTGAAGGGGTTACAAGTCTGAAGGGGTTACAAGTCTGAAGGGGTTACAAGTCTGAAGGGGTTACAAGTCTGAAGGGGTTACAAGTCTGAGGGGGTTACAAGTCTGAGGGGGTTACAAGTCTGAAGGGGTTACAAGTCTGAAGGGGTTACAAGTCTGAAAGGGTTACAAGTCTGAAGGGGTTACAAGTCTGAAGGGGTTACAAGTCTGAAAGGGTTACAAGTCTGAAAGGGTTACAAGTCTGAAAGGGTTACAAGTCTGAAAGGGTTACAAGTCTGAAAGGGTTACAAGTCTGAAAGGGTTACAAGTCTGAAGGGGTTACAAGTCTGAAAGGGTTACAAGTCTGAAAGGGTTACAAGTCTGAAAGGGTTACAAGTCTGAGGGGGTTACAAGTCTGAAGGGGTTACAAGTCTGAAGGGGTTACAAGTCTGAAAGGGTTACAAGTCTGAAGGGGTTACAAGTCTGAAGGGGTTACAAGTCTGAAGGGGTTACAAGTCTGAAAGGGTTACAAGTCTGAAAGGGTTACAAGTCTGAAAGGGTTACAAGTCTGAAAGGGTTACAAGTCTGAAGGGGTTACAAGTCTGAAAGGGTTACAAGTCTGAAAGGGTTACAAGTCTGAAAGGGTTACAAGTCTGAAGGGGTTACAAGTCTGAAGGGGTTACAAGTCTGAAGGGGTTACAAGTCTGAGGGGGTTACAAGTCTGAGGGGGTTACAAGTCTGAAGGGGTTACAAGTCTGAAGGGGTTACAAGTCTGAAAGGGTTACAAGTCTGAAAGGGTTACAAGTCTGAAGGGGTTACAAGTCTGAGGGGGTTACAAGTCTGAGGGGGTTACAAGTCTGAAGGGGTTACAAGTCTGAAAGGGTTACAAGTCTGAAGGGGTTACAAGTCTGAAGGGGTTACAAGTCTGAAGGGGTTACAAGTCTGAAGGGGTTACAAGTCTGAAGGGGTTACAAGTCTGAAGGGGTTACAAGTCTGAAAGGGTTACAAGTCTGAAAGGGTTACAAGTCTGAAAGGGTTACAAGTCTGAAAGGGTTACAAGTCTGAAAGGGTTACAAGTCTGAAGGGGTTACAAGTCTGAAGGGGTTACAAGTCTGAAGGGGTTACAAGTCTGAAGGGGTTACAAGTCTGAAGGGGTTACAAGTCTGAAAGGGTTACAAGTCTGAAAGGGTTACAAGTCTGAAAGGGTTACAAGTCTGAAGGGGTTACAAGTCTGAAGGGGTTACAAGTCTGAAGGGGTTACAAGTCTGAAGGGGTTACAAGTCTGAAGGGGTTACAAGTCTGAAAGGGTTACAAGTCTGAAAGGGTTACAAGTCTGAAAGGGTTACAAGTCTGAAGGGGTTACAAGTCTGAAGGGGTTACAAGTCTGAAGGGGTTACAAGTCTGAAGGGGTTACAAGTCTGAAAGGGTTACAAGTCTGAAAGGGTTACAAGTCTGAAGGGGTTACAAGTCTGAGGGGGTTACAAGTCTGAGGGGTTTACAAGTCTGAAGGGGTTACAAGTCTGAAAGGGTTACAAGTCTGAAAGGGTTACAAGTCTGAAAGGGTTACAAGTCTGAAGGGGTTACAAGTCTGAAGGGGTTACAAGTCTGAAGGGGTTACAAGTCTGAGGGGGTTACAAGTCTGAGGGGGTTACAAGTCTGAAGGGGTTACAAGTCTGAAGGGGTTACAAGTCTGAAAGGGTTACAAGTCTGAAGGGGTTACAAGTCTGAAGGGGTTACAAGTCTGAAGGGGTTACAAGTCTGAAAGGGTTACAAGTCTGAAAGGGTTACAAGTCTGAAAGGGTTACAAGTCTGAAAGGGTTACAAGTCTGAAAGGGTTACAAGTCTGAAGGGGTTACAAGTCTGAAAAGGTTACAAGTCTGAAAGGGTTACAAGTCTGAAAGGGTTACAAGTCTGAAAGGGTTACAAGTCTGAAGGGGTTACAAGTCTGAAGGGGTTACAAGTCTGAAGGGGTTACAAGTCTGAAGGGGTTACAAGTCTGAAGGGGTTACAAGTCTGAAGGGGTTACAAGTCTGAGGGGGTTACAAGTCTGAGGGGGTTACAAGTCTGAAGGGGTTACAAGTCTGAAGTGGTTACAAGTCTGAAAGGGTTACAAGTCTGAAAGGGTTACAAGTCTGAAAGGGTTACAAGTCTGAAGGGGTTACAAGTCTGAAGGGGTTACAAGTCTGAAGGGGTTACAAGTCTGAAGGGGTTACAAGTCTGAGGGGGTTACAAGTCTGAGGGGGTTACAAGTCTGAAGGGGTTACAAGTCTGAAGGGGTTACAAGTCTGAAAGGGTTACAAGTCTGAAAGGGTTACAAGTCTGAAAGGGTTACAAGTCTGAAGGGGTTACAAGCCTGAGGGGGTTACAAGCCTGAGGGGGTTACAAGTCTGAAGGGGTTACAAGTCTGAAGGGGTTACAAGTCTGAAAGGGTTACAAGTCTGAAAGGGTTACAAGTCTGAAGGGGTTACAAGTCTGAAAGGGTTACAAGTCTGAAAGGGTTACAAGTCTGAAGGGGTTACAAGTCTGAAGGGGTTACAAGTCTGAAGGGGTTACAAGTCTGAAAGGGTTACAAGTCTGAAAGGGTTACAAGTCTGAAAGGGTTACAAGTCTGAAAGGGTTACAAGTCTGAAGGGGTTACAAGTCTGAAGGGGTTACAAGTCTGAAAGGGTTACAAGTCTGAAAGGGTTACAAGTCTGAAGGGGTTACAAGTCTGAAAGGGTTACAAGTCTGAAAGGGTTACAAGTCTGAAAGCGTTACAAGTCTGAAAGGGTTACAAGTCTGAAGGGGTTACAAGTCTGAAAGGGTTACAAGTCTGAAAGGGTTACAAGTCTGAAAGGGTTACAAGTCTGAAAGGGTTACAAGTCTGAAAGGGTTACAAGTCTAAAGGGGTTACAAGTCTGAAAGGGTTACAAGTCTGAAAGGGTTACAAGTCTGAAAGGGGTTACAAGTCTAAAGGGGTTACAAGTCTGAAAGGGTTACAAGTCTGAAAGGGTTACAAGTCTGAAAGGGTTACAAGTCTGAAGAGGTTACAAGTCTGAAAGGGTTACAAGTCTGAAAGGGTTACAAGTCTGAAAGGGTTACAAGTCTGAAGAGGTTACAAGTCTGAAAGGGTTACAAGTCTGAAAGGGTTACAAGTCTGAAAGGGTTACAAGTCTGAAGAGGTTACAAGTCTGAAAGGGTTACAAGTCTGAAAGGGTTACAAGTCTGAAAGGGTTACAAGTCTGAAGGGGTTACAAGTCTGAAAGGGTTACAAGTCTGAAAGGGTTACAAGTCTGAAAGGGTTACAAGTCTGAAAGGGTTACAAGTCTGAAAGGGTTACAAGTCTAAAGGGGTTACAAGTCTAAAGGGGGTTACAAGTCTGAAGGGATAACAAGTCTGAGGGGGTTACAAGTCTGAGGGGGTTACAAGTCTGAGGGGGTTACAAGTCTGAAGGGGGTTACAAGTCTGAGGGGGTTAGAAGTCTGAGGGGGTTACAAGTCTGAGGGGGTTAGAAGTCTGAAGGGGTTACAAGTCTGAAGGGGTTACAAGTCTGAAGGGGGTTACAAGTCTGAAGGGGGTTACAAGTCTGAAGGGGTTACAAGTCTGAAGGGGGTTACAAGTCTGAAGGGGTTACAAGTCTGAAGGGGTTACAAGTCTGAAGGGGTTACAAGTCTGAAGGGGTTACAAGTCTGAAGGGGTTACAATTCTGAAAGGGTTACAAGTCTGAAGGGGTTACAAGTCTGAAGGGGGTTACAAGTCTGAAGGGGTTACAAGTCTGAAGGGGTTACAAGTCTGAAGGGGTTACAAGTCTGAAGGGGTTACAAGTCTGAAAGGGGTTACAAGTCTGAAAGGGTTACAAGTCTGAAAGGGTTTCAAGTCTGAAAGGGTTACAAGTCTGAAGGGGTTACAAGTCTGAAAGGGTTACAAGTCTGAAAGGGTTACAAGTCTGAAAGGGTTACAAGTCTGAAGGGGTTACAAGTCTGAAAGGGTTACAAGTCTGAAGGGGTTACAAGTCTGAAAGGGTTACAAGTCTGAAAGGGTTACAAGTCTGAAGGGGTTACAAGTCTGAAAGGGTTACAAGTCTGAAAGGGTTACAAGTCTAAAGGGGTTACAAGTCTAAAGGGGGTTACAAGTCTGAAGGGATAACAAGTCTGAGGGGGTTACAAGTCTGAGGGGGTTACAAGTCTGAGGGGGTTACAAGTCTGAGGGGGTTACAAGTCTGAAGGGGGTTACAAGTCTGAGGGGGTTAGAAGTCTGAGGGGGTTACAAGTCTGAGGGGGTTAGAAGTCTGAAGGGGTTACAAGTCTGAAGGGGTTACAAGTCTGAAGGGGGTTACAAGTCTGAAGGGGGTTACAAGTCTGAAGGGGGTTACAAGTCTGAAGGGGTTACAAGTCTGAAGGGGGTTACAAGTCTGAAGGGGTTACAAGTCTGAAGGGGTTACAAGTCTGAAGGGGTTACAAGTCTGAAGGGGTTACAAGTCTGAAGGGGTTACAAGTCTGAAGGGGTTACAAGTCTGAAAGGGTTACAATTCTGAAAGGGTTACAAGTCTGAAGGGGTTACAAGTCTGAAGGGGGTTACAAGTCTGAAGGGGTTACAAGTCTGAAGGGGTTACAAGTCTGAAGGGGTTACTAGTCTGAAGGGGTTACACGCATTGAAGGGGTTACACGCATTGAAGGGGTTACACGCATTGAAGGGGTTACACGCATTGAAGGGGTTACACGCATTGAAGGCGGGTGGGTTTGCCCTGAATATGTTTAAGGGAATTATTGAGGAAGTTATGGATAAAATGTTGTGACTTTCGAAATGATGTAATCCGCCCCCAGAATGCTCCACATGCAGGTGCAGAAACCAGAGGAAACCGCTGTGTTCAGGGCACCATGATTGCTACCTAAAATGGCTCACAAATCTTCCAAAAGAGGCCGAAAATACCTGGCAACGTACCTGCAAGAAAAGGGTGTGCTTCGAAACAAGGAAAGAGTTGGAGAACTTTCTGAACTCGCCCAAAAAGCCGATAGCTTGGAGCTCTCTGTGCTGCAAAATCCTGCGGATGTGGCCCGAAGGCCCAAAGTGCAAGGCCTGAGGGTTTGCGGACGAGCGCATTCTAACCCAACCTTGGACCACCGCTGCCAGCGAGTGGACATTGAACTTTGCCGGATTAACTCGCGTGAACATGGCAGTCTTCGTGATTTACGGTACGTCTTCCATTGGAAAGCCAATACTTCCCAGAGGCAGACACCATATCTGGCTTGATTGCTTCTTAACACCGATGGAAAGGTCATATATACGAGGCTCGTCAATGCGCAGAGTTAGTTTAAAATGATGCTATTTACTAGTAACCATGTTTGGGAGGATTGGAGCGGTGGGAGTCGTATGGGGCTGTTATACATGGATATTTTTTGTTTGGTTCTGGGGCCACAAGAGAAACTAGACCACTCGGTAGAGCACACACCTCTGCCAGGGTGAAGAGTTTATGTTTTCTATCCCACTGATAGTCCGGATCTGGATTCGGAACTGAATCAAAATCTAATCGGCTTGTTTAATCACCGAACCAACTCGTCCACCAAGTTTATTCAGAACTTCTAATAACTTTTTTAAGTATGTTATATATCGCTTTTTACACAAACTCTCAATGGTGAAGAATGACTTAAGATTAAATAATTCTCGTATCCGAATCCATATTCAGATCGTCACCAAAATCGAAACGATTCGTCCTCGTCACATACCCAACCTGTCGACCAAGTTTCATGCAAATCCGTCCAAAACTTTTTGAAATATCCTGCTATATGTCGGTTTTGGCCCAATCTCCCAATGGTGAAAAATAACTTTAAAAATTATAGTAGCCGGATCCGGATCGTCACCAAAATCTAATCATTTCGTCCTTGTCACATACAAAACCTCCACCAAATTTCGTCCAAATCCATTCATAAATTTTTGAGATATCATGCTATGTATAGTTTTTGGCCCGATCTCCCAATGGTGAGGCTTCACATTAAAAAAAAAAAATTCTCAAATCCGAATCCACATTCACATCTTCACCAAAATAGAACATATTTGTCCTTGTCAGACGCCCAACCTGTCCACCAAATTTCGTCCAAATCCATTCATAAATTTTTGAGATATCATGCTATGTATAGTTTTTGGCCCGATCTCCCAATGGTGAAGGATCACATTTAAAAAAAAAAAATTCTCAAATCCGAATCGACATTCACATCTTCACCAAAATAGAATATATTTGTCCTTGTCAGACGCCCAACCTGTCCACCAAGTTTCATGCAAATCCGTCCAAAACTTTTTGAAATATCCTGCTATATGTCGGTTTTGGCCCAATCTCCCAAAGGTGAAAAATAACTTTAAAAATTCTAGTCGCCGGATCCGGATTTTCACCAAAATCTAATCATTTCGTCCTTGTCACATACAAAACCTCCACCAAATTTCGTCCAAATCCATTCATAAATTTTTGAGATATCATGCTATGTATAGTTTTTGGCCCGATCTCCCAATGGTGAGGAATCACATAAAAAAAAAAAAATTCTCAAATCCGAATCCACATTCACATCTTCACATCTTCACCAAAATAGAATATATTTGTCCTTGTAAGACGCCCAACCTGTCCACCAAATTTCGTCCAAATCCATTCATAAATTTTTGAGATATCATGCTATGTATAGTTTTTGGCCCAATCTCCCAATGGTGAAGGCTCACATTTAAAAAAAAATATTCTCAAATCCGAATCGACATTCACATCTTCACCAAAATAGAATATATTTGTCCTTGTCAGACGCCCAACCTGTCCAGCAAGTTTCATGCAAATCCGTCCAAAACTTTTTGAAATATCCTGCTATATGTCGGTTTTGGCCCAATCTCCCAATGGTGAAAAATAACTTTAAAAATTATAGTCGCCGGATCCGGATCGTCACCAAAATCTAATCATTTCGTCCTTGTCACATACAAAACCTCCACCAAATTTCGTCCAAATCCATTCATAAATTTTTGAGATATCATGCTATGTATAGTTTTTGGCCCAATCTCCCAATGGTGAGGCATCACATTAAAAAAAAAAAATTCTCAAATCCGAATCCACATTCACATCTTCACCAAAATAGAATATATTTGTCCTTGTCAGACGCCCAACCTGTCCACCAAATTTCGTCCAAATCCATTCATAAATTTTTGAGATATCATGCTATGTATAGTTTTTGGCCCGATCTCCCAATGGTGAAGGATCACATTAAAAAAAAAAAAATTCTCAAATCCGAATCGACATTCACATCTTCACCAAAATAGAATATATTTGTCCTTGTCAGACGCCCAACCTGTCCACCAAGTTTCATGCAAATCCGTCCAAAACTTTTTGAAATATCCTGCTATATGTCGGTTTTGGCCCAATCTCCCAAAGGTGAAAAATAACTTTAAAAATTCTAGTCGCCGGATCCGGATCTTCACCAAAATCTAATCATTTCGTCCTTGTCACATACAAAACCTCCACCAAATTTCGTCCAAATCCATTCATAAATTTTTGAGATATCATGCTATGTATAGTTTTTGGCCCGATCTCCCAATGGTGAGGCATCACATTAAAAAAAAAAAATTCTCAAATCCGAATCCACATTCACATCTTCACCAAAATAGAATATATTTGTCCTTGTCAGACGCCCAACCTGTCCACCAAATTTCGTCCAAATCCATTCATAAATTTTTGAGATATCATGCTATGTTTCGTTTTTGGCCCAATCTCCCAATGGTGAAGGCTCACATTTAAAAAAAAAAATTCTCAAATCCGAATCGACATTCACATCTTCACCAAAATAGAATATATTTGTCCTTGTCAGACGCCCAACCTGTCCACCAAGTTTCATGCAAATCCGTCCAAAACTTTTTGAAATATCCTGCTATATGTCGGTTTTGGCCCAATCTCCCAATGGTGAAAAATAACTTTAAAAATTATAGTCGCCGGATCCGGATCGTCACCAAAATCTAATCATTTCGTCCTTGTCACATACAAAACCTCCACCAAATTTCGTCCAAATCCATTCATAAATTTTTGAGATATCATGCTATGTATAGTTTTTGGCCCGATCTCCCAATGGTGAGGCATCACATTAAAAAAAAAAAATTCTCAAATCCGAATCCACATTCACATCTTCACCAAAATAGAATATATTTGTCCTTGTCAGACGCCCAACCTGTCCACCAAATTTCGTCCAAATCCATTCATAAATTTTTGAGATATCATGCTATGTATAGTTTTTGGCCCAATCTCCCAATGGTGAAGGCTCACATTTAAAAAAAAAAATTCTCAAATCCGAATCGACATTCACATCTTCACCAAAATAGAATATATTTGTCCTTGTCAGACGCCCAACCTGTCCACCAAGTTTCATGCAAATCCGTCCAAAACTTTTTGAAATATCCTGCTATATGTCGGTTTTGGCCCAATCTCCCAATGGTGAAAAATAACTTTAAAAATTCTAGTAGCCGGATCCGGATCGTCACCAAAATCTAATCATTTCGTCCTTGTCACATACAAAACCTCCACCAAATTTCGTCCAAATCCATTCATAAATTTTTGAGATATCATGCTATGTATAGTTTTTGGCCCGATCTCCCAATGGTGAGGCATCACATTAAAAAAAAAAAATTCTCAAATCCGAATCCACATTCACATCTTCACCAAAATAGAATATATTTGTCCTTGTCAGACGCCCAACCTGTCCACCAAATTTCGTCCAAATCCATTCATAAATTTTTGAGATATCATGCTATGTATAGTTTTTGGCCCGATCTCTCAATGGTGAAGGATCACATTTAAAAAAAAAAATTCTCAAATCCGAATCGACATTCACATCTTCACCAAAATAGAATATATTTGTCCTTGTCAGACACCCAACCTGTCCACCAAGTTTCATGCAAATCCGTCCAAAACTTTTTGAAATATCCTGCTATATGTCGGTTTTGGCCCAATCTCCCAATGGTGAAAAATAACTTTAAAAATTCTAGTAGGCGGATCCGGATCGTCACCAAAATCTAATCATTTCGTCCTTGTCACATACAAAACCTCCACAAAATTTCGTCCAAATCCATTCATAAATTTTTGAGATATCATGCTATGTATAGTTTTTGGCCCGATCTCCCAATGGTGAGGCATCACATTAAAAAAAAAAAATTCTCAAATCCGAATCCACATTCACATCTTCACCAAAATAGAATATATTTGTCCTTGTCAGACGCCCAACCTGTCCACCAAATTTCGTCCAAATCCATTCATAAATTTTTGAGATATCATGCTATGTATAGTTTTTGGCCCGATCTCCCAATGGTGAAGGATCACATTTTTAAAAAAAAATTCTCAAATCCGAATCGACATTCACATCTTCACCAAAATAGAATATATTTGTCCTTGTCAGACACCCAACCTGTCCACCAAGTTTCATGCAAATCCGTCCAAAACTTTTTGAAATATCCTGCTATATGTTGGTTTTGGCCCAATCTCCCAAAGGTGAAAAATAACTTTAAAAATTCTAGTCGCCGGATCCGGATCTTCACCAAAATCTAATCATTTCGTCCTTGTCACATACAAAACCTCCACCAAATTTCGTCCAAATCCATTCATAAATTTTTGAGATATCATGCTATGTATAGTTTTTGGCCCGATCTCCCAATGGTGAGGCATCACATTAAAAAAAAAAAAATTCTCAAATCCGAATCCACATTCACATCTTCACCAAAATAGAATATATTTGTCCTTGTCAGACGCCCAACCTGTCCACCAAGTTTCGTCCAAATCCGTTCACAACTTTTTGAGATATCCTGCTTTGTATAGTTTTTAGCCCGATCTCTCAATGGTAAAGAATCACTTAAAAAATTATAGTAGCCGAATCCGAATCCGGATCGTCACCAAAATCTAATCATTTCGTCTTGGTCACATTCGCTGCCTCTCTGCCAAATTTCGTCCGAATCCGTCCACTACTTTTTGAGATATCCGGCTATGTATAGTTTTTGGCCCCATCCCCCAATGGTGAAGAATCACTTAAAAAATTCTAGTAGCCGGATCCGACTCCGGATCGTCACCAAAATCTAATCATTTCGTCTTCGTCACATTCGCTGCCTCTCTGCCAAATTTCGTCCGAATCCGTCCACAACTTTGAAATATCCTGCCCACAGTTAAACAAACTGGAGGTGAATACACACCTTCGTCCACCTTCGTCCACCTTCGGTAGTGGAAGCAAAGAGCGTAACCCCGTCTTTAGGGGCTCGCTGCAAACGTGCAACAACCCTTTATTAGTAGTTGTGCCATCTTGTAGTTAGTAGCGAACGTCCATAGCAACTATGGTGAGGAAGGAAAGATTGACACAAGAGTTGATGTTGATGAATCGAAATGTAAAAGGTGGAATAAAATGGCCAATTGTTTTTTGTTTGTTTACTTTTTTTAAATAGTAAACACTTGAACCTTCTTCTCTGAAACCACTGATGGGATTGCGACCAAATTTGGCACAAATTTTATTTGTTGTGTTGTGACGAAATTTTGTTCACGGCATTTAAAAAAAAAAAATCAGGGTCTAAGAGGTCGACTGGGGATCAAAGTGGATCCAGGTTTGACCCCCCCCCAAAAAATAGGAATTTGCCTTTTTTCCTCTGAAACTACACAAACTATTTCGATGAAACTTGACCACAACCTTCATCACCCGTGATGAACCAACGTTTTTTCATGGCATCAAAAAAAAAATCTGCCCCTTTGGGGATCTATGGGGGGGGGCTTGCCCTCCCCCCACAGAATAGGTATTTGCTTTCTTCTCAGAACCTTCACACACAATTCTGATGAAACTTCACCACAACCTTAATCACCCATGTTGTACCAAAGTTTGTTCCTGGAATTTATAAAAATCGGGGTCTAAGGTGGTCTATGGGGGGCTATGGGGGGCTTGCCACCCCCCCAGAATAGGTATTTGTTTTTTTCTCAGAACCTTCACACACAATTTTGATGAAACTTCACCACAACCTCCATCATCCGTGATGTACCAAGGTTTTCTCAATGCACTGGAAAAATTGGGGCCTGAGGAGGTACACGAGGTGGGGAGGGGAGGGGGAGGTTGCCCCCCCACAAAATCTGTATTTTTTTTTTTAAAGTCTTATGATTTATGTTAGTATGATTCTACGTGCTGCCCTGTCTTCCAGCAAGCATTGAAATTGGTTTAAAATACCTTTCGTCAATGCAGTATAGTGTTTATTCTACAAGGTGAGCACCAGGGGTATTGCCCCGAAGTCGACCCATCTCCTTACTGTGCCACACGCATTTAAGCTGCTTGAACAACCGATTCTGAACAGCCTTATTATGCCATATGTCGAACAACATCGATGAACAGACTGGCTTTCATCATGGAAGATCATGTGTGGGACAGTGACTTAATCTAACACAACACAGAGAATGGTTATGAAAAAGGCCTGGGTACAGGGGCTGCATTTTTAGATCTGTTGGCTGTCAACGATCGTCGACTCTTCATCAACTTCCACAAGATGACCAAAGAGCCTGAACTCATGCAAACCCTGCTCGAAAACCGACAGTTTTGTGGAACTTTGCAAGAAGGTGAGTGAATGGCGGCGGCAAAATAACTGTTTAACCCAAAGCAGTGGTCCTGGCTCCAACCCTTTAGACCATATACATGAGCGACCAGTGTACCCCAGGCACAACAAGCCGATTCCTGTTTTTTGGGGTTTTTTTGTATACAAGATCGAGGCTCATGTAAGAGATAACAACAATCACAAAAAAAACAAACGGAGAAGATGCACAAGATGATGAACATCAGACAAGATGGGGAGAGAGAGGGAAGCACACAAGTACAACATTTGAGAACAGGGACATCGGAAGATCTGTGGGAGGGAGAGGGCTTGGGGGGTGGAGGCATGGGAAGGTGGGGGGGGGGGGTGGGAGAGGTATAAAACACATGGACACTGCTAGAACTTCCAGGAAAGAAGTCGGTATTTCCCTAACAAACCCGAACTTTACAAGACTAATTTCTGACATTGTTCACTCATTGACCGAAACCCCAACCCTAACTAACCCCAACTTTACAAGACTAATTTCTGACATTGTTCACTCATCGACCCTAACCCTAACTAGCCCCAACTTTACAAGACTCATTTCTGACATTGTTCACTCATTGACCCGAACCCTAACTAACCCCAACTTTACAAGACCAATTTCTGACATTGTTCACTCATCGACCCGAACCCTAACTAACCCCAACTTTACAAGACCAATTTCTGACATTGTTCACTCATCGACCCTAACCCTAACTAACCCCAACTTTACAAGACCAATTTCTGACATTGTTCACTCATCGACCCCAACCCTAACTAACCCCAACTTTACAAGACTAATTTCTGACATTGTTCACTCATCGACCCTAACCCTAACTAACCCCAACTTTACAAGACCAATTTCTGACATTGTTCACTCATCGACCCGAACCCTAACAAACCCCAACTTTACAAGACTAATTTCTGACATTGTTCACTCATTGACCGTAACCCTAACTAACCCCAACTTTACAAGACCAATTTCTGACATTGTTCACTCATCGACCCGAACCCTAACTAACCCCAACTTTACAAGACCAATTTCTGACATTGTTCACTCATCGACCCTAACCCAAACTAGCCCCAACTTTACAAGACTCATTTCTGACATTGTTCACTCATCGACCCGAACCCTAACTAACCCCAACTTTACAAGACTCATTTCTGACATTGCGCTGCATGAAGCGGAGCTTAACAACATCTACTTTGTGTACGTCTTTCAGAAACCGTTGAACATTTCGCTTTCATATTGGAGACATCTCTATTACATCAACTTAACCGGATTAGATCACGGCTGTGATTGGCTAAATTCTGTTGTCATGGCAACCATTTCGGTAACTTGGCTTGTGCATGCGATATTTCATGAACCGTTCAAAATTTAGCTTTCATATTTCACAGATCTATTCCTCTTCCACCCCAAAGGCGTGGTACCTGGAGTACCAGCACCTTGTTACCTCCGCCACCAAAGGAGGATGGAGGTTATGTTTTCAACCCTGTCTGTCTGTGGACAAGATATCTCAAAAAGTTGCGGACGGATTCGGACGAAATTTTGCAAAGACGTAGTGTATGTGACACGGACGAAATTATTAGATTTTGGTGAAGATCCGGATTCGGATCCGGCTAGTAGAATTTTTAAAGTGATTCTTCACCATTGGGAGGGGCCAAAACCGATATATAGGAGGATATCTCAAAAAGTTATGGACGACTTATGACTAAACTAGGTGAATGAGTTGGTTAGGTGACAAGAACAAGCCGATTAGATTTTGATTCAGGTCCGAATCCAGATCCGGCCTATCAGTGGGATACAAAACAAACTGTTCAGCCTGGCGGAGGTGTGCCTCGATCCTCGGAAGCCTCGATCGGAAGCGTCGGATCGGAAGCGGAAGCGGAAGCGGATCGGAAGCGGAAGCCTCGATCCACCGAGTGCCACTCCAGTTCAAAACAGAGGTAAGTCAATGCAACTTATTCTGTCAATGCACGTGTGTAATATAATTGCATTATGTGTCGTATTGTGTGGAACGAACCATTTGTTGGACTTGGGACCAGACTTCCCCACCCACCATGCTAGTAATCGTGATGTAAAGATGGCTGCCCTACTACAAAAGTGCATTGTTATACAGCGGTGAAGAAGGTATCCTTCACTTCATGAAGGTATCAAAGCATGACATTTTTAGGAGAATGACTGCACAATATGGTATGAAGTGTATAACGGGAAACGTGTGTACGAATGGTGTGAACGTTGATTGGTAAAAGGACGGATGAGTGTGTACGACGAACAGCCTGGATGACCAGTGCCTGATGCCACAGAAGACAATAGGGTGATGGATTGATACATGAGGACAGGTTTGTATAAATAGAGAGCTGATCTTGGTATAGCACACCCTTGGTATAGCACACCCTTGGTATAGCACACAAATGTCTGGGTTTCCACCAGACATGTTCGATTGGTCCCAAAATGCTCACTGATTATCACAAAGACACGTTTGAATATGTCAGGGTCTTCTCCAGCGATACCAAGCTCCAGCCGAAGAATATTCCTCATGTGTCAGAGAGGAAACATTTGTTCAGCATTATGAACCTGAGGAAACGGGCATCCATGCCATGGAAACATTGTTACAAACACCATGAAGGTTCAAGTCATGTCAAAGTGTCAGGAAAGTGATGATGCGATAATACTCTGGGAAGAGAAGGTCGTTACTGTCGCACACTTCAGTGTACCATGAAACACAAGTGCAACGTACATACATACTCCACACTTCTGTAAACGAAATTTTAAAAAGCAATACGCACAAAGCATGATGGGGTAATCACCACCAGGGTCATTCTACAACATGACAACACTGATCCACACATGGCAAGGGTTACAACACAGTACATTGAGGAACTTGGTTTTGAACTCATTTCCAAGGCAAGCTTTTCAAGCTGGCCTCCAAAGCCAGTCGCCGACTGGGCATCCTCCATCATGTGAAATACACCCTTGGCACTATTGAGCTCCTCGCCACATACAAGGCTTTCATCCGTATCTCAAATGGAATACTGCTCTCCCCTATGGGCCAGTGCTCCTGCCTCACACCTAGCTCAGCTTCACGCTGTTGAAACTAAAGCTTTCAGGATCATTGGAATCTCCTGCGATGAAGCTAACTCCGAGGGCCTTTCACTCACTCACCGCAGGCAGGTTGGTGGTCTTTCTGTCTTCCACCGACTCCTCTCCGGCCTTGCTGCCCCAGCTCTCTCTGTGCTCTGTCCCCCAAATATTCCTACAGGTCGCACAAGATCTGCCTGCAACCCTCTTATGGTTAAACTGCCGAAATCTAGGCTCTCTGCTCACCTTCACTCTTTCATTCCCTTTTTCTCCCGCCTCTGGAACAACCTCCCCCACTCCCTTCAATCCCACTCCTCCCTCCAGGTCTTTAAAACAGCTGTTCACCACCATCTCTCGTCTTCCCCGATCCAAAACCTTGATCTTTTCTACCAGTTAATACACCCCAAATCCACCTTTTTCAAATTCCATTTTCTTTCCTGAAAATCCTAATCATGTCCATTTGTTTTATAGCATGTACCCCGCCCAAGCCCTCTCGATATCCCTGTTCCCCCACTGTTATGCTTCCCTCTCTCCCTCCCAATATTATGTTTCATGTGTGTTTCCGTTTATGTTTAATACTTTTGTGTTTTATGTGTTAGCTCTTACACAAGCCTCGACTTGGTATACCAAAAAAACAACCAAACTCTTACTCCACTCACCTGAGAGTAGAGTACATAATCGCACACTATCGGAGTCAGCCACTTGGTCCAATGCTTGGAACTTCAGTAACGAAAAGGTACCGGTGGAGATGTAGCTACAGGTCAGCAGCCAAGCAACATTTTATTACGATGGTATCCGTAACCTTGTGACGTGGTGGCAGAAGTGAGTGTACATTTAAGGTGACCGTCGAAAAAATTAGTGTTCACCACTGATGAAGGGTATTTGGTGGATAATTCACCAATTATTTGACTAACCTTCAGACAAAAGCCTTCTTTCACAAATACTATTTGGCTGAACGGTGTGTTCCATTTCGTGCGCAAACGACAAAACATTTTTCACATCAATTTTGCAAGCAAATGTACTTATTGAGCCAGGTATCATCACACAGCAATGCACCACGACAAGAACACAAAACCAACCCAACATCTGCAAGTATCTTACCGTACAGTGATCCTTCCTCGCGGTCTCATTGCACGTGAGCTCCATGTAGCGATCTGCCTCAACATTGGTGACCGATCCAAGAGCTTCGAGTCTGACATCCGCTTTCTAAAACAAAGCAAACCAAGTCGTTTACACAGCCTTTGACAAGTGTCAAACACCCAACCCCTACCCTTCCTCCCCTCAAGAAAAGACCTTGCCCTTCTAGAATACTACAGCATAACACGTGATTAAAACGTATGCAGTTTTCATTTTAGGGTTTTTATGGTCGGTGCATCCCATCAGTTATCTTCTACCATATTGGTCAATAGCTGCTTCGATGCGTTAGCATATGCATGGGAAGTAGGGAATGGACAGAGGACAAAGGAATGAAACAAAGAAATACATCAATCAGGTAAGGAGGATAGGGGAGAAAATTGGGCAGAGGAATGAATTCAGGAGGATGGAGATAGGTGGTGATGATGGTGGTCGTGGTCAAAGGATTAAATTTAAAAAACTAGATGGTATTTATAGAATACTTACCCCGTGCAGGCAGTCAACTTGGTGCGAGCAAACACGTGTTTTTTTTGTTTTTCTTCCCTTGATCCAATGTGGCTGCCAGACCACGTGACCGATATCATACGTTTATGTTCTCTAAGATAATTGTTGCGTAGATCACGCTGAAGAAATTTCAAACTGATCGAACTCAGCGTTGTACTTGTCGAATTATGACGTGATAATTAAGGTGTCAATGACGTCATCATCAACAAAACTTATTCCCGATGGAGTTCATTACAATGAGCCACGTTTCAATTTTTTCCGTGGAGCGGTTTCTTGGATATCGAGGTGCAATTTTTTTTTCAGGATGGCGCCCATACCACGTATTACCCGATCATACCACGTATGACCACACCCGATCTTCAAAGCCAAGCAAGAAATGCAGAAAAGGAATTGCCAATATACCCTCTACACCCCACCTCAAATGGCTGACACGAAACGCGCCAACCCTTCTCCCAGCACTCTGCCTCCAGCTCACTGTACTTTCCTCTCTTCCTCTCTTGCACCTCCTTCATATTCTCTTCCCAAGGTACAGACAATTCCCCTAAGATGACCTGTCTTGTTGCACCTGACCAAATGATAATGTCAGGCCGCAACCTTGTCACACAGATCTCCTCTGGGAATACCAATTGTCTTTAGGTCTGCCACCACCTGCCAATAACAAGCATCTGACAGCCCTCTTGCTTTCCTCCTCCTCCTCCTCCTCCTCCTCCTCGGCCCTCTGACAAACCACACCCCTCCCCCATCAATCTCCTTCTCCACTCTTCTCTCTCTCGACCTCAGCACCTCTTGTTGCACCATCTGCACCACCACCGCCAGCACCTGATCATGTCGCCACCTGTATTGTCCTGCTGCCAATGTTACTGAACATGCACTCAGTGCATGCTGCACTGTCCCCACACCTTCACACAAATAACCTCTCCTCCTGCAACAACCCCCACAATCTCAAGTTTACTGGTAACGGAAGCACATCATACGTTGCCCGCAACAGGAAATTCAACAATATTGGCTCCATCCTCCAAATCTCTTGCCACTTCAATATCCTCACCCGCACACCTTCCCACTTAGTCCAAGCACCTTGCTGTGCCTGACCGACTGCTTTCACATATCTCCCCTCCTCTTCCTTTCTTCTCACATCCCTCTCAACCATCTTCTTCCTCTTTCACACATGCCTTTCCCCATCGCTCATGCTTCATCCACCCCAAGCCAGGCTTCCTGTGCTGTACCATCCCCATGACCTCCTGCTGTTGCAACCGCTCCTCCATCTCGTCCACCTCTGCTCTTGCATTCCACTTCTGACGACTTCTTCTCTGGGAGAGCATTCTTTACCAGCATATATTTCGCATATATTTTGTATACAAGCATATATTTTGTATACAACATCAAGGCTCATGAAAGAGCTAACTTTAATCACACAAAAGGTCAAACCAACACATAACACACAAAATAAGGGGAGCAGTAGACAAGATGGGGGGGGGGGGAGAGAGGGGGAAGGACACAAACACAACATTTGAGAGCAGGGACATCGAGAGAAATGTGGGAGGGAGAGGGCTTGGGGGGAAGTGCGGGAGGTGGGAGAGGTGGGAGTGGTATAAAACATATGGACACTGCAAGGACTTCCAGGAAAGAAGTTGGAATTTCAAAAAATTGTATCTGGGGTGAATTAGCGGGGGTAGAAAAGATCAAGGTTTTGGATGGGGGAAGATAAGAGATGGTGGTGAACAGCTGTTTTAAAGACCTGGAGGGAGAAGTGCGATTGAAGGGAGTGGGGGAGTTTGTTCCAGAGACGGAAGAAAAGGGGAATGAAAGAGTGAAGGTGAGCAGAGAGCCTAGATTTTGGCAGTTTAACCATCAGAGGGTGGCTGGCAGATCTTGTGCGACCTGTAGGAATATTTGGGGGCCAGAGCACAGAGAGAGCTGGGGGAGCAAGGCCGGAGAGGAGTCGATAGAAGACAAAGACCACCAACCTGCCTGCAGTGAGTGAGTGAGTGAGTGTGAGTGTGTGTGAAAGGCCCTCGGAGTTAGCTTCATCGCAGGAGATTCCAATGATTCTCAAAGCTTTGGTTTCAACAGCGTGAAGCCGAGCTCGGTGTGAGGCAGGAGCACCGGCCCAGAGGGGGGAACAGTATTCCATTGAGCTGCGGATGAAATCCTTGTATGTGGTGAGGAGCTCAGGTGTGCCAAGGAAGGACTTCGCACGACGGAGGATGCCCAGTCGGCGACTGGCTTTGGAGGCCAGCTTGGAAATGTGGTTTTCCCAAGAAAGATCATGTCAGATAGTGAGACCCAAAACCTTGAGCAACAGAACTTCTTGGAGAGGATTGTTGAGAAAGTAGATGGGAGGGTTTTCCAGTCAGTCTTTTCTGAGAGACATAGTAAGAGCGTGAGATTTGTCAGGATTGAAAGACATGTTCCACTTGTTTGACCAGTCTGTGATTTTGTCCAGGTCTGCAGAGAGTGAGGAGGCTGCAGACTGCCGATCTGAGGGATGAGGGATGAGGGATGAGGAATGGAGCGGCAGAGAGTAGTCATCAGCAAAGAGATAGAGAGGATTTTCCAGAGAGTTGGAGAGATCATTGATGAAGACCAGAAAAAGCACAGGGCCCAGAACACTGCCTTGGGGAACTCCAGCCAGAACAGGAAGGGGGAGATGAGAGAAATCCATTCAGGGCCACACGTTGACTACGACCAGAGAGGAAGTCCACAAGCCATGCATGGAGGTTTCCATGGATACCATAGGAGGAGAGTTTGGTGAGCAGAGCTGTGTGCCAGACCGTATCGAAGGCACGTGATATGTCAAGGGAGACAGCTCTGATTTCCTGTTTGGCATTGAGGACCTCCATCCATTGTTGAGACAGCAGAAGCAACATGTCCAGAGTAGAATGACCTGGTCTGAATCCAAATTGATGATCAGAGATCAAGCCATGGGAGAAGAGGAAGGATTTGATATCCGAAGCAATGATGGATTCCATGACTTTGCTGATAATTGGGAGAAGGCTGATTGGTCTGTAGTTGCAAGGATCTGTTTTTGCACCTTTTTGTGTAAAGCGGTAATGTTTGCTGATTTCCAAGATGCTGGCAGATGACCTTGAGCAAAAGAGAGGGTGAAAAGAACAGAGAGAGGGTGAGATCAAGCGGCAGAGCAGGATTTTAGGACCCGTGGGCTGAGGCCGTCTGGTCCAGTTGCAGAATCAGTCGAGGTTTGACAAATACTTCTCCACCTTGTCAGGAGAGCAGGACACAGAGTCCAGGAGTAGTTAGGTTCGACTGGGTAAGGTGGGAACAGAGAGATTGGTTTGGGACACAAGATTTTGAGGCAAACACAGAGTTGAGGCATTCGGCTTTGATATGGATATGGATATACAGACAAATGCATGAGACAATACAGGACTGTTAGGCGAGACAAACATAGCCACCAAGTTTGGGAGAGGTGTCGGGTACCAGCGACGGCACAACAATGGAGCTGCCTTTCTTACAGCACTCAGGGGGATATTTCTTAAGGAACAATGTTCTCTTTGCCATGGATGCCTACCTGTGCGGATTATGTGTGCTCTTCTTTAAATGCTGAACATCAAGCAAGGAAGCAGCATGTACCATTTTAAGGTCTTTGGTGTGACTCGGCCAGGGTTTAAACCGCTGACCTCCCAGACTCAGAGAGAAGATTTAGACCCTGAAGAAGTAGTGTGGGGAGCGGTGGTAATGTTCCAGGTTGACAAACCTGTCCATACCTGTTCTACAAGTTAGCTTGTGGTTGTAAACCTGTCAAATGACTATTAAATAATGTATACATAACCAGTCAAAGCCAAATTTTGCTCTTGGTCAGAGATGGCTCAATCAAGTTCGAGCATGCTGATCAAATCAATAACAACAGGTCCATCATGGGCAACTGAATCAGTATTTTTTTTTGTTTTTTTTTTTTAATAAAGACGATTATAATCACTTTACATGTGATGATAATAATTTAAGTATTTTGGTGCCTTTTCCCCCTCTTTGCAGGTAAACTCAAAATACAATAAACAGTGACCATAAGATACTAATGGCTCTTACAAACATCCTCGACTTCTTCTGGACGATACGGTCTCGTATCAGATTTATTTTATTTTATCTCTCAAATGTCGAGGTTTATTTGTAGTTGTCATGATATCGACACAAAAAGCCTCAATACTGCAGAAACAAAAAACAAAGGTAAATTAAGGTCAGACCGGGCAAAATAGTCTCGATGCTATGTCCATTATGGTTCTACCTTTTAATAGGAATTGGGCAGTTGGTTTGTTTTTACCCCATGTGCACGGAAAGCGGACAGCGGGGTTAAGTAGGGTTACCATATTTGATTTTCAAAGAAAAAAAGGACCGAGAGGACAAAAAATATATATAAAAAGAGTGTATCAGTATCTACCAACTCATGTATTAATGTGTTACATATAAAGTGTACTATATGCCATCTACATCGAGTATCTATAAATAAGAACAAGTGCTATGGCCTCAAAATCAGTTATAATTATTCAAATTTCAGTGTGCTGCTTCTTTACATGTAGTGAGTCTTTTCCTTTCACGAATCCTTCAATTTTGCGTACGAGGATGATGACCTCTGGGTCTCCGTCTCTCCGTCTCTCCGTCTCTCCGTCTCTCCGTCTCTCCGTCTCCCCGTCTCTCTGTCTCTCTGTCTCTCTGTCTCCCCTCAAACTGCTTTCTTGTGCTTGTCCGAGTCCACATGAGATTGTAAATCAATAGCACATTTATTTGCCACAGACATACGTACCAAGCTCTTCCTCTCTTCCTACCAAGCACTCGGCTTCCCATTCTTCTTGACCACTTCGAAAACATGGCAATTTTGTCTTTAGTTCTGCAGCGAATCTACACTTGCATTTTGGCATTGTGAAGAAGAAAATCAAAAGAAAAAAAATGTTCATATATGGTGTAACAACGGTTGTACGGACTCAGAAAAGACACCGAGTCGGGGACCGAGCACGTCGCTGGACTCTCTCACTGAGGTTGGACAGGAAGTGAACGCGTGATGTTCGAACACGGCCATTACATGAGGTAGTACAGACTTGTAACCAAGTTGTCCTGGTCCAAACATCACATAACTTCATTTTATCACTAAGAAAATGCACAAAATGGTTTAACCATTTAAATAAGGTTAAAAAAAAGTATCCCAAATCTTTAAATGTATCCCTTGGAAAATGCAAAAGCAAAGAAACGGCAAGACCTGGACATTTGTAGATATTTTTAAATAAAACCCAGCCGGATGGACCGAAAAGGAGGACGTGTCCAAGGAAAACATGACTCATGGCAACCTTAGGTTAAGCAATTGGTTCACACTCTGTCTACACTACAGATATCAGTCTATGGCCAAGGAACTACTTCATTTGAAATGAGATTTATATTCTGAACATGAATCAGAACATGAAGCTGCAGTTTAGCAGTACTTTGGGTCTGAATTTGGAAAATTGAACAGAATCTCATACAGAGCACGCATGCACAGTGAGGTAATTGTTTTAATCGGTCTGCCTGTCTGGCAATCAAGCAAAATTGAAAATAATTCAAACAGGAAACTTACTGCTTTTAAGGACATCATAAAAGAAACAACAGGCATGAATAACACATGTAACGTGTTAAGGTGGTGTAAAAGACGCTTCATAAACGGCGGTAAACTTGCAATTCAATGAGCATTTTTTCTTTTCTTTCTACATCCTTTAACCCTTATATTATTTAAATTGGATTTATATATAACACGAGATTATAGAACACAAATCGCTTTGTTGGCACTGCCAAAACCCTCCAGTTTAGCAGTACTTGGGCAAAATTTTACACCATCTGACCAATCAAATATTTGTTTTAATGTTGAAGGCTCCAGTCACGGACTATACAGTCCTCATCAAGGTCAGGCCTTAAATAAAAGAACTGCATAAAGAAAAATAAGAGAGAGAGAATGTAAAGGTGAGCAGTGAAAATGAGTAAGAAAAGCGTACGGTGAAAAGCGTACGGTGAAAAGCGTACGGTGAAAAGCGGCCGATGAAAAGCGGCCGATGAAAAGCGGCCGATGAAAAGCGTATGACGTTTGTTTGTAAGAAAGAGGTTGAAGCTGAAGCTGAAGTTTGAGAGAGTTTAGCTGAAGTTTGAGAGACAGAAAGCAACACCAGCAATCCTGACACGGAGAGTGCAAGATGGATCCAGCCACCACTTTAACGCTTCTAAGTCCGAATGGTAGTACCACCCTTAGCGTTTGCTGTCGGCAACCTACTACCCAAATAATTTACCGCTCACACCCGCAATGTTGGGAAATGCACGACATGACAAAGTATGTGGACACCCCTTCTGGATTGTGGATTCAGCCGTTTCAGGCACACCTATTGCTGACAGGTATATAGGTGTATATATATTGTTGCGGATCTCGAGCCCGTCAACGTACAAAGGGGGGTTAAAACCCTTTTCCCCCTCGGGCCTTCGAGTCTACGAGGCCGCGACCCACTTTATACTCGTGGGCCAGATTGCAGAGCAATTCCAGCCGCCACCCCCGTAGCGAGCGTGCGGAAGGGTATCGGGTCGAATCCCCACGTACCTTAGATACACACGCTGCCACGAGAACGGGGACTGGACCTCGCACGAATCGCGCTGATCTGAGACGCCGAGCAGTTTGCGTGTCACGTGACTCGTGCCGTTAATTAATTATGATTGAACCCGATTGAGCGGTTTTATTCGTACAGTGCAAAGCCAATGGGTGGAAATGACATGAACGACCAAATGGAAAGAAGAAAACAGGTTTATTATACAATTTACAAGGATCAGGGTAAAGAGACACAGAGCAGATACTTAATCGGTCTTACCTAATCCCCAGACACGGGCCCACTCACTCACGAGGGGAAAAGAAGGAAGGAAAAGTACGCGCTCCAGGCGCAGTCGTTGGTGCCGTTCGCCCCGGTCAGCCCGCTGGGCGTGTCCTTTGGGATGTTCGCAGCACGTGCAGGGAGCCCAGGTAGGAAGGTCATTGGCGTAGGTGGCCCCGGGAGAGACAGTCCTCGCAAGCGCGATTAATAGGCAGCAGAGTGCAGGGCAGGGAGAGTTCGTGCACACAGAGCCTCGATGACAGAGAGCTCATTCGGGAGCAGTCTGTCACGGAGGAGGATCTCGGAGGAGGAGCGTTCGTGGATCCGGCCCGGGTTTTATATAGCCCTTCCCCAGAGTCTCACCCGAATGTTCCAAGCCCCTCCCCTGGCGGTTGTTGTTAGCCACTCCCTTGAGCTTCCATTGGCTGCTTGCCACTTACTGGCCACTCCCCTGCAACTCCTACCTCGGGCCTCCCAGACTAGGTCCAGGCCCTAGCACATGGTATTCCAGCCCAATTGAGGCCTACACTTACTGGCCTGCTCAATGCATACTAACACAGGAAAGGACTATGCTTACATTTAATAGGAAATAACTAAACTAAAGCGAGGTTACATGTTGTAATGCAACTAACTAAGAGGGGGGGTTACCTTTATTCTCACAACCGCAACACTACCCCCCTCTCTCACCAGACTCGTCCCGAGTCGACCCCAACATCAGAACGACCGGTAGAGTCTGGCATGCAATTTTACTCTTACTTTTAATGTGACACATAGGTGTAATCCCCCTAACATTTATTCTGACCCATGTGTGCGACATTTTTAACACTAGATATGTCCATCCTAATGCGTTGAGCAGCTATTCTATCAGACTCACACCCACAACTATCCGAGTATTTCTGGAATTTTGTAAACTACACACAGCCGGTGGGCAACATTCTTATATTTACAGGCACATATATTTACAAGCACAAACTGAATCTTTATTTACAATGCGATGACCAAGGACCTGTACTTTAGGAAGAAATTGGAGGAGAGAAACAAAGCACTCAATGTGGCACTTGCTGCTTGCATCTTGCATCTTCAGTGTGCGGCTAACAAAACCGGCTGGCCCTGACCGGCATACAGGCCATATGAAGCATCAGGGCCATCTAAATCTTCCATCTTCCTTCTTGGCACACAATAGCACACAATTTCTTTATTTCTCATTGCCCAACAGGGCCACTCTCACGTGGTCCAACTGCGTGGCGTCAGTGCCACTCAAGTGGTCCGAAGGTGCAAGATAATTTGCAGTAAGATGCTGCACAGAAGAGGTGCGGGCCACAAGGCTTGTGGTCCATAAGTGCAGCAAAGGTGCAGCAAGGTGGGTTTGGCAACAAAGTGCTGCACAGTTCGGCCTCCAAAATGGTCCTGGGACAGGGAGGGAAGACAAGGCGCAACAAGCAAAGGGAAAGGCACACGGTAGCACACGAAAAACAAGGTGACCAGGCACCACCATACCTGGTGCGGTGCGAGGGACGCGGAAGAGCGAGCATAGCAAGCTCGTCCCTAACCGTCCGTACCCCCCCACCATTGGCTACACCACCCTAGCCCCCCTTGTATTTACAAATTCGGCTCTATGTCTTGTCTCCCATAGCCCCCTCTATACCAAATTCGTCCCCAAATCCCTCCCAGGAAGGAAGGGATGGAACAGAACAATGTCTCACTCACGTCATGATGCGTCTGACTACTCAAGCGGCTTACAGAGCCCTGGTGTGAAGCTCGTCCTCCTCGGTGACTGGCTGTGGATGGTGCAAAGGGATCTCACTTCCTAACTACACTAATAACATTACTCATCTAAACTACCCGGGGTCGTACCCTGCCAATCGGCCTCTTTAAACTGTGGTTCTAAGAACCCAAATTCCCATTGCCCACACTGTGGTGCCCTCCAAATTTGGGTCTCACTCCGAACGAATTTTCTCACTGTGCCCTCGCACAATTTCGGGGCTGGGTCGTGTGGCTCCACCAGCAGGTCCACCTACCTGCGCACCTCCGCCACTGAAGCCGCCTCCCGAGCTTGCCTGCTCCTCACTCTACACTAACCGGGGAAGGCCCTCCCTGGCACTTAACCCCTCTATGCCCAACTCGGCATCGAGCAACCCGGGTCCTCCCCTGGGATCCTCAGGCCCCACTCAAACACTATCCTAACCGGCTCCCAGAGCCTACCTGCAGCCTTACCTGGCCGACGAGCTACCAGTGACGGAGTGCCCCAATAACCACACGCACTAATTAAGCCACACGCCCAGCCATTCCACAGTCCACTGCACCCTACAAAACACTTCTTTCCACTACCTGCACCACAGGTGTCAATATCCATGTAATTTACCTATGCCCTCTACCTGGCTTTACACTACCCACCCATGTTCCATTACATAAAATCAAGCACACAGCCATGCAATCTTCAGACAAACATTGGCAGTAGAATGGGCCGCACTGACAAGCTCAGTGACTTCCAACATGGCACCGTCATAGGATGCCACCTTTCCAACAAGTCAGTTTGTCAAATTTCTGCCCTGCTGGAGCTGCCCCGATCAACTGCAAGTGCTGTTATTGTGAAGTAGAAACGTCTGGGAGCAACAACAGCTTAGCCGCAAAGTGGTGGGCCACACAGGCTCACAGAACTGGACTGCTGAGTGCTGAGTGCTGAGTGCTGAGTGCTGAGTGCTGAGTGCTGAGTGCTGAGTGCTGAAGTGCTGAAGTGCTGAAGTGCTGAAGTGCGTAAAATCATCTGTCCTTGGTTGCAACACTCACTACCGAGTTCCAAACTGCCTCTGGAAGCAATGTCAGCACAACAACTGTTCGTCGGGAGCTTCATGAAATGGGTTTCCATGGCCGAGCAGCCAAGTCTAAGATCACCATGCGCAATGCCAAGTGTCGGCAGGAGGGGAATAAAGCTCGCCGCCATTGAACTCTGGAGCAGTGGAAAGGTGTTCTCTGGAGTGATGAACCACGCTTCACCATCTGGCAGTGGGACGAGGTCCATACAGAAATGGTTTGTTGAGATCGGTGTGGAAGAACTTGACTGGCCTACACAGAGCCCTTACCTTAACTCCATCGAACATCTTTGGGATGAATTGGAACACCGACTGCGAGCCAGGCCTAATCGCCCAACATCAGTGCCTCACCTCACGAATGCTCGTGGCTGAATGGAAGCAAATCCCCACAGCAATGTTCCAACAGCTAATGGAAAGCCTTCCCAGAAGAGTGGAGGCTGTTATAGCAGTAACTCCATATAAATGCCCATGATTTTGGAATGAGATGTTCAATGTTCAGGTGTCCACATACTTTTGGTCATGTAGTGTATCTTGAGTCGGGCAAAATTGTGGCTCGTAGGAAATGTAGATCGTGCTCGGAAACGGAAAGCAAGAGTTGAAAAGACCTTCTTCATGTCCTTTTTCTCAGGACTTATTGGTGTTCTATGCACTCTGCTTTGGTGTGTGTGTTTGTTTTTTAAGACCAAACTCAAACTGGGACCGCTCTAACCCAAAGGACTTTAATCTGAATCTTTGAAACAAAACATGCATTTAAAACCCGGCTCAAAACATTCGATTTATTTGTCGAATGTGAAAAGGTGGTCAGCTTCCAATGAGTGAAAATGAGTATCTCCAATTCGTAATAATGGATTGGGGTTTCAGTCCAGCGTGTTCATGGTCCATCGATATTAAGAGGGGGGTGGGGAAGAGAGTTACAGATCAACTTCAGCTGCATTTGTGTGCATAATAAATGGATGGCCCCCTCACCATCACCTCGTGAAATTCCAAACCACCCATTCCTCCCGCACCCCACACACTCCCCCCAACCACCCAAAATATAATAATAATTATTATTATTATTATTGCACCCGTGTTCGAAGAAAAGAACCACCTTTAGAGGCCATTTTCCCCCACAGAGCGGGGGTTAGCCTTTTTTGGGCACTGTTGTCCCCTTTTTGAAGCGATGTTTTATGGCCGGATGCCCTTCCTGTCGCCAACCCTATTGGTCGCCTCTTACGACACGCAGGGAATTACCAGTGAACTGGTACTCAATTTTCGGACCTCGGAAGAATGAACAGGCTGAATCAACCCCCCTGGAAATAATTCAGCAATCAACCGGGATTCAAACCCAGGATCCTAGGATCCCAAGCCGGCATCCTAACCACCAAGCCAACACCAGGCTTCCGTGTACGAAGGAAGCACTTCAAAATGTGGCATTTTTTAAAATATGAAACTGGCAAAGCCTCTAAACAAACGAAAGCCTTTAGAATTACCCTGTATAATTACCGATTAGAACCCTCTAGAATCACCATTTAGAACCCTTTAGATCCCTCTAGAATTACCCTTTATAATTACCATTTAGAACCCTTTAGAATTACCCTTTAGAATTACCATTTAGAACCCTTTAGAATTACCCTTTAGAACCCTTTAGAATTACCCTTTATAATTACCATTTAGAACCCTTTAGAATTACCCATTAGAATTACCCATTAGAACCCTTTAGAATTACCCATTAGAATTACCCATTAGAACCTTTTAGAATTACCCTTTAGAATTACCCTTAGGAACCCTTTAGAATGACCATTTAGAACCCTTTAGAATGACCATTTAGAACCCTTTAGAATGACCATTTAGAACCCTCTAGAATCACCATTTAGAACCCTGTAGATCCCTCTAGAATTACCCTTTATAATTACCATTTAGAACCCTTTAGAATTACCCTTTAGAATTACCATTTAGAACTCTTTAGAATTACCATTTAGAACCCTTTAGAATTACCCTTTAGAATTACCCTTTAGAACCCTTTAGAATTACCCTTTATAATTACCATTTAGAACCCTTTAGAATTACCCATTAGAACCCTTTAGAATTACCCATTAGAATTACCCATTAGAACCCTTTAGAATTACCCATTAGAATTACCCATTAGAATTACCCATTAGAATTACCCTTTAGAATTACCCTTTAGAATTACCCTTTAGAATTACCCTTTAGAATTACCCTTTAGAATTACCCTTTAGAATTACCCTTTAGAATTACCCTTTAGAATTACCCTTTAGAATTACCCTTTAGAATTACCCTTAGGAACCCTTTAGAATTACCATTTAGAACCCTTTAGAATTACCATTTAGAACCCTTTAGAATTACCATTTAGAACCCTTTAGAATTACCATTTAGAACCCTTTAGAATTACCCTTTAGAATTACCCTTTAGAATTACCCTTAGGAACCCTTTAGAATACCATTTAGAACCCTTTGGAATTACCATTTAGAACCCTTTGGAATTACCATTTAGAACCCTTTAGAACTACCATTAAAAACCCTTTCAAATAACCCTTTGGAATTGTCCTTTAGAGCGTATTAGAATTATGCTTTAGAACCTATTATAATTACCCTACAGAACCCTTTACAATTGCCATTTGCAACCTTTTAGAATTACCCTTGGCAATCACCCTTTGGAATTATCCTTTGGAATTATCCTTTGGAATTATCCCTGAGGATTAACCTTTAGAATTAAACACGGTGGGAGAGAACGAGATAGTCTAGTAGGAAGACTAGGTCCCCCTGCACCCCCCGGAGATATACTTCTAATCAGTGTTTCTAGATTGGAAAAAATGTGTAGAAAATGACTAGCTATGGCCCCAAGCTGAAAAAATGTCCCACATACCATTTTTATGCAAATTACTGCTGCCATTATCAAAAAAACGATTTTTGACATATCTCAGCCAATATTGCAGATAATTGAAAAATGAAGGTGTCTAGACCCATGTTTTGAAGGGCATAGATCATGATAGAACTATTCATAACATGATTACATGTGTCTATGGTATACTAGTATGCTAATTAGTGCTTTATTTACAAAATAATCACAGTTTTACGAAATAATAGACTCATATTAAGGTCCGTCTACACAGACGTTAACACAAAGTTTTATTTTTCTAAATATTACAACTGTCAAAATAGTCCTAGCACTCAATGTGACCACTCTTCTCTTGCTTGTTTTAGATAAACATCATTAGCATTAGTGATTCTACACTGAGTCAGTCATCATCATTTTCATCGAAATCGTCAGAGTCAAACTCTTCTTCTCCTTCCTCTTCCTCCTCCTCTTCGTGCTCTCCTGTGTTCAGAAGATCCACCAGTGAGGTTGGTAGGATGGGACCACTGGACCACATTGGTTTCAACAGTCCTTCATCAGTCCTTATCCATCCTTGCTCCTCATAAGGTTTTGGCTTTTCGATGATAGGTTGATCGGCTCTTTTGTACAATGCTACGCGGTGGTTCACACGCTGGATGTGCGGCTTCAGGGCAGACTGGCATGGAGGAAGGCGAGCCAGATCAACCTTGGACTTGGATGTGAGGGTCTTGTCCTCTCCCATCAATAGGTCGTAGTGGCATAGACTGTGTCATTCTCTGCTGGCGGTGTGAATGATGAGCCTTCAGGGAACTTCGGGCCAACGCGAGTAAAGTGCAAGGGTGGGAGAGTTTTTGGTGTGTCGACCTTCAGGCTACGCTGTTGTGACCTATTGATGGTAGGTAGCATTCGGTCCTTGCTGCTCTCGAACCCGGGCTTGACCTCCTGCACCATGATTCCTCCAGCACTGTTTACAATGTTGCTGCCGTGCACACTGGTAGTGGTTTTATTCAAGTTGTCCCACTCACAGTGGAATACAAGGTTGCCCTCTCCTGTCACAATTTGTGGTGTACGATAAGTTGAGACTTCATCCAGGACCTTGGCGAGAGCAGTTTCCAACTCCAAGGCGAAATCGTAGCTCTCAGAGTGTCCAAGCCTGTGTAGTATTGTGGTGAGCTGTTTGCTTCGGAACAGGTGCCTTACAGTCACACAGAGGAGAATGTGCTTTGGTAACTTCCATTTTCCATCTGACACTGCACGGCACAGATCTTGTCCAATGGAGAAGACCAGACGCTTCACCTTTTCTGTCTCGATGCCCTCCTTGCCAGTCATTAGCACGCTGAGAAAGCGGACAAGGTCTGGAGGTAGGATGTCTTCAGGATTGAGCTCCATGTCTTCAGCTGTTGGTGGCCATGGTTGGTCTTTACACTCTCTGAAAGCCTGTAGAATACCCTGGCGAAGTTGGAGGGCAACATTTTGGTTCTTGTTTGTGCTTCCGAGTGTGAATGCTCGTGCGAGAGCATTGGAAACTGTTATGTTTGAGCTGTGCACAAGCCAGAAAGAAATGACATCACATTTGTCATGATCAACCTTCGTGAAGTGGATATGCTCCTTGATTGGGTCATTCTGTAGGCGTTTCAGTAGTTTCTCTGACCGATAATTTGAGTTCTCATATCCATTCAGTTTCAGTTCCTCGACATAGAGCAAGCGCAAGGAAGAAAGCTGTAGAACTTTATTCTGCTGGATGACCTGGGTTTGAATGTGTTCCAGTACTGAGTTGAATGCCTTTTCATGGGCGGCTGACATGCAAGCCTGCTCCTTTGGTGCTTCGGCTCTGTGAATCGCACGCTCATAGTTGTAGAATGCTGTGCGGAAAGCTTTAAAACATGACGGATGGTGTTTGGCCTCACATGCAAAGAGGTCTTTGTTTTTCACCTTTCGATGGAGTCGATAGAGACCCATTTTCTCAGCCCGTGTTTCGATTTGCTCCCATGCATTTTCTTTGTTTTTAAAGGATGGGAAGGTTGTAGGCCTCTCAGTATTGCGATGAGCATCTTTGGTCTCAACTTTCTCACAAAATATACACTCTGGCGGGAAGATGGGTTCAGCAGAACCTCCTGGTTTACGAGGAGAGTGATGCCATGATGAGGTTGATGGCCCTGGTTCTGTATCATCTCCCAGACGATGAAAGTGGCGGACAAAGTGCTTATAACACTTGCTGTGATATCCTACTCTTTCTAGGTCATCAGGAAGAGTTGCCGGGATCTGATCACATACTGATTGCATACGACATGGGGAGTCATGCGGTTGGTTGAGACGTCTATCCCGGATCTTTTGAAGCAGTTGCAGTTTTTCTGAAGCAGATCCTTTAATTTTACGGAGGGGCGTGAAATCCCCATGATCAGACATGGATGGTACATGAAGGATGCATGTAGGAGGAGAGCTTTGGGCTGCAGGTTCTACACTCCGTTTTCTTTTGGGCATGCTTGCTGTCGATGTCTACCATCACTGTTAAATGACAAATAAGAAATCACGAATGATGTTAAAAGTGCCTGTGAAAGGAGGCTCTGAGTTTTCAGTGAGGTAACAGAGGTTCTGAGTCATGTTCTACACTAGGGTACTTTTTAGCTGACTAAACCATGTTTAGTGGCATCAAAAGTGCTAATAGCTAAAACATCTAAATTCTTCCACACTAACGTTAGCTATCTAGGCCAATGAAACATTGTGCTAAGTTACTGTAGCTAGCTCAGCTGTCGTGCCTCTTTCTGGTTCAATTCATATACAGAAGTCAACAGATATGTCTCATGTTTGGCATTAACAAAAGTTTAAGTTACACCGACATTAGGAACATACTGTACATAGATGAGGCTAGCTTTAACGTTAGCTAACATGGTGCTAGCTGGCTCAGCTGTTATTCTGCCTGTTTATGATTTCATGCAGAAACTGAAGTCAAGAGTGTGAGTAACATTATAGTTAGCATCTTACCTGGCTAGATTGGAGGATGAATACCAAGAACAACACACAGATGGAATGGAAGACTGAACTTTCAACTGATGTATTCAATAACATCAACGTTACCAATTGATACGAGCGCGCGACATTACCAATTGATACGAGCGCGCGAGCGCGCATGTTACATGGATGGAAATGTAAAATGGCAGCTATAGCAGCACTAATTTGGATCTCTAGTCTGTCATTTCTGCACTGTGATTGGATAACATAAAAAAATATGTTTGGGAGTTAACAGCAGGAGTTGGTAGATTTTACGTGGGCTGGGTGAGAAACCTTTAAATAAGCAAGTGAAAATCTCTCGCAATACAAAGTCAATGGTGGGAAGAAAAGTTGAGTGGTACCAATGTTACTGCCAATGTCCCGCCCCTATGCAAGACTCAGGAGCATCTTGTTGACATTTAACCTTGAAAATACCTGGGTTTAGACCCCTTATGTACCATGTTAAGTTATCTGCAGTATTAACGTATCCTTATCATTTGTAAAACTGATTATTTTGTAATTACAGCATTAATATGCATACTAGTATACCATAGACACATGTAATCATGTTATGAATAGTTCTATCATGATCTATGCCCTTCAAAACATGGGTCTAGACACCTTCATTTTTCAATTATCTGCAATATTGGCTGAGATATGTCAAAAATCGTTTTTTTGATAATGGCAGCAGTAATTTGCATAAAAATGGTATGTGGGACATTTTTTCAGCTTGGGGCCATAGCTAGTCATTTTCTACACATTTTTTCCAATCTAGAAACACTGATTAGAAGTATATCTCCGGGGGGTGCAGGGGGACCTAGTCTTCCTACTAGACTAAGACGGGTGCTTTTTCATTTTTGACGGACGGACATTGCCAAATGCGACTGCGACATTTAAGCGACTTCACCGCTTAAAAATCAACAATTCTCGATCTACGACCTAAAACACGAGGTATAAAGTATGATAATTTCACAGAATTACAATCTATATACTTTAAAGTAATTGGATAAGATTATTTCATAGCATGCAAACTAAAATACAAAATTAAACAATTGCAGAGACAGCACACCTTGCCAGTCCGTGGCCCCGCCCCTCGCTCAACGTGGACAACGGTTTCCATCAAGAACGTCAACAATCATGGGGCAGCATCGAACACGTGTTTTTATTTCCACCGCAAACTTTTATTACTTGATATCATATCCTAACAACGAAGGACGAGATAATGTTAATTGTTGTATGGAAATTAAAAAGTATCATTATAGCAGAACGGCACAGAGACAACATTTCAGGGGACAACTTGTGCCTTATTCACCGCCTCAGTAACTCTGTACAAATTACCTTTAGTTAGAGCTAAATTATAAAGATATGTAACTATGTACAGAAAAGGAATATAATAATTTGTTTAGTTTCTTTAACTACAAAAGGAAGGGATAATAAATACACATTATCCGTTGATAGTATCAGAATTAACCACCGTTATGTCATAATCAATAAAAAGAGAATGAACACGTCATTCATGGTGTGCATGAATGAGTCACGATACGGAAATTAAAGCAAGAAAAATATTAGTTAATGGCTAAGTATGGTTACTTACAGAATCAACAACATCCTTGTCTGATGAGAGGAAGAAGAAGGGTGTCAAGCGAAGAGGAAAACATGGGAAAAAAAAATTTTTTTAAAGGATAAATGAGAAGATGAAAAGGAAGAGCGAACGAAGTAGAAGAATTAGCCGTCGTGGTGACGAAAGTGTTGTGGCCCGTTCGTGTATTGCAAGGTAAATGATAATCCCACTTTGTACACAAGAGGGCGTATGAGGATGGAATGAATTAGAGTCCCTGTATATAGAGAGTTGTGTCAACTCAAATTTGGACGCCATTTTGTGTCTAAGTGTGTCGGATTAGATATACATGTACATTCGCGATATGGGGTGATATATTCTAAACCTGCTAAAAAAAAATTTACTACACATATTTAGTCTTATTATTACATACAGGTGATATTTGTTTTTTCAAAAACTCAGCTATTGCCGTGAAAAAGAGCTGTGTGGTGATATTAAAAGTGGTATGGCAATGCATATTACAAGCCAACACTGCATATAAGAGCTAACATTATAAGTAAGACAAACCAATGCTGTCGTTCTCTGAATTTTAATAACTTTTAGAAAGGAGTGTGGGCATATCCAATATTTTTTAAAGGGTGCCGAGAGCAATTCCGGTGTAGGACTTCCAGCCGACATATAGTCTAACACACTTAAAACAAATTCTGTACGTGGTATTGCCATATTTCTATAGTGTACAACTTTAGTTTTATCGACATTTATATTCAATTTCCATTGTAATGATTTAACAAGCTGCAAGTCATCAGCTTCTGTCTCTGACATAAGGAAAACGTCATCGGCATCTAGTAAGATTGAAACGTTCATTTATTACTACACCCTTGCCCAGAACTCTGATGGATATTGCCTGATCGATTAATATGTTTCATAGCTGGCGACTTAATTAACACTTAATTTTCGACTGCGCCAAGCCGTAATTAAACAGAGAAAAAACTTTAAAAAATACCTGCAGTGTGCACGGTTCGTCTAGTCGAACAGATATGGAAAAGCACAGATAAGACGTCGTATTCACCATAACTTGTTTAATTTCCCAGAAATGTCCCAAATTTGTCTTCTGACTTTATCACTTGGAAATCTATACATCTTATATTTCCCAGATTGGTTTGAACAACCAAAAGCAGAACAACCAGTCATTTTGTTTGGCAATAAACAACATTCCCGTACCAAGCTGACGTTCACGCACGGTGAAGTTAGACACAAAATGGCGCCACAAAATCACGTGACCAGAAATCTCGGGTCAGCGCAAGGCGCAACTCTCTTTATACAGGGACTCTAGAATGAATGAACTGAAAATATTTTCAATTCAGTGGATGGAACACGTGTTCGGGTCAAAGAGGAAGAAGAAGAGTATACCTATGATTATGCATTAGTGAAGCTTGTGTCCTGCAGGCCAAACACAACAAAGGGCACAGTCTACTCTTCATTGGGCTATTGGAAAGGATGCAGATCTATTGGAAGATCCTCTTTTCAAATACTGATTCATTGTTCAAGAAGCAAGGAGACCTACAAGTGATTATAGAGGATGTCCGCAGCCATTAATGAAACCTTAAGCTATGCTGTTGTGACGAAACACGACAACAAAGTAAAGCCCGTGCAGGTAGTAACACTTAGGACGAAGGATTGTTGCTGGTCAAAGAAAGACAAAGATGTATAGGCACCCCTTTCCAATTTGGTGGAATGTGAAGATCCAGGAAGGGAAATGTTTGTTCTTGATTTCCTGGTTTTCCCATTTCACTTAGCTTGCTTGGTTGAGCTTGTCTCCTTCTGAGTTCCTGTATGTGTTTGAAACAGGAGAGTTGAGACAGTGCAGTTCTTTCGCTAATAGGAGGTGCTGCTTCTTGTACGGCTGCATACTGTGGGCAATTGAATCCTATACAGGAATACAGCGCCTTCTTATTTCATGAGTCTACCGTGGGCGTCATTAGGCCTGCTGCTGGTAAGGTATTCCAGGCTACGCTGATCTTAACACCACATAACTGTTGACGACATTGTAGTTGACTTATTTGGTGTTCTACCTTTAGAGCATGGCCATGGATAGGATATTTTCTGCTCACCTTAAGTAGTCCAGTAGACCTGTCACATCCTGTTGACCAGTAGTTGCAAGTCCATGTGAGGTTTCCTCATAGTCTTTTCTACTGTAGGGGAAATAGGTTGGGAACAGACTTCCCACAGTGATTGGGAAAGAAGCAAAGTCTACTCCATGTGGTAGGACTGGTTCAAAGCTGCAGATAAAGACAAGATGACACCGGTGCTGACAAAGTTTTCTCAATACCACCAACTAAGCCATAACATTCACTTTGAGAGGTCCAAGTTTAGCAGGAGAATAACATAAACTGGTGAGACATATGACCAGTATTGTGCATCACTGCGAAAACTCATTGAAAGCTACAATTACCACTCCATAATGCCAAAAGAGATACACTGAAATGGATGCATGTCATGTCTGGGATCACAAATATGAAGGTACTTGAGAGACTGCTTTGAGATGCTGTTTTAACCCTGTTGAAGACTGACAAGAGTTATCACATCTGAAGGCATGTTGGTACAACTCAAGGCCATCAGGGATTTGAGTGAATAGAACACGAGTCAAGTCAGGTATGGGAGCATGCACCAGAGCAGCATGTGGCCTCGTCCACTTTCCGCCGGAACTCCAGGGGCCTCCATCTGGCCATCCCCGAGGCAGTTGCCCGGCCCATCCCCATCTCCTTGAGATGCCGATCAACCTGTTGCAACCACTAAGCACGTGGTCAGCATGTTGGCCTCCTCCACTCACGATGCTCCCTCGCTGTTAGAGTTACATAAAAAACGGTACTGAGGTGGTACTGAGAAAACTTGCACTGGCGTCATCTTTTCTTTATCTGCAGCTTTGAGCAAGTCCTACCTCCATGTCCTACATGTGGAATAGACTTTACTTCTTCCCCAATCACTGTGGGAAGTCTGTTCTCAACTTATTTCCCCTCTGGTAGAGAAGACAACAAGGAAACCTCATACTGACTTGCAAACTACCGGTCAGCAGTATGTGACAGGTCTACTGAACTACTCAAGTTGAGCAGAAGTCTTCATGATTCTTGACATTCCACATCACATTCCACACATTTTTTTGGTCGAAATTGCAGGAAGTGCATGTCATGTGGAATCATCTCAATGCCAGAACTCTTCCAACACATGATGCATAAACTGGTGGAAGGACTGCAGCTTCTAGAGGTCACTGCAGATGATTTTGTAACAGTTTGCTTTTGAGAGATGCTTGAAGAAGCAATATGAGACCACGACAGACACCCAGAAGCTTTTATTCATCGATGCAATCAATCAATCAATAATGTCGAGTTTCCTCGGGCAATAATGGCATTGCCTTTCTATGGCTGGTACACACAGGTAAGTGTGTGGTATAGACAGGGGGGTTGCCCCTCCTCTCCATCGTTCTGCTGGCCGTTGGGGAATTCACCCTCTTTCGCACTTGCTGTTGGAGTCGACTAGACTCTCATCCACCAGATGTGCAGAGCCATCTGCCATTTAAACCGCATGGCTGCAGACTGTTACCCTGGTAAGGGGGGGGGGGGCTGACGGGTACTACACCTTGCCCACAGGTGACCTGGGGATATGCAAGGCAGGGGCATCTATCTCCTGAGGTATCAGAAGACACCCGCATATCCAAAACCCTTCATTCCCTACTTAGACCCTATCGATGCAAAGGACGTGGTGTTGTGGTAAAGTTAGACAAACTGAACTTTGTAGGCAAAAAGTACTATTAATTGGACATGTTGCAACTTGAAGAGGACTTTGTGTTGATCCAAACAAAGTTGAAGAATTTTTGAAGATGCCGTTACCAACTGATGTAGAAGGATTCAACAATTGCGCACTTGCACTTCCTAATATCAGAGTAAGTTTCTCCTGCATGTGTGATGGATGCATTTAAAGGTAATGGGGAAAATCAGAAGAATTGGCATTGCAATGACTCAAAGTAGCAGTCACCAGCACGCCAATCCTGCGTTATTACAATCTCGAGGAAGAAATCACACGACAATACAAACAATCTCGATCCGGGTCCTACGAGCTACGACGTCGAAGCTGATACACTGAGTAGAGCATACTTACCAGAAGTTAACATCTCATCACAGTTCTCCAAGTGAGCAACCACTAAATACTACAGCATGATATTGTGGCTAGGGCTTGGTCAAACGATGGGCTGACCTTTGTGAACTACCTGGCCACACCCTGCTCATCGTGTGTGATTACTACACTAACTGCAATAGCCAGGCTCACTTAATTTACTGCACATAGCATACTGATGGAGCTTAAGGAAAAGTGTGCGAGATTTGGACCTCGTGTCAGATGACATTCCAGAATTTGCATCAGCAGCAAATTGTGTCTTCTGCCATGGAGTCAGCAAACTAGGAGCAACAATTTACATTTATTGCCACATCTGATGAAAGTTAAATGTTGTAATAATAATAATAATTCATTTATTTTGTATAGCGCTTTTCAAGAAGCCCAAAGGCGCAAAGGTAATGATAGCAAGGTGCTCCATTTGAAACGAAAATTTGTATTGGTGTCAAAGCAGGTGGGTGACCAATTGCAAAATTATAGTAGGATTCAGGGATGCCGGAGTGGTAGAAGGACAAATGGGGGGGGGGGGGGGGGGAATGGGTAGCGTCAGAATTTATTTTAGGTCAAAAAAAAAAAGAACACCATATGCTTCCCTTAATACGTGACTTTTTCAAAACGACATATTCGGCCCCAGAATGCTCCACACGCATTCACAAAAACCCTCACAAACTGCGGTGTTCAGAGCATCGTAAAGTATATCGTGTATGGAAGTTAAGGATTGTCACCTTAAATGGCTCATAAAGCTTCTAAAAGAAGCTGAAAATACTTGGAAAAGTATCCGAGAGAATGGGTTGTGCCTCTGCAAATGAAATACTTGGGGAACTTTCTCAGCTCGCCAAACGGGCAGCTGCCCGTACTGCAAACTCCTGACCATGTGGGCCAGTGCAAGGCCTGAATGTACGGACGTGGGCTACACAACCCCCCGACGGATCAGTACTAGTGAGTGTGTATCTGGATTAGGTGCTTATGAACATCGATGGGAAGGACATATCTGGGCTTTGTGAATGTACAGGGTTAGTTTAAAATGTTGCCATTTACTAGCTATTAATCATGTTGGGGTGGAGGGGAGGTGGGAGCTACGGGAGCTGTAAGGGTTGTTATAAATACATGTTTTTGGTTGGTTTTGAGACTACAAGCAAAATTATACTACATTTTTGCATCTATTGGTAAAAGGCGAAGCATGTGTGTGTTATAACTTATAACCACTGCCGCCTCTAGCTTGTACTAACAGGAAATGGTAGGCCTATACATCCGACAGCCAACATCTCAGCCACGGATATTTTTCGTATTCCTCTATTTCCATGAGTCCGATTTGCATTCAGTAACAGAACAATTATGGATGACCATCTAGAAATTTGCGCTCTTTTGTCTCAATGATGTAAATTATGTTTAAAAGATGATTTGGTTTCCACATTTTGCGTGAGTAACGACAGGCAGGTTAAAAGTGGCGAGCAAAACCGAGTACCTGTCAACAGAACACACACAGCGAATGCGTAAAAGGCCTCGTTTCGCCTTCAAACGTCATTTCAAAAGTCGCTTCTTGATTTTGGGTAGAAAACAAAATCTGGAGATAAACATCACATTGCACATTGAAGAAGAAATCGAGCCCTCAAATCGGACGAAAAAACTGTTCAATAGGACCTAGAACGCCACTCAGTAGCACATACTCCCGCCGTGGGTCAAGTTGGAATAGTACGATTTCACAAAAGTTTGAGGGAGTAGTTCAGTGACAACACTAGACAAGACAACACAAGACAGACACTGCATAGATATATATTGAGAATATATAAAAGATAATATTTTTTTAAAAACAAGGCAATTTCACTTACATTTTCGGATTCAGCGTTCAATTCTATATAAGTGAGTGTATTTTGAGGCATGTGTGACTTCAAATAAAATTGTAAGCCAGAAAAAACGTCGTTTCATTCCTTAGGGATACAACATGTAAAACTGGCCCAAACGTCAAAACAAAACTCGCTCATTTTAAGTCGTACAAGCTAATGCGACCACTCATTCTTCTGGGAAGAATCCCGTGCACATGCTTGCCACACTTATAACTCACCTAAGTCTATAAGTTCATCAAATACTGACACCGCGATTGACATTCGCTGAGGTAAATGCTGATATCTCTTCTGAGGTTAAAAAAAACAAAAACAAAAAACAGTTTTAAAGCATTATACGTATCAAACGATACATTTTATGAAACGGGGAAACCTAATACACACTTTGGTGGTTTTAAAATGACAGAATATGTCTTTATTAGAAAGAGAGAAAAAAAGAACCTTGAAGAAGACGCTGCTAAAAAATACACCGCTCTAACGCATAACCACGAGTTTAAACTACATTTACAACAAATATGAAAACTATTTTCATATCACAATGTTCAATATAGAATATATAGAAGATAATGTAAAAAATAAATGAGCCCTATCTTCCAATGGTAAAAAAAATCCTTCAAAAAATTCCTGGATCCGGAATAATATCCTGAGCTTCACCAAAAAGTAATCAATTCTTCCTTATCCCAAGGGCAATCATCCCACCAACTTTCATCCAAATCCGTTCAGAACTTTTCCAGATATCTTGTTCACAAACACACGAACACACACACGGACGGACACGATCGAATGTATTACTCCCTGGCGGGAGTTACACAATGGGTAACTGGGTAATGGGTAATGGGTTACACAATTCCCTGGCGGGAATTACACATAGATAATGACGCTCGCGACCAAACCGGAAGTAGGAAGGTTTAAGTCTGGGCGGTCAGCGGTTTAAACCCTGGCCGAGTCACACCAAAGACCTTAAAATGGTACATGCTGCTTCCTTGCTTGATGTTCAGCATTTAAAGAAGAGCACACATAATCCGCACAGGTAGGCATCCATGGCAAAGAGAACATTGTTCCTTAAGAAGTATCCCCCTGAGTGCTGTAAGAAAGGCAGCTCCATTGTTGTGCCGTCGCTGGTACCCGACACCTCTCCCAAACTTGGTGGCTATGTTTGGCTCACCTAACAGTCCTGTGTTGTCTCATGCATTTGTCTGTATATCCATATGTGTGTGTGTGTGTGTGTGCCAGCTACACTACGAGCCTTAGATATTCTTTTTTTCAAATCAGCAAAAAAAAACACATCACAAACACATACAGACAAATACAAGACACAGGACTGAGATGAGACAGGCAGACAATGCAGGACTGTTACACAAGACATACAGTTACTGAGATTGCAGGAAATAGTCATTTCTGTATCGCTCGGGGTACCAGGGACGCCATATTTGATGTTTTATCTTCACAGAGCAATAAAATAATTTCCACCTACTCATGGAGGCCAGGTGAAGAGTCATCCAATTATTCAATTTACGACATCACCTAAGGTTACTGTTGAAAAAGAAAAGAAAAAAACCGACAGCAAATGAAAACATACATTCTCTTTAACAAAATGCATATAACGACAACAGTGGCTATTTGCTTGTATTAGAAACGATGCGTAAACAGATTTTTCAAAACGAACTTGTAGTTGCCCTGAAACAACTTGCCTTTGCGTCTTGGAAGGCAAATCCAACTGAAGGCAATCTCAGTTCCTTCCACCAAGCTCGAAACAAGTGTGTTTCTACCCTCAGGAGTGCCAGGAAGCACTATCTCTCCACACTCAAGATTGAACTCTCAAACCTGTCTCCTTCCTCCAAATCCTGGTGGCGTCTGGTCAAATCCGTTTCTGGTGTTTGTTCCCCCTCCATCCCCTCCCTTACCTCAAATGGCTACACAGTTGACACCGCACGTGACAAAGCCGAATGCCTCAACTCTGGGTTTGCCTCAAAATCTTGTGTCCCAAACCCATCTCTCTCTGTTCCCACCTTTCCCAGTCGTACCCAACTGCTCCTGGACTCTGTGTCCTTCTCTCCTGACAAGGTGGAGAAGTTTTTATCAAACCTCGACTCTGATTCTGCAACTGGACCAGATGGCATCAGCCCTCGGGTCCTAAAATCCTGCTCTGCCGCTCTATCTCACCCTCTCTCTGTTCTTTTCACCCTCTCTTTTGCTCAACGTCATCTGCCAGCATCTTGGAAATCAGCAAACATTACCGCTTTACACAAAAAATGTGCAAAAACAGATCCTTGCAACTTCAGACCAATCAGCCTGCTTCCAACTATCAGCAAAGTCATGGAATCCATCATTGCTTCGGATATCAAATCCTTCCTCTTCTCCAATGGCTTGATATCTGATCATCAATTTGCATTCAGACCAGGTCATTCTACTCTGGACATGTTGCTTCTGCTGTCTCAACAATGGATGGAGGTCCTCAATGCCAAACAGGAAATCAGAGCTGTCTCACTTGATATATCACGTGCCTTCGATACGGTCTGGCACCCAGCTCTGCTCACCAAACTCACCTCCTATGGTATTCAGGGAAATCTCCACTCATGGCTTGCGGATTTCCTCTCTGGTCGTAGGCAATGTGTGGCCCTGAATGGATTTCTGTCATCTTCCCATCCTGTTCTGGCTGGAGTTCCGCAAGGTAGTGTTCTGGGCCCTGTGCTATTTCTGGTCTTCATCAATGATCTCTCCGACTCTCTGGAAAATCCTCTCTATCTCTTTGCTGATGACTCCACTATCTGCCGCTCCATTCCTCATCCCTCAGATCGGCAGTCTGCAGCCTCCTCACTCTCTGCAGACCTGGACAAAATCACAGACTGGTCAAACAAGTGGAACATGTCTTTCAATCCTGACAAATCTCACACTCTTACAATGTCTCTCCGAAAGGACCGACTGGACAACCCTCCCATCTACTTTCTCAACAATCCTCTCCAAGTCTGCAGAGAGTCTGTCGCTCAAGCTTTTGGGTCTCACTATCTGCCATGATCTTTCTTGGGAAAACCACATTTCCAAGCTGGCCTCCAAAGCCAGTCGCCGACTGGGCATCCTCCGTCGTGCGAAGTCCTTCCTTGGCACACCTGAGCTCCTCACCACATACAAGGCTTTCATCCGCAGCTCAATGGAATACTGTTCCCCCCTCTGGGCTGGTGCTCCTGCCTCACACCTTGCTCGGCTTCACGCTGTTGAGGCCAAAGCTTTCAGAATCATTGGAATCTCCTGCGATGTAGTCAACTCCGAGGGCCTTTCACTCACTCACCGCAGGCAGTTTGGTGGTCTTTCTGTCTTCTACCGACTCATCTCCGGCCTTGCTCCCCCAGCTCTCTCTGTGCACTGCCCCCCCAATATTCCTTCAGGTCGCACAAGATCTGCCTGCAACCCTCTTATGGTTAAATTGCCAAAGTCTAGGCTCTCTGCTCACCTTCACTCTTTCATTCCCCTTTTCTCCCACCTCTGGAACAAACTCCCCCACTCCCTTCAATCCCACTCCTCCCTCCAGGTCTTTAAAACAGCTGTTCACCACCATCTCTTATCTTCCCCCATCGAAAACCTTGATCTTTTCTACCCCCGTTAATTCACCCCAGAGTCCTTGCAGTGTTCATATGTTTTATTCCTCTCCCACCTCCCCCCAAGTCCTCCCGATGTCCCTGCTCTCAAATGTTGTGTTTGTGTCCTACCCCCTCTCTCCCCATCTTGTCTGCCGCTCCCCGTTTTTTGTGTTTTGTGTGTCGCTTTGTCTTTTTGTGTGATTAATGTTAGCTCTTTCACGAGCCTCGATCTTGTATACAAAAAAAAAAAAAAATCTATATACATAACACAGTGTGTGTGTGTGTGTGTGTGTGTGTGTGTGTGTGTGTGTGTGTGTGTGTGTGTGTGTGTGTGTAATGTTACCGATAGACTCCTAAACGGAGAGGCTCACGTTCTTGATATTTGGCACAAACATGGCCATTGAGCCTGGGAAGAACATGGCCGACCTAAAAATTTATTTCATAATATTTTTTTACCATATTTTTACCTCAGCGCATTTCAGCGAGGAATATTATGACCGGAATGGCAGAGCAGCGCGCTGATTCGCTCAGAGCGATCACGTGATGTTCCTTTCCGCCATTAACTCAGTTACGCGTTCGCACGTATTTCAGAGCGAAAAGCGATTGCGTTTTTTCACATTTCAGCGACGAACATTGCCATTCACACCACATAGGTTTTTTTTTCTTTCATCTTTAGATCCATATTTTTTGCCATAACGTAGCGCAATATGGCTCTCTCAAGCTCGAGTTAGCCAATCACCTGGGAGCATGAGGCCACGTTGGCCACGCCCACGACACGACGCAGAGTTGCAATCGATCGCTCAGAGCGATCACGTGATGTTCCTTGCCGCGCGATTGCGTTTTTTCACATTTCAGCGAGGAACATTGCCATTCACACCACATAGGTTTTTTTTTCTTTCATCTTTAGATCCATATTTTTTTTCAGCGAGGAATATTATACACGGAATCTGAATCGGTGGCAGAGCAGCGCGCTGATTCGACGATTCGCGCGCCCTCCCCCCTCCCCCTCCCCTCCCCCCTCCCCCCTCCCCTCCCTCCCTCCCCCTGCCCCCTCCCCCTCCCCCTCCCCCCTCCCACCCCTCTCCCATCCCTCCCCCTCCCCCTCCCCCCTCTCCTCCCCTCCCCCCTCCCCCTCCACCTCCCCCCTCTCCTCCCCTCCCCCCTCTCCCCCTCCTCCTCCCTCCTCTTCTCCCTCACGTTTATACACGGAATGCCGGGTACTTCCCCCCCCCCTCTTCTCCCCTCCCCCCTCTCCTCCCCTCCCTCCCCTCTCCTCCCCTCCCCCCCGTTCCCCTCCCCTCCTCTTCCCCATCCCCGCCCGGCAATGCCGGGTACTCCCCCCCCTCTTCCACCTCCCCCTCCCACTCCCCCTCCCCCATCACCCTCCCCCTCCCCCCTCCCCTCCCCCCTTCTCCTCAACCTCCCCCCTCCCCCTCCCCCCTCTTCTCTCCTCCCCCCCCTCTTCTCCCCTCCCCCCTCTTTTCCCCTCCCCCCCTCCTCCCCTCCCCCCCGTTCCCCTCCCCTCCCCTTCCCCCTCCCCTCCCCTCCCCCGCCCGGCAATGCCGGGTACTTCTGCTAGTATATCTATAAATCTTTTTTTAATCCCTCGTGAGCTTTAACTAAAAATGTGAACTTGCTCACACTTTTATGTTCACCAATTGGAGGTTCATAAATGACTTCCATTGTCCCTGGATTGATGACATTGGCTAATTACCTCCGCCACCAAAGGTGGATGGAGGTTATGTTTTCACCCCTGTCTGTCTGTCTGTCTGTCTGTTTGTGAACAAGATATTAAAAAAGGGTATGGACAAATTCAGACGAAATTTGGCAGAGATGTAGCTTATGTGACGAGGATGAAATGATTAGATTTTGGTGAAGATCTGAATATGGATTCGGATATGAGAGTTATTGAATTTTAAAGTGATTCTTCACCATCTGGTGATCTGGCCAAAAACGATATATAGCACGATAGTTCAAAAAGTTGTGGACGGATTCGGACGAAACTTGGTGGACAGGTTTGTGACAAATATGAATTCTGAACCCAGATCCGGATACGATAATTTTTTTAATTTAAGTAATTCTTCACCATTGAGAGATGAGGCCAAAAATGATATGCAGGTATAGGATATATATTAATATATTTATTTATATATTAAATACATTTCAAAAAGTTGTGGGACGGATTATGACAAAACTTGCTGGATGAGTTGGGTAAGTCACAAGAACAAGCCGATTCGATTTTGGTTCAGGTCCGAATCCAGATCTGACCTATCATTGGGATACAAAACGTAAACTTTTCATGTGGTGGAGGTATCAGCCTAGGCTTGTGTGACAGTGACCTCAGCTGGATATCTGAAGTAGTGTGGAGAGAATTTGGCAGTTGGGGACGTTTTTGTCTCTCATCCCCTTATCCCCTCATTCCCCTCCAAACAGAGTCTACCTTTTATTGTTTCTTCAACTTTGCAGCCATGGGATTGGTGCTTAGCAGGCAGGGGGTTGTATCACGAAGCACACCATCCCTGGAATGGACGTTAAGCTGGGTGTCCCGTCTGCTAGCATTATCTGCTGAACGTTATAAAGACCCTAAGATGTTTTTCATGAAGAGGAGGCCAGTTATCGCCGGCACCCTGAACTAATTGCAATTTCCTTCCCAACGTGTTGAGAGAGTTGTTTCTTGGGATTTTGGGATCAGGTGTCACATTCTGTGGACAATGAGTTATCGAGGTTAGAAAAGATCATGGTGGTGGATGGTGGATGGAGGATGATCTGAGATGGTGGTGAACAGTTGTCTTGAACACCTGGAGGGAAGAATGAGATTGAAGAGGATGCGAAAAAGAGGGACAAATGAGTACAGGTGAGACTGATCCTTTCAAACATTTTTGTAATTTGCCTTTTTTCCCTCGGTATAGTTTGTATTTTCAGCAGAACCCTTCACAATTTAATGGCGTTAGAATGGATAAATGATTTTAATTTCCTCAGTAGTCATCTTTACCGATTAATTGGCTGCCATAAAGGCTCTGGGACCCCGACAGGTGGATGCAGGTATGATCTGATCCATTATTGTCTTCTCAAAAAGCTATGGGATCCCTACAGGTGGATCCCTACAGGTGGATCCCTACAGGTGGTGGTTGAATGCAGCCTTGATTTGATTCTCGAGGTGTTGCATCGCATTAACATCGCCAATTGGAGTGGTCCAATCGTCCATTTGTACTGGATTCCAGGCATGTCTGTGACCCAGCTCGGAATAGGGGTTATGAGGTCTATATGACGAAGCGGTCAAGCAAACAATTCATCTGGATAAGGAAACCCAAATTCGTCTGGACCGATCTGAGTGTTTCGGTATAATTAGGGAATAAACGCGAAAATGAAAAAAAACGTGAAGGAATTAAAAAAAAAAATGGAACATGTGAACGGTGTAATGACAAAGTGAAAAGTTTCAGAAGCGTGATGGCTCCATCCCTACGTTGTGGAAGTGGCGTATATAGAGCCTCGCGGCTCTGAATACGCCAAACATTTCAACAACAATATCAAGAACCGTGGAGCTCCCACGTTAAGAAGGTCGCAGTCAAATGCGCCAAGGGCCTAAATCTAATTCGATGCCTCACTGGCACTTCCTGGGTAGCCCACCAGGGAAGTCTTTTTCTCCTGTACAAAGCCCTTATCCTCCCTCATCTGGACTATGGTAGCCAGGTTTTTTCAGACATGTCAAAGACCAACCGCAGAAAACTTGAAGCCATTGAGGCTGAAGCCCTGCGTGTCTGTCTGGGCTCTTTCGTGAGTTCACCTATCTCTGCCATTTTGGTGGAGGCCGGTATCCCTCTACTGGGAGGTGTCCCGGATAAAATTCTGGGCCAAATCTATATCCTCTGGGACCAATCACCCAGTCCAAGCGGTTTTTGCAGACTGTTGGGAATATGAGGCAAAAACCTAAATTCCGCTCCCTTCGGGATGGCCTGTAGGCAGGTAGCGGGTGAAATTGGTCCTGGACTCCTTGCCCATTGAGTCCGTCAATAAAGTTCCAATCTGGCCCCACTGGACTCTTACTATGCCTCAAATCCACCTGGATCTATGGGGAAGAGTTGACAAGAATAACCCTTCAGCTTCCTGCATACAGGTGATGGAGTTCATCCATTCGGTTTGGAGTCAATCTCTCCACGTTTACACGGATCCCTTCCCTTGGGAGAACTGCGGCAGCAATATGTATCCCTGATGTTAAGGTGACAAAGGCTAAGAGGTTATTTGATCATCTCTCCGTCTTCGCAGTGGAACTCTTTGCTATCGTATTGGCACTGGAATGGATAATCGAGTTCAACCCTCTCAGTGCTGTGATCTTTTCTGATTCCCTCTCTGCACTTAAGGCACTAGAGTCTGTACAGGAGGGATGCAGATTTGACCTGGTGCTCGAAGTACTGCACCTGATCAACATTGCTAGTTGGAGAGGATCTGTGGTCAATCTGTGCTGGATCCCCGCTCATGTGGGCATCGGAGGGACCGAGGCCTGCGATCTTGCAGCCAAATGTGCGATCACATCCGAATGTGTCACCCAAATCCCTTTGGGACAGTCTGAAATTGTGAATGTGGTTAGGCCCCCTTTACACAGCACGGAGATCGTTGGGTGACTATTGAGCGATCAAAAATTGGCCCGATCTCTCAACGATCTCCTAAGCCTCGAAAAAGCCGTTTCTGTGTAAATGTTTGGGAGATCCATTGTGCGCTCGTTGTGCGATCAAAAATTCAATTTTCGGCAACTTTCATGGCGATCTATAGAGATCTTTGAGCGACCTTGGCGATCATTGAGCGTCCATTGAAACATCCTTGAGATATCAATGGAGACTAAGCCTCCTGCAGCGACCATTGAGAGTTTGCTGAGCGCTCGTTGTGTGACCAAGAGAGATCACTGAGAGATATACGGAGATCGCTGAGAGATCAGGTGCGACCAAGAGAGATCACTGAGAGATATACGGAGATCGCTGAGAGATCAGGTGCGACCAGGAGAAATCACTGAGGGATCATTGAGAGTTCCTTGGGCGACCAAGGAGGTTGCTGAGCGTTTCTTGGGCGACAGGGAGCGTCTGGGTATATATATATTGTTGCGAATATGGAATTTGGCCTCCATATCCGCTTGTAAATATTCCCCTATTTTCTCCAATACTCCCCAACTTTCCCCAATCCCCCATTCCCTAGTCCCATTGCATGTAAACAACAATCAGTAGAGCCGACCTTCCCCTTATTCCCCCATTAAATGTCGTGCCCAGGTCCACCGCACCACACGTAGACAACTTTCGGACATCTTCCTAGTTATTCTTAATCTATGTCAGTTAAGGCCTCGTCTCCATTAATTATGACTCTTCGTTGCACCAGAATGTGATTATATGGCATCAGTAGTGAGTTTAGGACCTTTCCCATACCTCTTTCCATCTTCTTCCCCAACCAACTATGGCTGCAGCAACGGAGGGGATGGGGGCGGCGCGGCGGCGCGGGGGGGGAGGATGCGTCCTCACACCGGCTCGATTAGCGCCATTGACCACGCGCTCCACGGGGTTACCACGGAGGGGCTGGCTGTCAGCTCCTCCTCAAGGGCGGAGCCTGGTAACCCCCCGCACCCAATCAGAAGGGCGGACCGATTCCATCTGGGGCGGCGCTAGCGAGCCGAGGGCGTGTCACTCCCCGCCGGATATACGCGGCCACGTAGCGGACGTGACGTGAGATGCGCCTCAGCTTGGAGAGAGAAGCCACCGCCACCCCCAGCGCGACGATACCTCCCCGCATCTTTGGACCGGACCGGACCGTACTGTACCCTGCCCCGAGCCCAGGAGGACCTGGAGCCATCGATCCTGCCTTTCCTAGCCATCAAACCCCCGTGTGAGTCAGCCGTTGTCCCGTTTGTCTGTCGTCTGTCCGGGGTTAATATAAGAGTGTGTCTAAGTGCCTGTCTTTCTGTGATTATACCTCTAGCCCCTGTAATCTGACCTTTCCGTACGAATATAATCTCCTCCGGAGGTCTTGAGAATTGAAACATTGGTGTCGTATTGTGTTATTGTAATCCAGCCGGGTGTCTTCTTTTTCTTATTGAGCCAGCATCGCGCGACTAGTCAACGTTCGGGCACAATCGGGTAACTTGTGCAGACGTGGTCATACCATAAAACCGCTCGGTAAATAACATCCAAGCCACGTCTGTAACAATTGGTTGTCAGGAGTTGGATTCGAACCTGGGACTAAATTTATTTAGCCCAAATTTTGGACACCAATTGTGTTAGTACTGTAACAATTGGTGTCTGGGAGTGAGATTCGAGGCCCGACCAAATTTTGAAAAAAAAAAAAACGAATAGAGGAAAAAAAAAAAAATTTGGTCAAAATTTGGAGCGGCCGAAATTCGTTTTGTTTTACAAAACCCGAATTTTGAAAGTCGCGCTATGGCGGATCAAGACGGCTGGGGTCCGGTAGGGGAGAGTGAAGCAGGGTCGGTCCAGGACCAAATTGAGACACGTGAGGAGAGCGAAACAGCGGGGGTAGCAAACGCACAAAATGGCGCCTCGCTGGTCACCGCGCCCGCGACCGTAGCAGCGCCGCCGATGGATTGGGGCCTATTTATGGAACAAATAAAGGCGCTCATGGTCCAGACAAGTGAAGACCTGAGGAATGACTTGGGAAACCAAATGGGGGTAATGAGGGACGAAGCGAGGGGTACCGGTGAGGGGTTAGACAACGGGATAAAAGAAGTAAAACATGGGTTAAAGGGGGTAGAAAATAGAATGGCTGCCCAGGAGAATCAGATAGAGGAGTGAAAAATGGGTTAGAGGGGTTAGAAAACAGTATGGAAGGCAAATTGAGGGACATGAGGGACCAAGCGGAAAGGGAAGTTAAACAAATGGAGCAGCAGATAGAGGGGGTCAGAATGGGGGTAGAAACCAAACTGGATGCTCACAGGGAGGAAATGGAGCAGATGAGGGTGGCATCTGGGCAGGAGATGCAAGTGATGGGAGAGGAGATCAGAAGAGGAGTGAGTGAGGAGGTCGGAGGAGTGCGCGAGGAGGTGAGGCACTGTAAGGAGCACATGGAGAAAGAGGTGAGAAAGGGGACTGTAAAGTTACAAGGGGGCATAGAGGTCCTGACGCAGGAGGTGGAGCAGCTGACGGTGGGACAAACGGAGTTAGTGGAGCAGGTTCAAAGGAACACTGCGGTATTAGGAGGTTTAAAAGCGACACAAAACGACATAAAAAACGACTTGATAGTGACAAAGAGGGAATGTCAGATGGTACGTGAGGGACTGACAACGAGGTTGGACGAGGTGATAGAGGTAATGGAGACGAAGGACCGGCAGGTGAGGACGCACATGGAAACGGTCAAGGTAGCCTTGGAGGACGAGCTTGAGGAGACGTACCGGGGAATAAAAGAGGTGAGGCACAAATTAGAAGAAGTGGAAGAAGGGGTGAGCGAAATTAAGAAGCAACGGAGAGGGGATAACAAAGAGATAAAAGAGGAGATAAAAGAATTGGTCCAAAGTCTGTGTTTGGATCGTGATGTGCTCGTTAACCGGATGAGGGATTCGCAGGTGATGGAGGAGAAGCGAAGAGGAAGAGGACCCGGTGTAAGTGGTGACCAATATGGTCGTGCGTATGATGCGCCAGGTGATTTAAGAGGCTTGGGGGTCGAGATAGACCCGGGTGTTCGTGAGAGGCCATTGGTGAAGTGTGCGACAGGTCTGGTGTGCGAAAAAGGAGGTGTGCGAGAAAGTCCGACTCTGGGGTGTGTGAGGAAAAAGTGCACGCCAAGGAGTGAGGGTGCTGGCGAGAGTGAGTCGGTCGTAGCGAGTGTGCGAGGGAGCACATGGAAGCGCGGTGTGGTGAGTGTTACAGAGGGTGTAACGGGAGAGTGTGCGCGAGAAAGGTGTGTGACGGACAGGTGCACGAGGAAAGAGTGCGCTGTCAAGAGTAAGGGTGAGTGCGCTGTCAGGAATGGAGGTGAAAGTAGTGAGAGTGACATGGAGCGTGAGTTAGTTGTGACAGGTGAGCGAGGATGTACACCTGGGATGGAAGGATGCACACCTGGAATGGTAGAGCGTGAGTGGGAATGCACGCTGGAGTTGGTGGTGAGGCACGTGGTTGGGTGTGCGAATGAGGGCACACCTGTGATTGTCACAGAGGAGGTGACCGAGGAGGGGGTGCGAAGAGGTGTATTGGTGAGGTGTGCGAGCAACGAATGTGTGCCAAAGTGTTCGGTGGTCAGGTGTGTGACCAAGGCTGTGAGTGGAATGGGTGTACCTGGGTGTGTAAGGAAGGGTACGAGGAGCATGGGCACAGCTGGATGTGTGAGCAAGGAACGGGCTTCGGGGTGTAAGAATCCAGGTGAAGCATCGACGGTAACCAGGTTAGAGGTTAGGTCGACTTTTAGCCGAAGCGGGCCCTCGGTGCGTGCCGGGCCTCGCTTTGAACGGCCGCGTCCGTGCTCCACTAGGTGGAGCGGGCAGCTGGATAGGAAGGGTCGTCATGGCGACCACGTTTTGTTGAGACGCGCCGGCAGGTCGAGATCGGGACATTGGATGGCTCCACGCCGAGGTGGTGCGTGGGATCTCGGCCCGGGTAAGCCCCCGTCCCTGCCCCGAATGCCGGACGCATCCAGCCGCTGGCACAAAACAACCAGCATCCATTGCTTGGCTTTACGAAGCCGGGCTTTGGACAGGGATTGGCGCACCGAGAGGTATTAGTGAGTAGACTGGGTGATGAGGTTAGTGTTTTGGCCCCAAAATTAGAGAAAAACAAAATTTGATGATTGGCAAAGGATTGGCAGTAGTGATTGGCAGATGATGGGCAGTGATTGGCCAAATTTTGGATTTGTTGAAATTTGATGTGCAAAATTGGTAGTGAGCGATGGGCCCGGTGGGTAAGGTTGGCATCCCTGCCACCCTTCCCATATGTGGGGCAAAGGAGCAATAGCTTATGGGGTGTATGGCAGTGAAAACTAGCCCGGGTGGGTTAGGATATTGTGTGTAGGGATCTAGAAGATGACATTAGGTAACGTTAAGATTAGTTAGTGACTGATACCTGTAGTGGGGACGCAGGTAGATTAGTATGGATGATAATGACGAGGGAGCGCAATAGTTTAAAGGGACGACTGGGAAGCGCAAGTTTCAGAAGGGAGTAGTTAGCTGAGATGATGCCGTGTTTGTGAGAATTGAACAGGTGTGATTGCACAGGTGTGCAACTGGACAGGTGTGTGGAGCAGTGTATGAGTAGTGAGTGTGTGGATCAGCGCGAATGCGCTTGGGGAGAGAAGGGTGCAGGTGGCACCAGGTGTGAGAGCACAGGTGTGCAGGTACAGGTGTGTGGAGAGAGTTGGAGTGAGTGGTACGGAGTGGTGTGCATGGTGCGAAGGTGTGGATGGGGGAAGAGTGGACCCCTTTCACGAGTACCCGGGGCGGGTAGTGTAAGTGTTAGGTAGAGGGTACAGGTAAATTGTGGTTGGATATTGGCATTTGTGGTGCGGTTGCAGAATGGTGTTGTGGATGGGTGCATTAGTGTTGTGGAAATGGCTGGGCGTGTGGCCTGTTAGTGTGTGTAGTTGGTTGGGCACTCCACCACTGTGAGGATGTCGGCCAGGTGAGGCCGCAGGTGGGCTCTGGGAGCCGGTAGTTGTGAGTGGGTGCCTGAGGATCCCGGGTGTGGATCGGGTAGCCCAGTGCCAGAGAGGGCACCGAGTGGGGAGAGCGCCAGAGGGCCTGCCCCAGGTAGTTAGGTTAGGGTAAGGAGCAGGTAAGCTCGGAGGCAACTGCAGTGGTGGAGGTGTGCAGGTGGGTAGACCCACTGGGAGAGGTACACGTCGCAGCCCAGAAATTGTACGAGGGCACCGGGAGATGAATCGGGGGAGTGAGACCCCAAATTGAAGAGCACCACAGTTTGGCCAATGGGAATTGGTTTTTAGAACCCATAGTGTAAGAGGGCCAATGGTTTGGCCGGAGAAAGACCCCGGGTAGTGTAAAGTTGTTAAAGTCATTTAGGAAATAGTTAGGATTGAAGAACCTGTCGCACCATACGCAGCCACTTGCCTGTGGTGATGATGATGACTCCACACCTGTGTTTTCTTTGTTTTGTTGCAGGAGATGAATCGCTGTGTGGATTTGTGAGACGCATCACGACGTGGATGAGACATTGGGGTGATTCCATCTCTCCCTCCCTAGGAGGGACTGATGATGAATTGGTAATGGCAAATTATGATGTTGAGTTGGAGATGGCAAATTTTGATGAGAGTTGAAAATGGCAAATTTGATTGGTTAGGAGGGAGAGAAGACGAATTTGGTTTATGGGAGGAACGAGGAAGACAGTAGGGATGTTTGTTGATTTGTAAAGTAGATGTTTATGGGTAGTGTTGTGTTGTGTGGATACAGTAAGGGGTAAGGGAGGGGCCATGTAGGTTACCTGGTGGGGGGGGGGGGCGTACGATAGGAACGTACCTGTCTCACCTGGTTCCCATGTGCCCCCAGTGTGCATCACCTTACATTGCGTGCACTTTTGCGCCCTTACCACCTTACTCACTTGTCTGCTTCTTTTGTCTCCCACCTCCGAGGATCTGGCTTTGGGGTAGAGAGAGAGGAGAGAGAGGTGCTGGCTGCGCAGTTGTGGGCCTGCACTTTCGCTGTTTGCTGCCGGGATCGATACACCATATGGACCGCAATGTTTGTGGCCACCCACAATGGACCGCAGTTCGGTTGCGGCCAAGCACCACCCGGGGATGGACCTATGGGTCAACGTGGCACCTATGCCATAAAGGTGAACCACTGTTAATTAACACCACTGAAGGCCACACGAAGAGCAAGAGACACCTGCAGGGTTAGGGGTTGTCGAATTTATTTTTATTCCAATGAACAATGGTGACTGCACCGATTGGTGGTGGGGTGGTGCTTTTGATGCTCGGGAAGGGTGCTCTGCACGTTATTAAAGGCCGTCGGCCACAGAGCACTCGTGGGTTGGTGTATCGATGTTGGCAAGCGCGCTCTCTCTATGCATAACATCTGCATGTGTTCCTCCAAAAACAGGTCCTGGATCGTAGTGTAAATAGCAGCGTAGTCTTGTAAATAATGCTCCCTACCGGCTGTATGTGTAGTTTGAGAATTCTTTCCGGATTCGGTTATCCTGTGGGTGTGTTTCTGTGAGGAGAAGGGTGCAACGTCGCAGGGGGACATATTTACTCATTTGTGAATATCTGTAAAACTGTCGCACTCAGGGTAGAGTTAATAGTAGAGGGAACTACATTGCGTGCCACACTAAAGTAGGTAAAAATTTATCGGGTCGGGACGCCCCGAGGGTAGAGAAGGGTGCAATGTTGCGAATATGGAATTTGGCCTCCATATCCGCTTGTAAATATTCCCCTATTTTCTCCAATACTCCCCAACTTTCCCCAATCCCCCATTCCCTAGTCCCATTGCATGTAAACAACAATCAGTAGAGCCGACCTTCCCCTTATTCCCCCATTAAATGTCGTGCCCAGGTCCACCGCACCACACGTAGACAACTTTCGGACATCTTCCTAGTTATTCTTAATCTATGTCAGTTAAGGCCTCGTCTCCATTAATTATGACTCTTCGTTGCACCAGAATGTGATTATATGGCATCAGTAGTGAGTTTAGGACCTTTCCCATACCTCTTTCCATCTTCTTCCCCAACCAACTATGGCTGCAGCAACGGAGGGGATGGGGGCGGCGCGGGGGGGGAGGATGCGTCCTCACACCGGCTCGATTAGCGCCATTGACCACGCGCTCCACGGGGTTACCACGGAGGGGCTGGCTGTCAGCTCCTCCTCAAGGGCGGAGCCTGGTAACCCCCCGCACCCAATCAGAAGGGCGGACCGATTCCATCTGGGGCGGCGCTAGCGAGCCGAGGGCGTGTCACTCCCCGCCGGATATACGCGGCCACGTAGCGGACGTGACGTGAGATGCGCCTCAGCTTGGAGAGAGAAGCCACCGCCACCCCCAGCGCGACGATACCTCCCCGCATCTTTGGACCGGACCGGACCGTACTGTACCCTGCCCCGAGCCCAGGAGGACCTGGAGCCATCGATCCTGCCTTTCCTAGCCATCAAACCCCCGTGTGAGTCAGCCGTTGTCCCGTTTGTCTGTCGTCTGTCCGGGGTTAATATAAGAGTGTGTCTAAGTGCCTGTCTTTCTGTGATTATACCTCTAGCCCCTGTAATCTGACCTTTCCGTACGAATATAAACTCCTCCGGAGGTCTTGAGAATTGAAACATTGGTGTCGTATTGTGTTATTGTAATCCAGCCGGGTGTCTTCTTTTTCTTATTGAGCCAGCATCGCGCGACTAGTCAACGTTCGGGCACAATCGGGTAACTTGTGCAGACGTGGTCATACCATAAAACCGCTCGGTAAATAACATCCAAGCCACGTCTGTAACAATATATATATATATATATATATATATATATATATATGAGAGGTTTCTAGTGCTCTTCCATCAGTCTCTGACAAAGTGTTGAAGAAGAAAAATTTCCGCGGCAATCTCTCCCCAATCTCTCAACGAACGCTCAACAATCTCTCAAGCGGGAATTGATCGCCCAATGATCTCTCAGCAATCTCCGCCCCGGTCTTTCAATGTACTCTATTGGTCTTTCATCGAACGCTCAGCGATCCCTCACTGATCACTCGGCCATCTCTACCTTCGGGGTGGAAAAATTTGGCGTTCATTGAAAGATTGCTGAGAGATCATTGGGAGATCGATGAGATCGTTGAGCGTTCGTTGAGAGATCGCTTCCCTTGGCGATCGTTGAGAGATTGTTTTGGACCGAGTCAAAACTTTGAGGAGACCGTGGCGACCGTGGAGATCACTGGAGATCACTGGAAGATCATTGAGAGATCTTGGCGATCGCTGGGCGCTCATTGAGATTTTTTCATCGCTCAACGATCGCCACCCCTGTGTAAAGGGGGTGTTAGGGACATGATCGTCAAAAAATGTCAATCCCAGTGGGACACCACCACGAAGGGCAGGTTCTGTTACAGGGTGAATTTTTTTTTGCAGTATGCCGTCCTGACGAGGGGCGGTAGACCTGCATGCAAATCGGACCTGGCAGGAGTAATGCCCTGCTGGTGGATTAAGGAGTCTTACTCCTATTAAGAGGAGTGGTCCCAATTGTATGACCATGCATTGTGGCCCTTCGGGGGCATGATGCATGCGTTTGAATGACCATGTGCTTCCCCCTTGGGGTTGAGGCGCATGTGTAATGTTATTGGGACAGTCTTGTTGACGTTGTGCCTTGGCCCCCTCCCCCCTTGTGGACTCCCTCAGTTGTCCCGCAGAGACCAGGTGGCTCTCTCCAGGTTAGACTTGGGCACTGTCGCCTTAATTCGTATCATCACCTGATAAGGTGTCACCCTTCCGGGACTTGCGACGCCTGTAGGGAACCTGAAGATTTATCCCACTTATTTATGGTATGTCACCTATATGACGGACCGAGGTCGCTCCTATTTAAAATCGTTAGAGTGGAGGGGGTCGGTGGGTCCCACCTGCCCGTCATTTTTGGTCATTTAAACCAGAAGCATCTTCGTTTGTGCAAGGTGGTCCTAAAGTTTGTGAAAGCGTGTGGGAGACATATATAGTTTTATGGACATCCCATAGGCCTCCTTTTCAATATATGTATATTCTTTTCAACACAGTTATGTTCAGGCGCGGAAAGAGCCTCGCGGCTCTGAAATCGCCATACAACTCAAAAGAAGAATATCAAGAACAACACAACCGTTTTAGCACCATCAGGTTATCGCGAGACTACATGCCACATGGGGCATTCAATGGGCGTGTTCTCGCGAGATTGTGTAGGATCTGGTACGGATGAATTCTCGGCTTCTCGCGATATTCCTTGAGCTGGGCCGGACAGCCGGACTCAGCGGGCACCAGGCCAGGACGAGGCTGCGATGCGGCGCGCACGGGCGGTGCCCGGCCTCCGCGGCGGGAGCCTGTCTTGGCCTGGCCTGGCCCTCATTGCCGTCCCATTTCGTTCATCTTGAAAAGCAACTTTTCCGTAGAGGGTGAGCTCGGAGCATGCGCTGGAGCGTCCAGAGAAGCTAGGCCGAAGGCTCTTAGTCTTAGGCCTGGCTCATGCTGTTTTGAGAGCGAGTTGACTTGAGATGCACGAACAACAATCTTTCCGCCCCCTCCCCCGTGAAACTCGGCGTTGTGTCATCGGCAGACGTTATTCTTAGTTAAAAGCCTCCCACCCGCGCTGCTAATCGTTGTTTGTCTTGTCACTTGTGTAGTTGTAGATGCTGCGGTTTCATTTAAAACTGATTACATCCACTGACCGTGTGTCAGAATTCCTATCCGTGTGTCGGCATTAAACCGCAGATTTCCCTTCCACGAGTTGGTGATCCGCCTCGCTATTTCACCTTTACCTGCACCTTTAGTTTTACCTTTACATTTTTACCATCACGATACCTGCACTTCCTCCTGTTTTGAGATATTTGTTAATTGTTTTAAAAAGGTTTCACGGTGAGAACATTTTGATTGCTTTTTCCTCATTTCATCTGGAGTTACCCTCCCCACCATCCTCACCTCCAACGTGACCTCCAACATCATCCTCACCGCCACACTTCATCCTCACCGTCACACTTCATCCTCGCCTCCAACGTGACCTCCAACATCATCCTCACCGCCACACTTCATCCTCACCGCCACACTTCATCCTCACCGCCACACTTCATCCTCACCTCCAACGTGACCTCCAACATCACCCTCACCGCCACACTTCATCCTCACCTCCAACGTGACCTCCAACATCACCCTCACCGCCACACTTCATCCTCACCTCCAACGTGACCTCCAACATCACCCTCACCGCCACACTTCATCCTCACCTCCAACGTGACCTCCAACATCATCCTCACCGCCACACTTCATCCTCACCGCCACACTTCATCCTCACCTCCAACGTGACCTCCAACATCACCCTCACCGCCACACTTCATCCTCACCTCCTACGTGACCTCCAACATCACCCTCACCGCCACACTTCATCCTCACCTCCAACGTGACCTCCAACATCATCCTCACCCCCACACTTCATCCTCACCTCCAACGTGACCTCCAACATCACCCTCACCGCCACACTTCATCCTCACCTCCAACGTGACTTCCAACATCACCCTCACCGCCACACTTCATCCTCACCTTCAACGTGACCTCCAACATCACCCTCACCGCCACACTTCAACCTCACCTCCAACGTGACCTCCAACATCATCCTCACCGCCACACTTCATCCTCACCTCCAACGCGACCTCCAACATCACCCTCACCGCCACACTTCATCCTCACCTCCAACGTGACCTCCAACATCACCCTCACCGCCACACTTCATCCTCACCTCCAACGTGACCTCCAACATCACCCTCACCACCACACTTCATCCTCACCTCCAACATCACCCTCACCCCCACACTTCATCCTCACCTCCAACATAACCCTCACCGCCACACTTCAACCTCACCTCCAACATCACCTTCACGCCCACACTTCATCCTCACCTCCAACATCACCCTCACCGCCACACTTCATCCTCACCTCCAACGTGACCTGCAACATCACCCTCACCGCCACATTTCATCCTCACCTCCAACATCACCCTCACCTCCACACTTCATCCTCACCTCCAACATAACCCTCACCGCCACACTTCATCCTCGCCTCCAACATCACCTTCACCCCCACACTTCATCCTCACCTCCAACATAACCCTCACTGCCACACTTAACCTCACCTCCAACATAACCCTCACCGCCACACTTCATCCTCGCCTCCAACATCACCTTCACCCCCACACTTCATCCTCACCTCCAACATCACCCTCACTGCCGCACTTTGTCCTCACCGCCGCACTTTGTCCTCACCTCCACACTTTGGCCTCACCGCCGCACATTTGTCCTCACTGCCGCACATTTATCCCCACCTCCGCACATTTATCCCCACCGCAGCACATTTGTCCTCACTGCCGCACATTTATCCTCACCGCCGCACTTTATCCTCAAAGCCGCACTTTGTCCTCACCTCTGCACTTTGTCCTCACCGCCACACTTTGGCCTCACCTCTGCACTTTGGCCTCACCGCCGCACTTTGTCCTCACCTCCACACTTTGGCCTCACCTCCACACTTTGGCCTCACCGCCGCACTTTGTCCTCACCTCCACACTTTGGCCTCACCTCTGCACTTTGTCCTCACCGCCACACTTTGGCCTCACCTCCGCACTTTGTCCTCACCTCCGCACTTTGTCCTCACCGCCAGACTTTGGCCTCACCGCCACACTTTGGCCTCACCTCTGCACTTTGTCCTCACCTCCGCACTTTGTCCTCACCTCCGCACTTTGTCCTCACCGCCACACTTTGGCCTCACCGCCACACTTTGGCTTCACCTCTGCACTTTGTCCTCACCTCCGCACTTTGTCCTCACCGCCACACTTTGGCCTCACCTCCGCACTTTGTCCTCACCGCCACACTTTGGCCTCACCGCCACACTTTGTCCTCACCTCCGCACTTTGTCCTCACCGCCAGACTTTGGCCTCACCGCCGCACTTTGGCCTCACCTCTGCACTTTGTCCTCACCTCCGCACTTTGTCCTCACCTCCGCACTTTGTCCTCACCGCCACACTTTGGCCTCACCGCCACACTTTGGCTTCACCTCTGCACTTTGTCCTCACCTCCGCACTTTGTCCTCACCGCCACACTTTGGCCTCACCTCCGCACTTTGTCCTCACCGCCACACTTTGGCCTCACCGCCACACTTTGGCCTCACCGCCACACTTTGGCCTCACCTCTGCACTTTGTCCTCACCTCCGCACTTTGGCCTCACCTCCGCACTTTGTCCTCACCGCCGCACTTTGTCCTCACCGCCACACTTTGTCCTCAGCTCCGCACTTTGTCCCCTCACCGCCACACTTTGGCCTCACCTCTGCACTTTGTCCTCACCTCCGCACTTTGTCCTCACCTCCGCACTTTGTCCTCACCGCCGCACTTTGTCCTCGCCGCCGCACTTTGTCCTCACCGCCGCACTTTGTCCTCACCGCCGCACTTTGTCCTCACCGCCGCACTTTGTCCTCACCGCCGCACTTTGTACTCACCGCCGCACTTTGGCCTCACCGCCACACTTTGTCCTCACCGCCGCACTTTGGCCTCAGCGCCGCACTCTGCCCACATCACCGCCACACTCTGCCCTCATCACCGCCGCACTCTGCCCTCATCACCGCCGCACTCTGCCCTCATCACCGCCGCACTCTGCCCTCATCACCGCCGCACTCTGCCCTCATCACCGCCGCACTCTGCCCTCATCACCGCCGCACTCTGCCCTCATCACCGCCGCACTCTGCCCTCATCACCGCCGCACTCTGCCCTCATCACCGCCGCACTCTGCCCTCATCACCGCCGCACTCTGCCCTCATCACCGCCGCACTCTGCCCTCATCACCGCCGCACTCTGCCCTCATCACCGCCGCACTCTGCCCTCATCACCGCCGCACTCTGCCCTCATCACCGCCACACTCTGCCCTCATCACCGCCGCACTCTGCCCTCATCACCGCCGCACTCTGCCCTCATCACCGCCGCACTCTGCCCTCATCACCGCCGCACTCTGCCCTCATCACCGCCGCACTCTGCCCTCATCACCGCCGCACTCTGCCCTCATCACCGCCGCACTCTGCCCTCATCACCGCCGCACTCTGCCCTCATCACCGCCGCACTCTGCCCTCATCACCGCCGCACTCTGCCCTCATCACCGCCGCACGCTGCCCTCATCACCGCCGCACGCTGCCCTCATCACCGCCGCACTCTGCCCTCATCACCGTCGCACTCTGCCCTCATCACCACCGCTCCACCTTGAACATGCTGCTTCTACTCTCCCATGGATGGAGGCCCTGAATGTCCGGCATGAGATTAGGGCCGTCTCTCTACACATCTCATGCTTTTGATACAGTCTGGCATCCCAGCTTGATTTCCAAGCTGTCTGCCCATGGCATCCAAGGCCATCTCCACACATGGCTTACTGACTTCCTCTACTCTTGTCGCCAACATGTAGCGCTCAACGGAATCTTTTCATCTCTCGCTATAATGGCTGGAGTGCCCAAGGCAGTGTTCTGGGACCAGTCCTTTTCCTGATCTTCATCAATAATCTCTCTCTGGAAAATCGTCTTCATCTATTTGCTTATGACCCTACCCTCTGCCAGGGTTGGCGGCAGGAAGGGCATCCGGCCGTAAAACATTGCTTCAAAAAGGGGACCAACAACAACAACCACGGTGCCTGAAAAAGGCCAACCCCCGCTTTGCGGGGAAAAATGGCCTCTAAAGGTGTTTTTTTTTTTGTTTTTTTTTTCTACCCTCTGCCATCACATCCCTCATCCTTCATACACGTAGGTTGCAGCTACCTCCCTCACTTCAGACCATGACAAACTCACAAGCTGGTCAAACACTCGGAATATATCTTTCAATCCAAACAAATCTCACCCTCTCGCTATCTCTCTCCGAAAGGAACGTCTGGCAAACCCTCCCATCTACGTTCTTAACAATCCTCTTGAAGTTCTATCATTCAAAGTCATGGGTTTCACAATCTGCCATGGTCTTTCTTCGGCAAACTACATTTCAAAGTTGGCTTCCTAAGCCAGCCGCCGACTGGGCATTATTCGTCATACAAAATCCTTACTTGGCACACCTGATCTATCCACATACAAGGCCTTTATCTGCAGCTCGATAGAGTATTGCTCTTCCCTCTGGGCTGCCGCCCCTGCCTCATACCTTGCTCAACTTAACAGCATTGAAACCAAGGCCTTCAAAATCATTGGAATCTCCCATTCTGAAGCTGAATCTGTGGGTCTATTACTTTGCCATCATAGAGAGGTCGGTTATTTTTGTCCCCCGTCGCACCGCGGAGCGAAAGGGGGACTATGGTTTTCGTGTCCGTCCGTCCGGGCATAAGCGAAGGACCACATTCAAATTTGGTGTGTGGGTGCAACCCACGTCAAATTCCAAGATGGCCGCCGCCATGTATGTCTGACGCCATGTATGTCTGAACCTTGTGAGCGGAATATCTTGAAAAATAAGCGAAGTACCAACTTCTAATCTGGTGTGTGGGTGTATCTCGGCATAAGGAAGAACGCTATTGAAAATTGGGTCGCCACGTCAAAATCCAAGATGGCCGCCACCATATATATGTCTGAACCTTGTGAGCGAAATATCTTGAAAAATAAACGAACTACTAACTTCTAATCTGGTGTGTCGGTGTATCGACGCATAAGGGAGAACGCTATTGGAAATTTGGTCGCCACGTCAAAATCCAAGATGGCCGCCTTGCGTCTCCCACTTTGTCAACTCGCATCACTTCACCGACGGGGGACCTAGGCGTAACGCTTGTTCTGTCTTCTGCCACTTCCTTTCTGGGTTTTCACCGTCTGCTCCTTTCGTGCTTTGTCCCCCCAGGTTTCTGCAGGGCTTGCGTGGTCCACCATCGACACCCTTCTGGTGAAACTACCTAATTCCCGAATCACTGCTCACCTCCACTCGTTTATTCCTCTTTTTCCCCACTTGTGGAATCAACTTCCACATCCTCTTCAATCTCACTCTTCCCTCCAGGTTTTCATGACAGCTGTTCACCACCACCTCAGATTGTCCCCAATCCTAAACTATAATCTTTTCTACCCTTGGTAACCCCACACAATCCCCCCTCCTTCCAATTTTTCCAGTTTTCTCTGGATCAGTCTTCATTTTGTCCACCCCATGCATGCATGTTTTGCACCCTGTTTATGTCTGTTACCACCTGATCCGTTCACCGTACTAGCTCTGTACTTCCACAAGCCTCGACTATGTATACAAAAAGGTGTGGTTTGGCCTGAAACGCTGACCTTGTATTCATTCAGATTGGTAACTGACCTTGTATTCAGGTAATACTCGGTGATGCACCTGCTTGCATCGGTATTTTTTTTTTTCAATCATTTCTTTTTCCTCTTCCTGTTTCTGTCTTCCAGGAGCATCGTGTGTAAGGCAGGGCCTGCGCCAAACAAATATTTGTGCTAAAGCAGTGATGGCTGACGTGGCCATTGTAAAGGAAGGATGGCTACAGAAACGAGGTGGGATTTGCAGTGCTTGCATCATTGGGTTACCCATTATTTTGACATGTCGCTCAATATGCACATATGACCCTTATAATTTGATAACTAGATAATTCATAGAACACCTTACCCCACTCAATCTTGAGAAACAAGGACATGGGTGGGGTCTACACGCAGCAAATTAGATTGGTTGTGATGATTTAAAAACTAAAATGCTGTAATATTTTGTCCAATACTGCCAAAGGGAAGGGTTTTGAAAGTGCCAAAAAGGCCATTTGTGTTCCATGGTGCTCATCTATTATAATAAAAGTGTGTGTGTGTGTGTGTGTGTGTGTGTGTGTGTGTGTGTGTGTGTGTGTGTGTGTGTGTGTGTGTGTGTGTGTGTGTGTGTGTGTGTGTGTGTGTGTGTGTGTTGTATACAGAATCGAGGCTCGTGAAAGAGCTAACATTTATCACAAAAACGAATCAAAGAGACAAACAAACAAAGTATATAAAAAGGGGAGCGGTAGACAAGATGGGGAGAGAAGGGGAAGCACACAAACACAACATTTGAGAGCAGGACATCGGGAATGTGTGGGAGCGAGAGGGATTGGGGGAAGGCGGCGTGGGAAGGGCGGTGGGGGGGGGGGGGGGTGGGAGAAGTATAAACACAAGTACACCAAGGACTTCCAGGGAAGTGGTGTGTTACGTGTGTGTGTTAGACTTTGCATGCATACCAAGGGAACTCCAAATGAGTGCATGAATGAACACTGGGTGCTTGTATAAATATAAACACCCCTTTTGAAGATAATTAACGGCTTACCTTCAAGAAAGGCTTTATCCCCAGTCAGCTCAACATCACCTCACAGGGGGTCTTGGCCACCATTTTGTTTCTACCTATTCAAACGTTCCTTGCCTTGGAAACATGATCTATTCTCACGGCGTAATTAAAAGTACAGCATATAATCAAAATCTGTATTCGGGTCTTGGGGAGTACATAAGTGCCAAAATTGGGAGTGAAATCTGAAAATCATCCTAAAATACGCAATTTGTTGTCTGTCTGATTTTTTGACCGAGATGCATTTCATCGTTACTTATCCAATCGCAACCAAACTTGACAGGGAGACCAAGGGCCACACAACGGAAATTTTAGCGGTTTGACTTCCACCCGCACCCCAAGAGGGCTTTCCCCACAAGGTGGTTATGTGTTAAGGTGTATATCTGTGTTAAGATAGCTTTATCGTGGCGTTTTCCCAAGGCCACTTCTAATAACAAAAGTAACTAGAACAGCACTCAGTAGGGAGCATACCTCCGCCAGGTGAACAGTTTACGTTTTGTATCTCAGAGTAGACCAGAAAATCACAGTACAGAATCACATTTAATCAAAATCAATCACAGGAATCACCATAGGTCCAGTCTTTCATACCCTGATGTACTCCTCGTTTTTGGCCTTATCACTCAATGGTGAAGAATCACTTAAAAGTATATACTAGCTGAATCCGGATCTGGATCTTCACCGAAATTGAATTGATTCTTCCTTGTCACACACACAACCTGTCCACCAAGTTTTGTCCAAATCCATCCATAACTTTTTGAGATATCCTGCTATATATCGTTTTTGGCCCTAACTCTCAATTGTGAAGAATCACTTAAAAAATTTTACTAGCCGAATCCGGATCTTCATCAAAATCTAATCATTCCATCCTTGTCACATACGCTACATCTCTGCCAAATTTCGTCCGAATCAGTCCACAACGTTTTGAGATATCTTGTTCACAAACAAGCAGACAGACACAGACAGGCAAACAGACAGTCAGGGGTGAAAACATAACCTCCATCCACCTTTGGTGGTGGAGGTAATAACAACACTAATGATAAGAGCATAATATGAATATTACCAAAAAATAGCCCTCTCCCTAATGAATTTTGTGACTTGCAATATTGCCTACCCCTCCCACCCTCCTTCCGCCCCCCCCCCCCCCTCCTCTCGGAAGTAAATTACATCATAGGGAACCTAGAATGGTGAGGCATTTGTCTGATCTTTTCAATGACCTGACCTAACATATTATAATGTCATGCATGGTCTGATCCTAAGTTAAAACAAGCCTGTGCCCCAGTAGCGACGTGTGGTGAGGTGAGCTTGATGTTTACCCCATATCACTTCCTTGATATTTTCGGGAATTTGACTGATGGTAGTGGTGCACAACAACAGCTGTGGAAAGAATTAAACCGTTTTTATTTCAAGCTAAAAGGAGGAAAAATAAGAAGGGCGTCTTTTTCTTCACTGTGGAAAACGATCCTTGCTTCGTGTTGTTAGCGGCCTTTCAGCATATGTTTTGTGAAGGACTCGACTTCTGTGAACTCTATGAATGAGATTTGGTGTGCATGAAGGAGGTGGAGGAAAGGAAAAGAGCGTGTTCGAAGGAAAAAGGCGCATCTTTGAGTCTCCGTAGAAACTATCTATGCTTCATGTCGTGAACGGCCTCAGCTTGTGTTGTATGAAGGACTCGACCTCCGTGAACTTTATGAAGGAGATTTGGTGTGTATGATGGAGGTTGAGGAAAGGAGAAGGATTGAGGGAGAAAGGCATTGCAGAGCGTGATGATTGGTCCATTCGTGCTTGTTCCTGCCAAGTTCTGATCTTTGCGGGATTGCTTGTTCCTTCCAAGTTCTGCTCTGACAAGCGTGAATGAAACCGCCCTTGAAACAGGCCTGAACCCCATTCCCGTCCTTATCTCCTATTTTATTTAAATTCCCTGCGAATGTTTTTTTTTTGTTTTTTGTGGTTTGCTTCCCTTTCGTTATCCTGGGTTGATCGAGGGGTCAGTGTGTGTGATGTCAGCCATTCTTATCGGTTGTGTGGTGGCCTGTGTTTAATTTAATTAATTGAGTCAGTCGTTATTAATTAATTATAGCCTGGCGTTGGCTTAGCGGTTAGGGTGCCGGCTTGGGATCCTAGGATCCTGGGTTCGAATCCCGGTCGATCGCTGAATTAATGCCAGGGGGGTTGACTCAGCCTGTCATCCTTCCGAGGTCGGCAAATTGAGTACCAGCTTGCTGGGATGAATGATCACGGAGTGTACCCCGACTCAAAATGGGCACACTGTATCCCTGCGCATCGTAAGAGCGTGACCAAGGGTTGGCGTCAGGAAGGGCATCCGGCCATAAAAACATTGCCTCAAACAGGGAACCATGATTGTCATGGGGCCCGCAAGGCTAACCCCCGCTCTAGCGGGGGAAAATGGCCTTAAAACGATCATTCATTCATTCATAGTATAGGAGCTGGGGGGAGTTTGTGTACATGACTCTTTTAGAGCATAACCTTCAATTTTCTTGTTCTATATGCCAAGACATTTAGAAAAAGTTTGGGTAACACCTACAGGTCAAGTCCGTTTTTTTCTGCAGAGCCTATCTAGGATTTTTGTTTGGGTGCCAAGGGGCTGAAATGATGGTAATGGAGTTTCATGGAATAAATCATTATTAAGCATCCATAAATTATTCATTTTGATTGATTTCTATTGCTTGGGTATTGCTAACAACGTTTTAGCATGATTCATTGCCCTAAACCTTGGTTTGCGGTACAAAATGGCCATATTTTACTTGAATTTAGCCAAAAATCGCTTTCAGTTTAAAAGAAGCCCAAAGTTTGATGGTTTCTCATTCACCCAATATTGTAAGTAGAGCTATCAACTTTGGCCAAAAGTTTCCTCATTAAGTGCTCTGAGCAATCCAATTTTCATATTGATACATCAGGGCCCTGTATGATTCCCATGGGGCCCACTGTAACCCAATGTCGACCCTAGCCCTAAATAGCCGCTTCTAAGGCATTTTGTCAAATTACTATATCTCCTAAAGTAATTGCCATAGAAAGTTGATCTCTGTGTCTATGTATAGGTTTTAGACCCCAAGGAATTGATTGGCACCATTATTGTAATTTTTGGAGTTAATCTAAGTATAATTCCAAGATGTCCACCAAAATGGCTGCAAAAATAGAAAAATACAAGAACATTGAAGGTGACTCTGTAAAAGAGTCATGTTAACAAGCTCCCCCCCCCCCCCCCACACCCCCTCCGCCATGTTTAACTGCACGTTTGAGATGGCGTAACAGTATGCTATTTCTTTTTCAGGGTTGTGAAGACTTTTGTGGGTGCAGAGCCATAGACTGATCTGCTGCCTTAATACCAAAAATCTGTTTTCAATGATGGAGTCTGTAACACTCTTAGTCATCCCAAGACATTTCTTTTGATGTGACGAAATGTATCATCTGTCAGAAAGCATGAGATGATAAAGTTGTAAGCACAAGCAATGGCTGTAAAAGGATACGAGAAGCCAGTGACACACAATGACAGTGTTTCCAAAAGACTGAGGCTCGTTGAAGGAGATCGCTTTTTTTTATCATGTCACTAATGAATGTTATAAAGCATACACTATGAAATCTGTTCTAGAGAGAATAACTAAAAAGAATCTAGATCAAGGCCAAGACTCATCTTTTTCCCAGCAGAACAAAACACATGATAGAAGCACTTGTTCCCAGGCTGTCTGCCACCTGCCTAATGCAGATACAACAGCAACAGCATTGCGAGACATGAACTGTATTATCTGTGATAACAAATCATGCAAACAACTGTACACCAAATATTGCATTTGTGAATCCAACCGTGCTTCATCTTTTCTTGCTGCAACTAACTTCTTTCAAGATGCTGTCTACAACAGAACTTGTGACCTTCAAGATCCACATTCTGTGTTTGGAGCAGATCTATATTACCACAATGAGTGCATGATTAAGTATATGTATAAGTATGAGTCTCGCTCCACGGACATGGTTCCGAAATTGTCTGCCAAACAGCTTGTATGGAGTCAGGTTGTGACAGAGTTGGAGCAAGGCCTGAAAAATGACAAGGGCTATGAGCTGAGTGCTATCCGAAGCTACTTGAATAGTATTGATGATCAATGTAACTTCTGCAATAGAGATGTGAAAATTTTCTTGATTAATCAATTTGGTAGTGAGATTGATTTCACATATCCTGATGCTTTTCGCAAATCGATGATGGTATTCAGTGTGTCAAATAATGCTGCCGATAGGTTAGCTGAATGCATTCGCTCTGTTGATCCTGTGCAAGTATGTGCCAGTGTGATTAGGATGTCTCTTGATGATTATGATTTTGGTCTTGAAGATAGCTTTTGTGATGCTCAAGATTTAAAACTTGCTTGTAATGATATGAATATCCCAGATCCTGTGCTCAGCTTTTTTGGGTTTTTGTACAATTTCAATCCTGAAACCTACCAACAAGCAGCAAAATCAGTCATGACAGAGGAGAAGCTTGCTGCTGAACGAGAAGATGGTGATGAAGATTATGAAGGTGATATCGATGACAGAGAGGAAAATGGCAACCTCTCCACACAACGTTGCAGAAAGTTACAATCCCTCTTCCAAATCATGTACTATGTGCACCACCGTGGAAGAAAGAGAACGCCCATGCATATCATGAATGCAGAATCTGTTCATGGTCTTGGACGTGGAGGCAAAATTGTGACCACAACCTTAAACCACGAAGGACTTGCACTCAGCTACACTGAGCTGCGTAGGTACCAACATGATCTCGCATATTTCACAGCACAGCACAACCCATATCGTGTCGCATTACCCACCCACTTTGACCCAGGGCAATTCACCTCAGGTGCCATTGACAACTGGGACCACGAGGGTGCAAATGTCTCGGAGCATGATACAGTGACTGTACTTTACCAAGATAAACCCCCATCAACAACTTGTAAACCCAAGATATATGACACACAAGTCACACATGGGCCACAAGCTTTTAAGGAAATGCTACCATGTCAAGTACTCTCATTTCCATAAATCAGCACGACGTCCAGACATCCCTGCATCCTACAAAGTAAATGACCATGTCTACAAATCTGCAAAAGCTGATGCAGCAAAACTGAAAGATACCACCTGGTCCCTCACCCGCCTAGATGTCAACCAAAATGAAGTCTCGATCTATCCTCAGTCACAAACGATGCCTTCTTGGAGTGCGAGCAACTCTGTTTGGACTGAAGAGAATATTCCAGTGAAGATACTCGCATTCTTGCCTGTCCTGTCATATCCCGTTACTGAATATACAACGGTTTATTCTGCAATGAAGAATTTCATGGCACTTGGTTCACAGCTGGTTCAAAGAGAAATCCCTTTGTATTGCGATGAGGGGGTGTACTGCATTGTCAAGGAAATTCAAATGATGCGACCTCAGGAATTTTGCAATCTAGTCCCAGTTATGGGAACATTTAATTTGGTGAAAATTGTCCTCAAGTGCAATGGAAAAGCCCTAGGTGGAAGTGGAGCTGACATCATTTGGCTGCAGGCCGGTGTCTTTGGTCCAATCATCATCCAGAACTCGGTTCTCAATGGAGGTCATTACAGCCGCTGTCTTGAAGGCATGCAATTTCTTGCTGAAGCATTCAAGCGTCTTCTCCACAAGGAATTCTTCGCTGAAAAAGGTGTCGAGCCATATGCACCAGAGCTTGCAATCCTGGCAAAGCTCAAGTCAAGTGTCACAAAGAAGAACATCAGTGAAAGTCAGAAGTACATGGCAGAGTTTGCAACTGCATCCAACAAGTTGACAGAAGATCTAAATAACTTCATAAAAACTTGCTCCGCTGTAAATGAGAACTTCCAATTATTCTGGACTCAATTCTTCCGCATGATGGATGTGGTGCATGATCTGTTGAGAGCTGATCGTGAGGGGATATGGGAGCTCCGTCTTGATGCTGTACAACGTGCTCTCTATCTGTTCGCTGCATTTGATTCCACCAACTACCTGCGCTGGTGCTCTGTCTACCTGGAAGACATGCGACGCCTGCCTCAAACTGCACCATCAGTCTATGAAAACTCAAATGGGAATTTTTCTATCAAGGACAAACCTGGCCGCTTCACTGCCGTTGGTGGTGACCAGAAACTAGAGCAGAGTATCAACCTCTCATCTAAATGCAGTGATGGAGTCATCGGACATGCCAAGCAGAAGCAGTACGTCGCTCAATGGGACCTGATTTATCATGAAATGAAGGCAGTAAAGAATCTGCATCGTGAATACGCTGGCATGATGGAGAGCACACATGAATCATGTAACCACCATCAGTCATCCCAAGCCACTACAACCCGCCATGAGTCCCATATCCAGGCAATGATCAAATTCATTGAGGAGAAGGGCTCCCCCCTGTCTCTAAATGCTTCTCCAACACTGCAAAATTTCGTGACAAAAGAGATCATGGCAACAGACATCAGAAATGACATGCTGAATGTCTTCGCAAAAGGAGAGGAAAAGTACCTGAAGTTTCGGCTCAAAAGATTTGTCCAGAAAAGCACAAGACTCATTGAATGCATTCACCGAACAAATCTCAAAACAATGAAAACTATCGGAAACAAACCACAGAAGACAATGAAGAAGGCAGTGAAGGAGATGAATATTGTGGAGAAAACCATTGAAATCGCCCGTGATCGTGGCCTCACTACCAAGGACCTTTTGAAATTTCATGTTGCACCCTCCCCTCTCCTCTTCAATGATGACGGGATGATGACTAGCCCTGCAAAGAGTCAACTACTCCAAGCATTGGAGACTCATCTCAAACCTGAGGACTATAAATATGAACATCAGAGAAACTCTTCATTTGTCATAGACATTATGGCCAATGTTCGCAAGGTTTGTGTTACTGGCCTCTCCAACTTCCAGGACCTTGTCTCAGTTTTGGTATCCTTTTCAGATGTATACCATCAGTTTGGGCGATGCGACTATGTGTTTGACATGTACTCAGAAGATCCCTCAGTGAAGGATAGTGAGAGAATGAGGCGTACTGATACTGTACCAATCGAGCACAGTTCCATTGAACCAGGGACACCTCTACCAAAAAAGATGGAAACCTTCTGGCCTTCAAACAATAACAAGCTTCTTTTGGAGAAACTGATCTGTTGTCATCTTCATGGAAATGCTTCTGAAACTCGACAATACCCCACTGTAGTCGGCCAGGTGACCAGAGATGATGAGAACTGGCAGTGCATCAGGGTTTATAAAGGCAAAAAGAATACACTGGCCCACCTTCCATCATCATTTGAAGAAGCTGACCTTCGTATACCCCTTCATGTCTTGGACTCTCTTGAGGCAGGACACAAAGTATGAGTCATTATCTCCAATGATACTGATGTAAATGTTGCCCTGCTCCACCACATCCCTGTCTTTCTGCAGCACGACCTTGAGCAGCTGTGGGTGCGAGCTTGAGTGGGAAATACCACTCGGTATACCACTCGGTATGTGCCCCTTCATACCCTGTTCCAGCGCCTGGGTCGTCGGCTCTGCGCAGTACTGCCAGCTCTGCACAGCCTTACAGGGTGCGACATCACTAGCAGAGTTGGCACAAAGAAGGCAGCTTTAAAGGCAGAGCCCGAGAAGTATCTCAAGCACTTCGAGAGGTCAGCAACCCTCTCTACAGCCATGATTCGCAATGCTGAGCATTACTTGGTGAAGGTGCTGAGAAAAGGAAGTGATGCTACAAATTCCTCTGATCTCCGAGCTGAGGTTTTCCACTTCAGCAAATGCAGCTCTCTCCACAACTTGCCTCCGACCAGCCAGGGCCTCCTGCCTCATATCCAGCGTGGGTTCTATAATGCCTACACTACCATGCACACCTTGGAAAGCTACCTCGACCCTGAAACTGTTGAGTCACTGAAGCCAGAAGATTGTGGCTATGAGCATGACCATGGTCAGCTAATACCTGCAACATCGTGGAAAACCCTTGAAGTTCATTGGTCAGTCTTCTGCTCATGTGATAAGTGTGTCAGGTCAATTTGCCCTTGCATGATAGTTGGGGTCAAATGTGGCAAATTTTGTCGGTGCAAAAAAACATCACCCCATACCTATATAAATCCAATTGCTTGATAAGATTAGCTCGAGTTCTGCATTATATTGTTACAGTTGCTATATGTGTAGTATCTAGTACAGGGGTTCCCAACCTGTGGGTCGTGACCCCCAGGGGGTCGCGGAGGGTGGGCTGGGGGGGTTGAGAAGCCTTAGGAGAACTTGGTAGCCTTGGGAGAAGGGAATATTACCAAAACTTTCATTTCGCTGATACCTAGAACACACAACATAATGTTGTGCCGGTGGAGTTGGCTATAGTTTTCGCTTGCTCTTTTCGATGTGTTGCCGATATGAGATGAACATAGTCTATTTCCGGGTTTTTGTATTTACAGATCTGAAGCAATGGCTAAAAGGTGCAAATACTCGGAAGACGACCTCAACATTGGCTTCACCACAGTACTCGCCAACAACGGCGTCGAGAAACCACAATGCGTCTTGTGCCATGTTGTCCTGAGTGCGAAGTCGATGAAACCTTCGAAACTCAAGCGTCATCTCGAGACGAAGCATCCGGAACACGCAGAGAAGGATTTGGAGTTCTTCAAACGCCATGAGCTTCTTCTCAAACGTCAAAAGCTCGATGCTAGTGGGTCTTTTCAGCAACATAGTGCAGCAGCAGTGGAGGCCTCATATGAAGTTGCGTTGGAAATTGCCAAACACAAAAAGCCTCACACCATTGGAGAGACACTTATCAAACCCTTCATGTTGAAGATGGTGAAGCTCGTTCTTGTGGAAGCCAGCGCGACGAAGATGCAGCAAGTATCTTTGTCGAATAATACTCTTCAGAGGCGTATTTCTCATATGTCTATGGATGTGAAAGAGCAGGTTTTGGATGAAATCAGAGATTCTCCGTTGTTCTCCTTTCAACTCGACGAATCAACGGATGTGAGTTCATGTTCTCAGTTGCTTGTCTTTGTGAGGTACATTCATTCAGACGGCATCAAAGAAGAATTCCTCTTCTGTAGTGCACTTGAAACCACTACAAAAGCTGTTGACGTCACGGAAAAGGTCTCTACTTTTTTTCATACCGAAGGTCTGCAATGGGGAAACGTGTGCGGGGTTTGTAGGATGGAGCACCAGCTGTGCTAGGATCGAAGTCAGGATTCCAGACAAGAGTGAAGGAGCTGGCTCCCCAAGCTAAGGGCATCCACTGCATGATCCACCGATATGCTCTCGCCAGTAAGATGCTTCCTGCCACTCTGTGGGAAGTGCTCGATTCTGTGATGAAAATTGTGAATTACGTGAAGGCTGGGGCACTCAACACTCGTCTATTCAAAGAACTCTGCAAAGACATGGATACTGACCATGAGGTCCTTCTCTTCTACATGGCTGTACGCTGGTTGTCGCGAGGGAACGTTGTGAATCGTGTCTTCGAGCTGAAAGACGAAATCAGGTTCTTTCTGGAAGTGCAAGAAAAGAGAGATCTTCTGGCTCACTTCGATGATGAAACGTGGAATAAACGGGTTGCGTACTTGGCAGACATTTTAGACCAGCTGAACAAGCTGAATTTGAAATTTCAGGAAAGGGAAACACACGTTCTCCTATTTCAAGACGATCTACGGGCCTTCATATCCAAACTGCAGAACTGGCGTCGGAAAGTCAATCTTGTGAACATCGCCATGTTTGAAAAACTCTGCGGAGTGATGGATGAATCTGAGGGCGAACTAGATCAGTTCCTGAAGGATGAGATTACCGGATACCTTGAGTCCCTAGAAAAGGAATTCCAATGATACTTCCCTGAGCTCACAGGAGAAGAGGTGGCACTGGTTGGAAACCCTTTCTCTGTTACACTTGACGTATCCAGCCTGCCCGACGAAGTCAAAGATGAATTCTTGGATCTACGGAACGACTCTCTTGCGTGACCTGTTCCAGGAGAAATCGGTGACTCAATTCTGGTGCGCTATGCATCAATCATATTCCAAAGTCAGCATGCCGGTCTTACGTGTTCTTCTTCCATTTGCCTCCACCTCCCTCTGCGAGGCCGGATTTTCTACCCTCTTCCACATCAAAACGAAGACCAGGAACAGATTGGATGCCGAGGATGACATGAGATTGGCTCTTACAAACACCCCACCACGAATTCCAAGACTCTCTGCTCAGATGCATCCCCAACCATCCCACGAGCTAGGTTGGAGAGATGATGATATGTTAGTGATGACGATCATGGATTGTGTGACGATGGATGGCAGTGAGAAAAAATGATGAGCTTGGTTTGACTAACTAACTAAAATTACCCGAATTTTATAATGTTCAAGGAATATTGTAGTAAAATTTGTAAAAATTGATGAATTAATGATTGTTTTCTCTTTCTTTCCTTTTCCTTCTCAGAAAAATTTGTAAAACTGAAACGGCTGATGGCAGGGGGGTCGCGTGTGTTTTGGGGTTTTGAGAAAGGGGTCGCGAGTACAAAAAGGTTGGGAACCACTGATCTAGTATGTGTAGTATTATTAGTAGTAGAAGTATGCAGTATGTGTAGTGTAGTATTTATGACAACTTATCCAGGATGAATGATTAATTAATGAACATTCTTCAATGATAGTTCATGAAAAGTTCACCTGTAGTGTATTAACTAATATGTATGTACCTGATAATATTTTCAATGTTTGAGCATTACAATTTCTCAAATCAATATGGCCTTTGACCAGATGTTTGACAGTTAAGCTTGGGGAGAGGGAGGGGGGTTCATGTACATGACTCTTTTAGATCGTCACCTTAAAGTTTTTGTTCTTATCTATATGTTAGGTTACATCGAATTTTCTATTTCGGCAGTCATTTTGGTGGACATCTTGGAATTATACTAATTAGATTAACTCCAAAAATTACAATAATGGTGCCAATCAATTCCTTGGTGTTTAAAACCTATATATAGACACAGAGATCAACTTTCTATGGCATTTACTTTAGGAGATATGGTCATTTGACGAAATGCCTTAGAAGTGGCTATTTAGGGGTAAGGTTGACATTGGGTTACAGTGGGCCCAATGGGAATCATACATGACCCTGATATATCAATATGAAAATTGGATTGCTCAGAGCACTTAATGAGGAAACTTTTGGCCAAATTTGATAGCTCTACTTATTATATTGGGTGAATGAGAAACCATCAAACTTTGGGCTACTTTTAAACTTAAAGCGATTTTTGGCTAAGTTTAAGTAAAATATGGCCATTTTGCACCGCAAACCAAGGTTTAGGGCAATTAATCATGCTAAAAAGTTGTTAGCAATACCCAAGCAATAGAAATAAATCAAAATTAATAATTTATGGATGCTTAATAATGATTTATTCCATGAAACTCCATTACCATCATTTCAGCCCCTTGGCACCCAAACAAAAATCCTAGATAGGCTCTGCAGAAAAAACGTACTTGACCTGTAGGTGTTACCCAAACTTTTTCTAAATGTCTTGGCATATAGAACAAGAAAATGGAAGGTTATGCTCTAAAAGAGTCATGTACACAAACTCCCCCCAGCTCCAGGACTTTTATAAATAATCAGAATATGGAGAAACAGCATGAAGAAAGCATTAGCCTGTATTCTTCTTCTTCTTCAAAGCATGACAGAAAAACTCAGCTACAAGTGAGATTGACAAAACATCAACATAAACGATCATTTTATTATTCCCCTGTTTTTTGGCAAAATACACAGCCCAAATCATCAAACTCAGCGAGAAACTTATTCAAACTCAGAAAGCATTATGGAGAAACTCAGCTCTAGATTACCTGAAGGCTCCTTCATTCACTGCTGTTATGTCTGGGGACAGCACGTTGAGAGCCAGCACAGGCCCCAAGGCAAACAACCTCGGGGCCCCCACCTCCACCCTTCCTCTCTTTTATAACTTTTTGAGGAACTTTCTTTAATGAAAAACAAAAACTTTTTAACAACAAATGGTCAATTTTATTTAGCCGCATGATCGAAAATAAAGGAGATGGCGGGGCGTTTGGACCGATCGAGTCAATTTGCACCCTCGACTGTTGAACACTATTTCTCCATAAGATTGGCAAAACATACGTGACAAGATGGTTAATATTTTTTTTGGACAAAGAGGATACAAACCCATTTCTTTGCAATGCACATTTCTGGTTAATAACCATTTTCTGTAAAGTTTGAAACTGTAACATTAACAGCGGTAATTGTTGTTTTGTTTCCGGCAAGAAAGCCGGCAAGGACAGCAAAATCAGCTTCTGGGTTTAAAGGTAGTAATGAGGATGAGCTGATGAGGGGTTTCACTGTACTGTTAAAAAAAAAAAAAACACAGGAGAAGCTTGGGCCCCTCAACGGACCCCGGGCCCCGAGGCAGCGATTTCCCCCCTCCCCCCGACCCCTCTCTCACCGCCCCTGTCTGGGGTGTGGCATGTAAATGGAGCCTCGCAGCTCTGAAAACGCCATAAAACATAAAAATAAGACGTAAGAGATAACTCCTTTTCTCTATTCAGCATTCACACAGGTCGGATTTACAATGGTGCTTGAGGAGCATCGGCCGGGGATCCTTCATCTTGGGAAAGTTAACTCCACCACCCCATCCTCCTGGGGTATGTTATATTAGCAATCAGCTTACCAAGCCAGCCACCCCTTATTGACCATTTCGTTGGAATGCTACCTTGAGTGCTGAAAAGCCACTTTGTGAGGGCTCTTCAATCCCATCTGTAATTGAATACCCCTGCTCCCTCCTGCTCTGCCACCTCCTGCTTCCCGTTCACCCCTCCTGCTTCCCGCTCACCCCTCCTCCTGCTCCCCCACTCCCCCTCCTCCTGCTCCCCACTCCCCCCTCCTCCTGCTCCCCACTCCCCCCTCCTCCTGCTCTCCGGTCAACCCTCATCCTGATCCCTTCATCCCCCCCTCTTTTCCCCACCTCTCCCCCCACCCCCACCCCTCTCCCCTAGTATTCTATATTCTCATCAGCAAAGCGACTGCATTGCCTGGCAACGCCGGGTACCTTTGCTAGTTTGAAATAAAATAAAGATTTTAAAGGGTTGTAGAAAAAAAAATCCAGAAGTTTGCCATTGTAGATGCAGCGTCTTTTGCACCACCGTATTTAACACGTTATATTAGTTCTCCATGCCTGTTCTTTGTGTCCTTTATGACGTCCTTACTAACAGTAAGTTTCCTATTTGGAATGATTTTCAATTTTGTTTAATTGCTAGACAGACAGAGTAAAAAAAAAACAAAAAAAAAACTATCTCGCTTCTCTGTACGTGCATGATTGGGATGAATTTAGAGCCAAAGAACTGCGAAACTACAAATTTTCCAATTAATGTTCAAAATATAACTTTCAATTGAAATTAAGTTGTTCCTTGATCCATAAACTGATGTTTGTGAACCAATTGCTTAATCCCGCTTTTCACTTCTTGTGTGTGGGGTGGTGGTGGTTCATGTGCATCCTGCGGCTGCTTGCCTGTATCGTTTTTTGGGGGGGTGGGAGGGGGGGCGTGGCTGTGCCGCTGATGCAGTGCCCTCTATTTCCAGTAAGCTGGTACTCATTTTGCTGAACTCGAAAGGATGACAGGCTGAGTCAACCCACCTGGTGTTATTTCATCGGAACGACAGGCTCAAACTCAGGACCCTAAGATCTCAAGCCAGCCACCCTAACCGTTCAGCCAACACCAGGCTTCGTTAGCGGGGTAATAATATTCCACTTGGTCTGAAATGATGAAAGTTTTGTGCCAGTAGGTTGAAAATGCACCCTGGCACCAAATAAATGAATCATTCAAATGTGACTACCTTCTTCTTTTTGTTAGATGTGCAAGAAAAACTCTCCTAAGACTAAAAGGAAAACGTTTTGATGTTCATGATGGTACTACCACTGATTAATTTGTGATAATTTTTGTCCTATAGAAATCTGCTGTTAACCCAGATCTACAAGGGGATTTCATGGTTGATGTGGACTTTTTCGTTTAGAAAATCAGAAGTACAGAAAAGTGGAAATATTACCTATTTCTCAGGGTATTTGTCCTGCTTACTGGTATTGATGTGGTCGCATCTTGATTGCTTCTGCAAATAAACCTCTGGGACTGGGGCATGCTACATTATTGAGACCTGTGCTTTGACGTCTTCATAAATTCATAAACTTGATGCATAGTTGTTCTTTTGAGTGGTTCAAAGAGATTAAAATCACAATATATCATATCTGGACTGCCTAAGGGATGATGTACTTTCTCATAACCCATCCCCATAAGTGGAATAGTCGTTAAATTTCCCCTTCAAGGGCAATTATGGTGAAGTAAAGTCATATTCTAGGACAGCATACTTGGCCAGCACCTGCACGTTGCTTATCTTACCGCATTGCAGAATGAGTCACTGTAGTATTGTGCATTGATGGGTTTCCTACATTCCAATAAAGTCCATACTAGTTAAATAAAGGAGTTCCGGCCGGTAGAAATCCTAGAGTTTTTGGAGTTTAACCAGTAGGGGGTTATTAGAGGAACATGTGCATCCTGGAGGTGCTAGCTAGGGTCGAAGTGCTGAGGGAGTAGATGGAGCTAGAATATGGTTTGAACCACAGGAGAGGCAGGAAAAATATAAGAGCAGCCACCTAGCTGTCTGTGATATGAGAGCAACGGGAATTTTGCTTCGGCTTCGTCATAGGAGATTCCCATAATGTTGAGAGCTTTAAATTCTCCAGAATTCAGGAAATACATGTGGTGCTGGAGCATAGGAGTGAGCAGTACTCCATTGAGCAACGGGCAAAGGCTTTGTTGGCCGAGTAGTTCTGATTTTCAACTAATGACCTGGAACAAAGGAGGATGCCCAGTTTGCAGTTGGCTTTGAAGACCAACTTCAGATTGAATGACATGCTCCATCAGACCAGCACCTAATAAATTCCAGATCAGCAGAGAGCGGCGCAGCTGCAGTCTTTCTAGCAGTGGGATGTATGACGCAATGTGAAGTCATCTGCAAAATGGAAGTGAGGGTTTTCCAAAACCTCAGAGAGGTTGTTTAAGCCTTTAGCTTTCCAGCTGAAGACTTGCTTTTTCCCATGGTGGGACTTGTAAATCTACATTCTGCTGGCTTGCTTTGTCTCTCGCATGCAATGAGAGGCCCAGATCTCATTACATGTTGCCATCATCAATAAATTGTGTGCCTTCCTCTGGAAGTAATTCAAGAGGTCTGTTGCATTAGCCTCAAGAGTCCTATTGGTCTCCACCATACACTAATCTTATTGTCATGCACATGTGAGAATAAATGATTGTTTCCACATGGGCAACAACTTTCTAAGCAACTTACATCGAATAATTCAGCCATTCTTCAAAATTATCTCACCAGGTTTGACTTTTGCATTCGTGACAGATGTGAGAATGATCAAGATCATTGCTCACCAATGCGGCCCTTTTGAACGCCACAACTCTGTGAAATACGTGCATCGTCAAATTCCAGTCTCCTGTGAATTCTACCTGCCTTGGGATTGTCCTTCTCAAGGAACTTGATGATACATCTTCTTTCGAAATACATTTGGCTTTGGAAAAAGAAAAGTCATCTGACTTTTTTCCCAAAGCACAACTTCATGGTGAAATCCCAAAAATCATTACATATTTCATGTGTCCTGCAATGCTGATTGCATATACCACGTTTTATTTTTAAAATTGCATTTTTCTGTATTTGACCTTTTGACCCCACTCCAGGAGGCGGGGCCAAAAATGACGGTACTCTTGCCATGTGGTAATCAAAACTACCAAGTTTGGTGAATTTCTGCCCAACCATTTAGGAGGCGATAGCCTGACGGATGGACAGACAGACAGATGGAGCGGATTACAATATACCCCCCGTTGTTTTCAAAGAGCGTGGGGATAAGGGTTAAAAACTCAAAGGGTTAATTATGCAATTAATCAATCAAATATTGTGCACCTCTTCCTCCAAATACAGTCTCTATGAGCTGCACGGCGGTATTGCCGGGCGCCGGAGGCGCCCCAGCAATGCCGCAATGCCGCGCTGGAGGATATTTGTCGCACAGCGGAGCGAAAGGGGGACTATGGTTTTCCCCTCCGTCTGTGTGTCTGTCCGTCTGTGCGTGCGTGCGTAAGCGACGGACCGCATTCAAATTTGGTGTGTGGGTGCAACCCACGTAAAAATCCAAGATGGCTGCCGCCATGCATGTCTGAAATTTGTGAGCTGAATATCTTGAAAAATAAGCGAAGTACCAACTTCTAATCTGGTGTGTGGGTGTATCTAGGCATAAGGAAGAACACTATTGAAAATTGGGTCGCCACGTCAAAATCTAAGATGGCCACCGCCATGTATGTCTGAACCTTGTGAGATGAATATCTTGAAAAATAAGCGAAGTACCACCCGCCTCTGGAATTGATGGGGTACAACTTCAAGGCTATTTATTACACACTATGTCCAACCAATGGAGACAGAGACGATCGAGCAGGTTTGGAAAGTCTATATTCTCATGGGCAAAAAGACACGTATTTACAGGTACATTTATTTACAAACCAATATTCACAAGGCATGTACAGACATCAGAAACAAGAGAAACTTACCCCCAAGCACTCAAGAAACCCTTTATACAACCAGCTTTACCTTATCGCTGAACAAAACAGAGGTGTCTCATACATTCCGGGAAATTAGAAGAGAAATGGGGGAGGAAGGGTGTAGACGGGGAGAGAAGGTGGGGGGCAGTCAACCCTGGCCTCACCAGTATGTGAACTGAACAGGTGTAAGGTGCGGTGAGTGGCTTGGAGTTCCTCAGCATTCCACTTGGAGCGATTGCTTGTCGCCCTATCGTGCCGCTTGGCGTTCCTCATTGTTCCACTTCAGCACTTCATTGGTTCTCTCTTGTGCTGCTTGGCGTTCCTCAAGGTTCCTTTTGGTGCCTTGCAGCACTCACTTGGCGCTCCTCAACGCTTGGTCAACCTGACCTGGTCTCTCGGCGTTTGCCCGACATTTCCAGCCCCCGCCCGGCGAACAGCCCCACGTCACAAACTGCATGAACTGTTGAACAGTCCACAGACCGCACAAACGGCACACCCCTCTCTGCATCCATCCGAACTGATCCTCTGAGGCACACTGCTTCAATGCAGCTGCGTATATTCTTCACTCGATCGTGCAGGTCTGGGGCCTACTTGCCTCCTCTGCCGTGAGGACTCAGATGCTGGAATGGCAGTTATTACAGCGCTGGTGAAGCGATTATTTGCTTGAAGTTTGGAAGGTTGGTTTAGGAAGAGAATGAGGTTGAAGTACAGAAGGATGGTTTAGGAAGAGAACAATGGGGAAGGTTCTATCTACAATCACAATGCATTACCCTTTCCCTGATATGAGGGGATGGGCAATCTAACTAAACAAAATTGCTATAGATATATCTAAACTCCATGGTTGTTTTACGTGTTGAATGTGTCTCCCTGGAGTCTTGTGAAATCCGCAACAATATCAATGGCAAACTGGCTCGTTTTACTCTGTGGAAAACACAGAATTGCCCACTGCCTAATAGTGTTGGCTGCTATGCTGCTTGCCACAGCATCAGTCAACTTACAGTGCCTTCAGAAAGTATTCACACCCTTTGTCTTTTTCACATTTTGTTGTTACAGGCTGAATTTAAAATGGATTAAATTGAGGGGTTTTTTTGGGGGGGGGGGGGGGTCAATGATCTACACATAATGTCAAAGTGGAATTTTTTTTTTAGAAATCTTTACAAAATAATTTAAAATGAAATACAGAAATATATAATTTACATAAGTATTCAACCCCCTGAGGCAATACCGTAGAAGCACCTTTGGCAGTGATTACAGCTTTGAGTCTTCTTGGGTGTATCTGTATCAGCTTCGCACATCTGGATTTGGCGAGTTTCTCCCATTCGTCCTTACAGATTTGCTCAAGCTCTGACAAGTTGGATGGGGCAATATTCAAGTCTTTCCACAGATTCTCATTGGGATTCAAGTCTGGGCTTTGGTGGGGGGCCTGTATTTGGTTCCTTTCATTGTACCTTCTGTCCTTGCAAGTCTCCCAGTCCCTGCCACTGAAAACCATCTCCATAGAATAATGCTGCCGCCACCATGCTTCACGTTGGGGATGGTGTCAGATGGGTGATGAGCTGTGCTCTGTTTCACCAGATGTGGTGCTTTGCATTCAGGCCGAAGAGTTCAATTTTTGTCTCGTCAGACCACAGAATATTTTACCTCATGCTCTGAGTTTTTCATGTGCTTTTTTGCAAACTCCAGGCATGCTGTCATGAGCCTTTTTTTCAGGAGTAGCTTCCGACTGGCCACTCTTGCATAAAGCCTGGACTTGTGAAGGTCAGCAGAGACTGTTGGCCTTCCAGCAGGTTCTCCCATCTCAGCCAAGGATCTCTGTAATTCTGTCAGAGTGGTCATTGGGTTCTTGGTGACCTCCCTGACCAAAGTCCTTCTTTGCCGGCTGCCCCAATTACACCTTGACATTATGGGGTATTATGTGTAGAACAGTTGCAAAAAACTCAATTTAATCCATTTTAAATTCAGACTGTAACTTAACAAAATGTGAAAAAAGTCAAGGGGTGTGAATACTTTCTGAAGCCACTGTACTTTGCTTTGGAAGTCGTTTTTGGCTATTGGTGTACTTTGACCTGCATTGATGGCATTTCTTGTAAAATTTACTTCGGGTGGACAATATAATTGCAGAACATATAAAATTGTAATTAAATATAAAGTCCATATCATCATTGAACTGCGCTCAGATATTTTAAAACTATTATTAGCTCACCTGGAGCATAGTTCCGGGGAGCTTATGGGATGACGCATCGGTCCGTAAACTTGCAAATTCTTCTCCGAAACTGCTGATGGGGCTGTGACCAAACTTAGCTGAAATGATATTTGGCATGTTGCCATTCAAGTTTGTTCACGGCATTAAAAAAAAGCATGGTCTCTGGGGTCTACCGGGGGTTAAAGTGGGTCCAGGTTTGACCCCCTGCAAAATGGGGATTCACTTTCTTCTCTGAAACTACACACTCGATTTCAGTGAAACTTGACCACAACCTTCATCACCCGCGATGTACCAGTTTGTTCACGGAATTTTAAAAAATCGTGCCCTAAGGAGGTCTATAGGGGGTGGGAGGGAAGGGGAAGGGGATTGCCCCCAAAATAGGTATTTGCTTTCTTTCCAAAAAACACAAAATTTCGATGAAATTTACCACAACCTTCATCACCTGTGATGCACCAAAGTTTGTTCACAGCATTAAAAAATCAGGGTTTAAAGGGGAGTGCAGGGGATTTGACACCCTAAAATGGGTATTTGCTCTCTTCTCTGAAATTACACACAATTTTGATGAAACTTGATAATAATAATAATAATAATTCATTTATTTTGTATAGCGCTTTTCCAGAAGCCCAAAGGCGCTTTGACAGAGTGGAAAACATAATGCATAACAATACATGAAAACAACAATTGCAAAAAGACAAGAATCAAGAAAACAAACAGCAGCGATATACGGCATATATATAAGACAAGAATCAAAAAGACAAGACAAGAATCAATAGGGAAATATTTAAAGCAAAAGGAGGGAGAAGGAGAAGAGATAGTCAGTTGATCACAACCTTCATCACCCGTGATGTACCAAAGTTTGTTCACAGCATTCAAAAAATATCCAGCCCCAAGGAGGTCCACAGGGGGTCGAGGGGATTGCCCCCTAGAGTAGGTGTTTGATTTCTTCCCAAAAACTCGTGATGTCCCAACATTTGTTCACGGCATTAGAAAAATCTGGATCTAAGGGGGTCTACCAGGGGGCTGCCCCCCAAAATAGGTATTTTAAAAAAAAGTCTTATGATTAGGTTAGTATGATTGTAAATTCGCCCTATCTCCTAGCAAACCATTGAAGTAATTTTAAAATACCGTGATACTGTTTAAAATACCTTTAGTCGGGGTAATATACTGCTTTATTCTAACAGGTGAGCGTCCAGAGGTGTTGCCCCTATTTTTATCATACTGATGCCCACATGCTGTGTTATCTTCAGGTGAATACATTAAGACTTGGCGAGCACGATACTTTCTACTGAAGACTGATGGTTCGTTCATCGGCTACAAAGAAAAACCCCAGGATGCTGACCAGCAAGAACCACTCAACAATTTCTCTGTTGAGAGTACGGACATTTGTTTCTTACCTGTTTTAAACTTCAAAATTTGTTTAGTTAGGATTTTGTGGTGTGACAAAGTATTGCATGTGTATACCATGCATTCAGAAGGTATTCAGACCCCTTCACTCTTTTCACATTTTGTTATGTTGCAGCCTCATGCTGAAATCGTTTAAATTCATTTTTTCCCTCATCAATCTACACTCAATACCCCATAATGACAAAGAGAAAACAGGATTTTAGAAAGTTTTTCAAATTTATTAAAAAGAAAAAACTGAAATTTCACATTGACATAAGTATTCATACCCTTTGCTATGACACTTGAAATTTAGCTCAGGTGCCTCCCATTTCTCTTGATCATCTTTGAGATGTTTCTACACCTTGATTGGAGTCCACCTGTGGTAAATTCAATTGATTGGACATGATTTGGAAAGGCACACACCTGTCTATATAAGGTCTCACAGCTGACAATGCATATCAGAGCAAAAACCAAGCCATGAGGTCGAAGGAACTGCCAGCAGAGCTCAGAGACAGGATTGTGTCGAGGCACAGATCTGGGAAAGCCTACAAAAAAAAAATCTCTGCTGCATTGAAGGTTCCCAAGAGCACAGTGGCCTCCATAATTCTTAAATGGAAGAAGTTTGGAACAACCAGGACTCTTCCTTGAGCTGGCCGCCCGGCCAAACTGAGCAATCGGGGGAGAATGGCCTTGGTAAGAGAGGTGACCAAGAACCCAATGGTCACTCTGGCTGAGCTCCAAAGATCCTGTGTGGAGATGGGAGAAACTTCCAGAAGGACAACCATCACTGCAACACTCCACCGATCTGGGCTTCATGGCAGAGTGGCCAGACGGAAGCCTCTCTTCAGTGAAAGACACATGAAAGCCCGCTTGGAGTTTGCAAAAAAAGCACCTAAAGGACTCTCAGACTGTGAGAAACAGGATTCTGTGGTATGGTGAAACCAAGATTGAACTGCTTGGCTTCTGTCTGGCCACTCTGCCATGAAGCCCAGATCGGTGGAGTGTTGGAGTGATGGTTGTCCTTCTGGAAGTTTCTCCCATCTCCACACAGGATCTCTGGAGCTCAGCCAGAGTGACCATCTGGTTCTTGGTCACCTCTCTTACCAAGTCCCTTCTCCCCCGAATGTTTAGTTTGGCCAGGCGGCCAGCTCTAGGAAGAGTCCAAGTTGTTCCAAACTTCTTCCATTTAAGAATTATGGAGGCCACTGTGCTCTTGGGAACCTTCAATGCAGCAGAATTTTTTTTGTAGGCTTCCCCAGATATGTGCCTCGACACAATCCTGTCTGTGAGCTCTGTAGGCAGTTCCTTCGACCTCATGGCTTGGTTTTTGCTCTGATATGCTTTGTCAGCTGTGAGACCTTATATAGACAGGTGTGTGCCTTTCCAAATCATGTCCAATCAATTGAATTTACCACAGGTGGACTCCAATAAAGGTGTAGAAACATCTCAAAGATGATCAAGAGAAATGGGAGGCACCTGAGTTAAATTTCAAGTGTCATAGCCAAGGGCATGAATACTGTCATGCGACTCCGGTTAACACCAGAGACCGCGGATAGGCCTGAACGGATTTATTCGGAGGCAACAACCAATACGGATTTTACTATGGTCGCACGGAAGGAAGAAGGAAAATGGAAGGCTGCGGCAAAAGCACTTACCTTGGTGAAACGACGGCAGCTGCAGGGAAATTAATGCACGCGACACCGAATTTAAATGTACAAAAATAAAGATGTATTCACGGACCCGATAACAATGAAACGCCACGGCAATGAAATAAACTAAATTCTATATTGGGATCCCACACACCAAACTCCAGAAACGAGACGAGGGGAGAATTAATAAAAGAACACGTTCGTCGTGTAAAATGTAATGGGGATTGGCCTTATCTGTCCTGTCGTCTTGTCTTTGGCTGCCGTCCAACACGGCTCCGTTCGGCCCCGATGCACTCACGAGGTCCCTCGCTCCAGCACCACAGCACCGAGCCTTGCTCCAAGCACAAGCACCGCTCCAAGCACCACGAGGTCGATCTTCACACACGATCGATAAGACAACTCTCAAGCCACCTCAACCAGGGACAGGACTCTCTCCACTCAAGATCGCACTGGGACTGCCAGGGCCAGGAATCTGCCAGAGCACGAACCGCAAGAGAGCAAGAGAGAAAATGTCCTTCGGCGCACCCTTAAATAACCTTCCCGCCGTGGTGACGTCAGCCCTGGCGCGCCACCCAATCAGTGCCCTCCACCGACTCGCCGGCTGGAGGTCTGTGCCTACCGTGCTGCCCCTTCACTCGTTCCCTGTTCCATGGTCATAACGCGTGGCACTCGATGTGGCTAGGCCTGTCGGAGGTGTAATTGGCGGCGGCCATCATCAGCGGTGCCCCGTCCTGGTTTCCTTGCCTGTTCGTCTTTCAAAGTCATGTCAGGGAAGGGAATTATTTAGTGTTGCACTAGGGACCTAACTACATGTCTATGTTGGTGTGCATTGCCATAAGGGACAAAGGTTTAGTTAGCTACCAGGTGTGACACACAAGGGCGCTACTCTTTAATCCCTACGCTACTTATCACTCGAACATCCTGGTATGCTCACAGGTATACTCTGAACCGACAAAACGCCTAAACACACATAACTTATTACAGGTCAGATTCCTTACTGCGACAGACGAATACCTACCTACACAGATCTATCTGGCTCTACATATTGCTACCCCACCGACATAAGAATACTTATGTCAATGTGATATTTCAGTTTTTTATTTTTAATAAATTTGCAAAACTTTCTAAAATCCTGTTTTTTCTCTGTCACTATGGGGTATTGAGTGTAGATTGATGAGGGAAAAAATGAATTTAAACGATTTCAGCATAAGGCTGCAACAAAACAAAATGTGAAAAAAGTGAAGGTGTCTGAATACTTTCTGAATGCACTGTATATCCTGTTGAGTATGTATTCTTTGTTTTGGTTATTTTATCCCCCATTGGCCTCTGCATCTCCAATGACTTGCTTAATCGTGTAGATTTATTTGAATTTGATTACCTTAGGAGTGATCGTTGAAGAGTAATTGGTACTGGGGTGGAGCACTGTCAGTGCTGACACTTAACATCACCAAGAGCAGCCTGTTCTAAAATGTGGTGATATCTCATCACTGTGAGGTAACCTAGTCAAATCGTAATTGGTGTGTAACACACACATACACACAATTGATGTGTAACACACACATATCTTTCATACAAGTTGATGATAGTACGATATTCTCTCGGGCACATGGCGAAATCTAAACATGTTGATCACCTACAAAATATCTTGAACCCTGTCAGGCAGCAAATTATTCCATCTCGCTCTTTATTTATTTACTTACTTTTTTTGTACTCCACCATACATGCATCTTTTTCAATTGATTTCTCTAGGAAATCCAAATAAGGAAACTTCCGAGTCTATCGTTGTTGCACTGGGCCCAGCGTCAGCAGCTCTTTGCCATTATTGACAGCAATGAGGAAAGTCGTTGCTTTTTGCCTCTCAATAGCCGTTGAGAAGGTAGTCTCATGACTGCCAGTATGTAATGTGCGTCCCGGTATTTCATTAAAATAAAATTAAAATACCTGCTTTGGTATCGATGGTCATACAGTTGATGAAAACGAAATATGGATCTTTGTTCTATCCTGTTATTATGTATGGCACAGGAGTATTACTATTGCTGAAGCTATTGGATTTTATTTGGGGGGGATGAGAGGGATGTGGCCCTGTGGGAGTTTGGGGGTCGATGTTTTACAAGTGAAAGCCGCTGATGAACATGCCATGGGTTGTTTCAACCATACTCTTCGAAAGTCTCTCTCACTGGCATTAACTTGTTTCCTCCTCTTCCCCATCTGAACTCTTCCAATTTTCACGTACAGAGTGCCAGCTAATGAAGACGGAACGCCCACGGCAAAACACTTTTATCATTCGTTGCTTGCAATGGACGTCTGTCATAGAGAGGACATTTCATGTGGACACTCCAGATGAACGGTTTGTTTTTGAATAAATGGATAATCTATTGTTGATGCAGTGTGGTTAGTGTACCTTATCGGGCCTGGGTTTTCTGTGTTCTCCTGTGGTATGGCGAGGTGACTGCATTGTCATAAGCGCAAGAGCATTGTTACAGGTCAACAACACAACAACATGCATTTTAAGGCCATTTTCCCTGCTAGAGCGGGGGTTAGCCTTGCGGTCCCCATGACAATCTTCTCCATCTTGCCCTATTTTCTGCATCTCCTTGTTAACCCCCTTGCCCGCATTTCTTCTTCCACCATCTTTAGCCAAGTCTTTCTCGGTCTTCCCTGTCCTCGACTTCCTTCTACATTCATTTCCATCACTCTTCTCAACCAGTCACTTTCATCCTTCCTCAAGGCCATTTTCCCTGCAAGAGCGGGGGTTAGCCTTGCGGTCCCCATGACAATCTTCACCATTTTGCCCTATTTTCTGCATCTCCCCTTGTTAACCCCCTTGCCCGCATTTCTTCTTCCACCATCTTTAGCCAAGTCTTTCTCGGTCTTCCCCGTCCTCGGCTTCCTTCTACATTCATTTCCATCACTCTTCTCAACCAGTCACTTTCATCCTTCCTCAACACATGACCAAACCATCTCAACCTGTTCCTCTTCACAGCATCAATCACAGGCTCTATTCCCATCATTTTTCGCAATTCATCATTTGTCTTCCTCTCTCAATTACATCAATTCGCAATTTGTTACAGGTCGATAATGTATTAATGCTATCATACCATGACACTACAGAACGACCAAACCTGTTGTGAATGGTCGGACCTGTCGCTCTGTGCAGCCTGCACATAGCCAGATGTTTATGCTCCTTGTATTTGTAATTTTTCCGTTTGTGGATTACAGAAAGGATGCTGTGTAGTAAGTGCATGCTGTGGATCGGAATCCATGCGGCAATAGCTGGTCTGGCACACCGTTCCTTGTTCCGTATCCCTGAAGGGGTTTGCAAGTCTCCAGATGAAGTACGTCATTGATAAACGAGATAGTGCAGAGATAGTACAACTTGAACTGTCGAGTCTGGGTTAATTCCTGGCCCGACTATAAACCATCTGCGTAGTGCTTCACAGGCAGGTCATTGCATCTCAAAGTATGCCGTCCATCGGACGGACATTAAGTCTGAGGGTTACATTTGCTGGCATTAGTTGGTGGAGATCAAATATTTTACGTTGTGTTGCGACAAATAGTATACGGCTTATCCCCAGCACCCTGGCCAAGTTAATGACCTCAAGTTCATAACTGCAGTCGGTCAAATGCACCACATGCTTTGAACTGCCGACTCCAACTTAATAGGAAAATGGTGATAGGAGGATGGTGTTCAAGTTGTCTTACAAAGTTTTATGGAAAATGACAAAAAAAATTAATGTAATTTTTATGCATGTGCCGAGAAAGTCACCGGAGGCATTGTTTTTGGGTTGTCCATCCGGCTGTAATAGGTTTTCGTTACCGCGATACCTTGAGAACAGTTGAAGGGACTTAAGGTATGTATAATGATATAAAGATGAAGTGATTAGACTTTGGGGTTATGAGGTCAAAGGTCAGAGGTCATGTTAGGTAAAAATCCTGTTACCGCGAAAACCTGTGAACCAGTGTTGGGATTTTGACTAAAGTTGGTACAAGTATGTATTATGATGCAATGATGAAGTGATTTGATTTTCGGGTTAAGAGGTGAAAGGTCAGACTCTAATAGGTTTTGTTACCGCGATAACGTAAGAACAGCTGAAGGGAACTAAGTCAAACTTGGTACAAGTATGTATAATGACACAGATTAAATGATTCGATTATGAGGTCAGAGGTCATGTCAGGTAAAATTTGATACTTGAGAACAGCTGAATGGATTCAAATCAAACTTGGTACATGTATGTATAATGCTGTAATAATGTGGACAGAGGCATATCGGTCGACGTCGTGACGTCGAAGAGCACCATTCTAGTTGGTAATGCACATTCTCCTTCAATTGGTTTGGTAATGCACGTTGCACCTTTGAGGTGCTGATTTAATACCCAGGAGTTGAGCGTTTCATTATAGTTGTGCATTGTGGTGTGGATGATAAGAAATTGCATTTTATTAATCGTCGTGACCCTTCACCGATGGACCACATTATTGACTTCAAAGATGGCCAAACTAAATACTTCTGTCTGTTGAATAAATAATTGAAATTCTCTTCCTAGTCATGTGATTGAGTTGGGCACTCTAACTAAATCAGTTTGTCTGTGCTTGAGAAGCGTTGGTCAGTCTGAACATCCCTTGAAGTTTAACCCATATATTAGAGTAAGACACCGTGAAGATGGGCACATAAGCTACGCTTTGTCTTGAAATCCAGTAAGTAAGTAAGATCCACATAGCCATAACGCACCTATCTTTCTTTAAAACAGAAAACAGATGTTGGGAATTGATAGAACGATTCTGACATCTGCTGGAAATATGTAATTTTGCTTATAATTTTCTCTTTGCTTGTTTTATACATTGTAGTTGTGTTCTTGTCTCTACTTATTTTCCAGTTTTTATGTTCTAACATCTAAAATAATCATTTTAGTGGCATAAAGGTGTTGGGAAATTGAACTTGAACATAAAGTAAGTCTAACTGAACCATGGAACGGTATATCAGGTAGGTATGTAAATGATACATGGATACAAAAGTAGGATGAAGGGGTTATTTATTTATTATGTATTTTCATTTTATCTTTTTTTTTAGCACCAAAGGAATTTTCTAGCTCTAGAATCATTTTGTCGGCGAGAGCAGTGAGGAGTGGGTGCAGGCCATACAGTCTGTGGCGGATCGTCTGAAACAGCAGGAAGAGAATGGGATGGAGGTATCAGCACCTGCGATACGCGACTTTGGTGGTCCAGAAGAGATGGACATGTCGTCATCTAGGCCAAAACCTCGTGTGGTATGTGAATATGATCTTTGCCTTTATGAATCTGCGGTTTTGTAGTAGTTTTTAAATTTCCATTGCATTCTTGCCTTTCATTTGTAGATTTTTTTTTAAAATGTTGTCGAGTGGACAGCAACCACAGGACAGAATGCAACCATACCCGACGGTTCCTGTCGCACGCTGAAGCCGAGACTTCGAAGACGGCCGAACCAAATACTTTTTTTCACAGGCCACACTGAGCAGTTGCTGCAGGCCTGTAAACCAGTGATGCCATTCCCCTGCTGTTTATCGAATAAAGTTACACTAATTTAATTCCACAGAGCCCAAATAAACCAGAATGTTCGCGTGACAAAATGGCAGAAGCACAAGGTATGCCGTTTCTTACAAAATAAATAATTTATTTTTTGCATGGACATGTATAACTACAACTTGCACAATATGACACCGAGCTAATCCCACCGAGATGTCGTGCACACGCACACACATACGCACACCCATACACCCACTTAACTGGGCAGTGGTTAAAAGGATGTGCCTGTGTCAGGCAGACCTGCAACTACAGCAGGCCACGCTGCAAATGAAACGTGAAGGTAGTGGGTGGAAGGACACTACGGAGGCGAAGATAGTGAGTAGGAGGACTATGCGGCAGGAAGGGATGGTAGCCCAATGAACGCACGCCGTCAGCATCAAAAACTGTATTGCACCGCACCGTCAGTGCAAAATCACCTCTGTATGCTTTTCACCCCTCAGCCCAAATTGGGCTAAGGGGTATTGTCGTCCGGGCGTCCGTCAACTTTTGGTTTCCATCAATTTCAAGGAGAACGGCTTGTCCGTTAAATCCATTTTTACAGTGTGTGTTGGGGTTGAGTAGAGGAAGGTTCCTTTCGAAAATAGGCGTGCTGCGATTTTCAATATGGCCGCCACGGCAGCCATCTTGAAATGTGGTTTCCGTCAATTTCGAGCAGAACTGCTTGTCCGATTAAATCCATGTTTGCAGTGTGTGTTGGGGTTGAGTAGAAGAAGGTTCCTTTCGAAAATGGGCGTGCTGCGATTTTCAATATGGCCGCCATGGCAGCCATCTTGAAATTGGTTTCCACCATGCATGGGCTGAGGGGTTACGCCCGCTTTGCGGTGCTATTTATTATCCTTTGCAGCTGCTCTCCATGGTCCTGTGAATGCTCTGCTGGTCATTCTGCCTGGCTCTTTCTCTCTGCATGCTGTCCAACTCTCCCTTTACGGCGCTACATTTTTTTTTTTTTTTTTTTTTTTTTTACTTTACACAACTCCACCCTGAGGCCTTTCACAAATCAGCCAGTGCTCTTGGGCAAACCACAAGTCTCTACCTCGAGACCTTTTCCAAATCCTTGCTTCATGCAGAGCAAATCTCCGTCTCTCGTGCATTGACAGATTGCTGTGGTTGAAGAAGTTAGCCTCCTCTGTTGGCAGGGTGACGTGTTGCCCCCACATTGCTCAGCCTCACCTGGTTTTACAGAGGAGAACGTGAGAAGAGATGCTTTAACCGATTTCTCTACAAGCACAACCTTCTGTCTCCTTTTTGGGAAACATTTTACATTGACTCCTTACACATGCTTGTGGCTTGTGGCTTGTGGCTTGTGGCTTGTGGCTATATATATAGGCAGTCTCATGAAAAAGTAAGTACACCCCATGTAAAGTTTTGACTTTTTCAACATATTTCAACATACAGCTATTTGATCTTCATTTCAACAATATTGATAGATAAAGGTGATATAAGATAACAAATATCATAAAACATTTACATTTTGTAGTCCATTGTATAACTTAAATAAACATAAATGCAAATTTCGCATGTGGAAAAAGTAAGTACACCCTTGGCTCTAATAGGTTGTATTACCCCCTTTGGCAGAAACAACCTCAAGTAGGCGTTTCTTATAACTGTCTACCAGTCTCTGACATCGACTGGGAGAAATTTTTGCCCACTCCTCCATGCAGAATTCTTTCAGCTGTGCGATGTTTGAGGGGTTTCTTGCATGCACAGCTCGTTTCAAATCCCCCCACAACATCTCGATGGGATTTAGATCCGGGCTTTAACTTGGCCATTCCAGAACCCTCCATTTCTTTGTTTTCAGCCATTCCTTGGTGGATTTATTGGTATGTTTAGGGTCGTTGTCATGTTGCAAGGTCCACCTTCGGTTGAGCTTCAACTTTCTGACAGATGGCCTCACATTATCCTCAAGCACCCTCTGCTACAATGAAGAATTCATAGTGGATTCTATGATGGTGAGCTGCCCAGGCCCTGATGCAGCAAAGCTGCCCCAAACCATAATATTTCCACCATCATGCTTCACAGTTGGTATCAGGTTCTTGTGGTCAAATGCTATCTTTGGTTTTCGCCAAACATGTCTTCTGGTACTGTGGCCAAATAGCTCTACCTTTGACTCATCTATCCAGAGCACATTGTTCCAGAAGTGCTGGTCTTTGCCAAGGTGTTCATTGGCAAACTTTAGTCTTGCCTTGATGTTCTTTCTGGACAGCAAAGGTTTCCTCCTGGCACACCTCCCATGTAGATCAAATTTGTGCAGCCTCTTTCTAATGGTAGACTCGTGCACTTTGACATCAACAGTGGCAAGAGCTACCTGTAGGTCCCGTGATGACATTCTTGGGTTCTTAGAGACTTCTTTCAGCATCTTGCGGTCTGCTCTCGTGCTGAACTTGCTGGGGCGGCCTGGCCTGAACAAGTTGGCAGTTGTTTGGAATCTTTTCCACTTGTAGATGATCTTCCAGACAGTCGAATGTTTGGTTTCAAATTGTTTGGAGATCTTTTTAAATCCCTTCCCAGATTCATAGGCATTTATAACCTTCTTTCTGAAGGCCTCAGAGAGCTCTTTTGATCTAGGCATGGTGACGCCACACACTTCAACAACAAAGAGCAAACCAAACTAAATGTCCAAGGTTTAAATAAGACAGGTTCCTCCAAGATCCTCTCTGACGATGTTCTAATCATTTGCACCTGAGCTGGTGCACCTGATTCTAATTTTAGGTATTTGCAGTAGTGATAAATGTCGGCCGTCGGGGTGTACTTACTTTTTCCACATGCGAAATTTGCATTTATGTTTATTTAAATTATACAATGGACTACAAAATGTAAATGCTTCATGATATTTGTTATATTATATCACCTTTATCTATCAATATTGTTGAAATGAAGATCAAATAGCTGTATGTTGAAATATGTTGAAAAAGTCAAAACTTTACATGGGGTGTACTTACTTTTTCACGAGACTGTGTGTGTGTATGTATGTATGTATGTATGTATGTGTATATATATATATATATATATATATATATATATATATATATATATATATACATACATACATACAGTGGCAAGAGCTGGGGCGGCCATTGTCATATATATGTCATATACATGTCTTAGAACCATTGTCATATATATATATATATATATAATACACACATATATATATGTATGTATGTATATATATATATATATATATATACACACATATATATATGTATGTATGTATGTATATATATATATGCACATATATATATATATATGCACATATATATATATATATATATATATATATATATATATATATATATATATATATATATATATATATATATATATATATATATATACATACACATATAGATATATATATATATATATATATATATATATATATACATACACATATAGATATATATATATATATATATATATATATATATATATATGCACATATCTATATATATATATATATACACAGACTTGGCATTTAATATGGAATATTTTTTTTGTGGGGGTGAACTTACTTTTCAAGATGTCTTAGAACCAAAAGTTCATTGGAATTATGTTGAAATTATTCTAGATTTTGTTAATGTGACCTTTAAAAGAAACAAAAACCACATTTGAAATTTCGAAACAAATAAATTGATCCTTGAAAGTGATGTAAACTGATATCAAACTCAATTCATGGACAGTACTGTGTTAAACTTCTGTACGTTTTCCAGAAGTATCTTTATTTTGCACATTAGCCAAAACATTTTTTCACAAAAACAAAAGTTAAATTACGACTGGGATTACGGACAGTAAAATTACAGTTCAGTACTTCGTGTAACCCCCACAAGCATTCAGGAGAGCACGTACATGTTGAGGCATGCTGTACACGAGATTTGCCATGGTTTGGACAGGAATCGCTTGCCATGCAGTGACAATAGCCTGCTGCAATTCACGCACAGATGTCGGCTGCTGGTTCAAGTGGTCGATTTGACGCTAATTCTGCCCACAAGTTCTCTATTGGATTCATATCCGGGGACATGGCAGGCCACTCCATATGCTCTACACCACGGTCAGCAAGAAAGTGTTGGATCATGCGAGCACGATGAGGCCGTGCATTGTCATCGTGGAAGACAAAGTTTCCTCGAAAGGCTGCACGAGCAAATGGAAGCAATGTTTCTTCCAGAATGACCCTGTACTTGAACTGGTTCAGGTTTCCATTCAGAACAACCAGGTCAGTTTTTCCCCCTGCATGAAAAGCAGCCCAAACGGTCACCCCACCACCTCCAGCTTGGACTCTTGGCACAATACAATCTTTGTTGTAGGCTTCATGCACTTGTCTGCGCACTCGGACACGGCCATCTTGACAATAGACCAGAAATCTAGACTCGTCACTGAAGATCACGTGATTCCAGTGTCCTGGCTGCCATTGACAGTGCTCTCTGGCCCACTGCAATCGGCGCTGGCGGTGTTGTCTGGTCAGGCGTGGCTTTCTCAGGGGACGCCTGGCACGATAGCCTGCTAGAACCAGTCGTTGGTTGACTAGCCTTCTGGATACAGGCACATTTGTCAGTTGCTGCCACTCAGCCCGAAGCCGATTAGCTGACTTGGTACGGCCATTGCGGACTAACCGGTGCAGCTGGCGATCATCCCTCCTTGTGGTTCTGCGGGGACGTCCTGGCCTCGGTATTGGAGTAGGGACACCCCTCTGAGCATTTCGTTTCAGGATCTTTGACACCTGACCTTGAGTGATGCCATACCGCTGAGCAGTAGCACGCTGTTTCATGCCGTAATTTCGTAAAGCCACCACTCAATGACAAACAGCATTGTCGAGTTGACGGACCATCTCCAGAGGAAGCGGCAATAACTTTTGGAGATGTGCAGCAGTTGTTTTCCACTAATACAGAACGCAACAACCCTTGTATACCCGACGGTGAAGCCAATCATCAAATGCACCTGTCCGTACATTTTGCCACGCCACCTGTGATATAATCCTGTTGTTGACTTCTTGCTGCGACAGACAATCAATGACATGGTTCTTTTAACAAATAAATCACCAAAGTGTAAAAGAAACTCACCAGATTGATATACTGAGTTAAGAAAGTAAACCCAAGTCAAGAAAAAATATATATTCCATATTAAATGCCAAGTCTGTGTGTGTATATATATATATATATATATATATATATATATATATATATATATATATATATATATATATATATATATATATATATATTGTTGCGAATATGGAATTTGGCCTCCATATCCGCTTGTAAATATTCCCCTATTTTCTCCAATACTCCCCAACTTTCCCCAGTCCCCCATTCCCTAGTCCCATTGCATGTAAATAACAATCAGTAGAGCCGACCTTCCCCTTATTCCCCCATTAAATGTCGTGCCCAGGTCCACCGCACCACACGTAGACAACTTTCGGACATCTTCCTAGTTATTCTTAATCTATGTCAGTTAAGGCCTCGTTTCCATTAATTATGACTCTTCGTTGCACCAGAATGTGATTATATGGCACCAGTAGTGAGTTTAGGACCTTCCCATACCTCCTCCCATCTTCTTCCCCAAACAACAACAATAACAACAACTACACCAACAATTACAACAACAACAGAGGAGATGGCGGCGGAGCGGGGGAGGATGCGTCCTCACACCGGCTCGATTAGCTCCAGACCATGCGCTCCACGGGGTTACCCCGAAGGGGCTGGCTGTCAGCTCCTCGTCAGGGGCGGAGCCAGTAACCCCCCCGCACGCACCCAATGAGAAGCAACGTGCCGATTCCACGAGGCGGAGCTAACGAGCCGAGGGCGTGTCACTCCCCGCCGGATATACGCGGCCCCGCGCCGGATGTGACGTCAGATGCGCCTCAGCTTGGAGAGAGAAGCCACCGCCACCCCCAGCGCGACGATACCTCCCCGCATCTTTGGACCGAACTGGACCGTACGTGATCCTGCCCTGAGCCCAGGTGCACCTGGAGCGATCGCTACCCGCTTTCGTTGCAATCAAACCCCCGTGTGAGTGAGCCTTGTCCCGTTTATTTGTCGTCTGTTGGGGTTAATATAAGCGTGTTTAAGTGCCCACCTTCCTATGTTTCCCTCTTGTCCCTGTAATCTAAACCTTCCGCATTATTGTAATAACAACCTTTGAGAACCGTATCCCTGGTGTCGTGTCGTATTAATTCCAGCCGTGTGTCTTCTTTTTCCTTCATTGGTCTAGCATAGCGCTATTAGTCAACGTTCGGGCACAATCGGGTAACTTGTGCAGACGTGGTCATACCATAAAACCGCTCGGGAAATAACATCCAAGCCACGTCTGTAACAATTGGTGTCAGGAGTGGGATTCGAACCCGGGACTAAATTAGTTAGGCCCAAATTTTGGGAGGGAAAATCGATTCGGAGCGCGTTTCCCGCGCGAAATTATAACGGCGAAATTTCAATTTGTTTTACGAAAATAAAAAAATAAAAACCGAATTTTGAAAGTCGCGCTATGGCGGATCAAGACAGCTGGGGTCCGGTAAAGGAGAGTGAGGTAGGGTCGATCCAGGACCAAAATGAGGGACAGGAGGAGAGCGAAGCAGTGAGGGCGGCAGGTTCGCAAAATAGCGCCGTCACGCACGAAGAAGCGGGCGCGCAAAATGGCGCCTCGCTGGTCACCGTGCCCGCGACCGAAGTAGCGCCGCTGGGAAGATTGGAACTTTTTTTTATACAAATGACGGCCCTTATGGAAAAGAATAGTGAGCGATTGGAAAACCAAATGGGGGTAATGGGAAACCAAATGGGGGTAATGAGGGACGAAGCGAGGGGTACCAGTGAGAAGTTAGACAATAATTTTGAGGAGTTAGACAAGAAAATTGGGAAGTTAGACAATAATTTTGAGGAGTTAGACAACGGGATAAAAGAAGTAAAGAATGGGTTAACGGGGGTAGAAAACAGAATGGCCGCTCAAGAGAATCAGATAGAGGGAGTGAAACATGGGTTAACGGGGGTAGAAAACAGAATGGCCGCTCAAGAGAATCAAATGGAAGGGATGCAAAAAGGGTTAGAGGGGTTAGAAAACAGTATGGAAGGCAAATTGAGGGACATGAGGGACCAAGCGGAAAGGGAAGTTAACCAAATGGGGCAGCAGATAGAGGGGGTCAGAATGGGGGTAGAAACCAAACTGGATGCTCACAGGGAGGAAATGGAGCAGATGAGGGTGGCATCTGGGCAGGAGATGCAAGTGATGGGAGAGGAGATCAGAAGAGGAGTGAGTGAGGAGGTCGGAGGAGTGCGCGAGGAGGTGAGGCACTGTAAGGAGCGCATGGAGAAAGAGGTGAGAAAGGGGACTGTAAAATTGCAAGGTGGTATAGAGGAGTTGACGCTGGGAGTAGAACAACTGACAGTGGGACAAAAGGAGTTGGGGGACCAGGTAAAGAAGAACACAGCGGTAATAGAGGGTTTAAAATCGACACAGAAGGAGATGAAAAAGGACGTAGGGGTAATTAAAAAAGAGTGCCAGACGGTACATGAGGACCTGACGAGGAAAATGGACAAGGTGGTAGAGGTAATGGAGGTTAAAGAGCGGGAGGTGCGGGAGCACATAGAAAAAAATAAAGTGGAGTTAGAGGAAGAACTTAAAGGGGCGCACGAAGAGATGAAGGAGATGAAGCAAAAATTAGAAGAAGTGGAAGAAGGGGTGAGCGAAATTAAGAAGCGACGGAGAGAGGATAAGAAAGAGATAAAGGAGGAAGTAAAAGAATTGGTCCAAAGTCTGTGTTCGGATCGTGATGATGTGCTCATTAACCGGATGAGGGATTCGCAGGTGATGGAGGAGAAGCGAAGAGAAAGAGGACCCGGTGTAAGTGGTGACCAATATGGTCGTGCGTATGATGCGCCAGGGGATTTAATAAGCTTGGGGGTCGAGATAGACCCGGGTGTTCGTGAGAGGCCGTTGGTGAAGTGTGCGACAGGTCTGGTGTGCGAAAAAGGAGGTGTGCGAGAAAATCCGACTCTGGGGTGTGTGAGGAAAAAGTGTGTGCCAAGGAGTGAGTGTGCTGGCGAGAGTGAGTCGGTCGTAGCGCGTGTGCGAGGGAGCACATGGAAGCGCGGTGTGGTGAGTGTTACAGAGGGTGTGACGGGAGAGTGTGCGCGAGAAAGGTGTGTAACGGACAGGTGCCTGAGGAAAGAGTGCGCTGTCAAAGGCAAGGAAGAATGCACACCTGTGGGGAGTGTTACAGAGGGTGTAATGCAAGAGTGTGCGCGAGAAAGGTGTGTGACGGACAGGTGCATGAGGAAAGAGTGCGCTGTCAGAAGTAAGGAAGAGTGTCCACCTGTGGTGAGTGTTACAGAGGGTGTAACGGGAGAGTGTGCGCGAGAAAGGTGTGTAACGGACAGGTGCCTGAGGAAAGAGTGCGCTGTCAAAGGCAAGGAAGAATGCACACCTGTGGGGAGTGTTACAGAGGGTGTAATGCAAGAGTGTGCGCGAGAAAGGTGTGTGACGGACAGGTGCATGAGGAAAGAGTGCGCTGTCAGAAGTAAGGAAGAGTGTCCACCTGTGGTGAGTGTTACAGAGGGTGTAACGGGAGAGTGTGCGCGAGAAAGGTGTGTGACGGACAGGTGCATGAGGAAAGAGTGCGCTGTCAAGAGTAAGGGTGAGTGCGCTGTCAGGAATGGAGGTGAAAGTAGTGGGAGTGACATGGAGCGTGAGTTAGTTGTGACAGGTGAGCGAGGATGTACACCTGGGATGGAAGGATGCACACCTGGAATGGTAGAGCGTGAGTGGGAATGCACGCTGGAGTTGGTGGTGAGGCACGTGGTTGGGTGTGCGAATGAGAGCACACCTGTGATTGTCACAGAGCAGGTGACCGAGGAGGGGGTGCGAAGCGGTGTATTGGTGAGGTGTGCGAGCAACGAATGTGTGCCAAAGTGTTCGGTGGTCAGGTGTGTGACCAAGGCTGTGAGTGGAATGGGTGTACCTGGGTGTGTAAGGAAGGGTACGAGGAGCATGGGCACAGCTGGATGTGTGAGCAAGGAACGGGCTGCGGGGTGTAAGCGTCCAGGTGAAGCATCGACGTTACACGGGTTAGAGGTTAGAGCGACTTTTAGCCGAAGCAGGCCCTCGGTGCGTGCCGGGCCTCGCTTTGAACGGCCGCGTCCAGGCTCCACTAGGCGGAGCTGGCAGCCCGATAGGAAGGGTCGGTATGGCGACCACGTTTTGTTGAGACGTGCCGGCAGGTCGAGATCGGGACATTGGATGGCTCCACGCCGAGGTGATGCATGGGATCTCGGCCCGGGTAAGCCCCCGTCCCTGCACCGAGTGCCGGACGCATCCAGCCGCTGGCACAAAACAACCCGCATCCATTGCTTGGCTTTACGAAGCCGGGCTTTGGACAGGGATTGGCGCACCGAGAGGTATTAGTGAGTCGACTGGGTGATGAGGTTAGTGTTTTGGACCCAAAATTAGAGAAAAACAAAATTTGATGATTGGCAAGGGATTGGCAGTAGTGATTGGCAGATGATGGGCAGTGATTGGCAAATTTTTAATTTGTTGCAATTTGATGTGCGAAATTGGTAGTGAGAGACCCCCGATGTGGTGGGATGGCAAATCCACCATCCTTCCCATATGGGGGGGCAAAGGAGCAATAGATTATGGGGTGTATGGCAGTGAAAACTAGCCCGGGTGGGTTAGGTTATATTGATAGGGATCTAGCGAAGATGACAGTAGGTAACGTTAAGATTAGTTAGTGACTGATACCTGTAGTGGGGACGCAGGTAGATTAGTATGGATGATAATGACGTGGGAGCGCAATAGTTTAAAGGGACGACTGGGAAGCGCAAGTTTCAGAAGGGAGTAGTTAGCTGAGATGATGCTGTGTGTGAGAGAATTGAACAGGTGTGATTGCACAGGTGTGCAACTGGACAGGTGTGTGGAGCAGTGTGTGAGTAGTGAGTGTGTGGATCAGCGCGAATGCGCTTGGGGAGAGAAGGGTGCAGGTGGCACCAGGTGTGAGAGCACAGGTGTGCAAGTACAGGTGTGTGGAGAGAGTTGGAGTGAGTGGTACGGAGTGGTGTGCATGGTGCGAAGGTGTGGATGGGGGAAGAGTGGACCCCCATCACGGATACCCGGGGCGGGTAGTGTAAGTGTTAGGTAGAGGGTACAGGTAAATTGTGGTTGGATATTGGCATTTGTGGTGCGGTTGCAGAATGGTGTTGTGGATGGGTGCATTAGTGTTGTGGAAATGGCTGGGCGTGTAGCCTGTTAGTGTGTGTAGTTGGTTGGGCACTCCACCACTGTGAGGATGTCGGCCAGGTGAGGCCGCAGGTGGGCTCTGGGAGCCGGTAGAGTTGTGGATGGGGCCCGAGGATCCGGAGGATGGACCCGGGTAGCCCAGTGCCAGAGAGGGCACCGAGTGGGGAGAGTGCCAGAGGGCCTTCCCCAGGTAGTTAGGTTAGGGCAAGGAGCAGGTAAGCTCGGAGGCAACTGCAGTGGTGGAGGTGTGCAGGTGGGTAGACCCACTGGGAGAGGTACACGCCGCAGCCCAGAAATTGTGCGAGGGCACCGGGAGATGAATCGGGGGAGTGAGACCCCAAATTGAAGAGCACCACAGTTTGGCCAATGGGAATTGGTTTTTAGAACCCATAGAGTAAGAGGGCCAATGGTTTGGCCGGAGAAAGACCCCGGGTAGTGTAAAGTTGTTAAAGTCATTTAGGAAATAGTTAGGATTGAAGAACCTGTCGCACCATACGCAGCCACTTACCTGTGGTGATGATGATGACTCCACACCTGTGTTTTCTTTGTTTTGTTGCAGGAGATGAATCGCTGTGTGGATTTGTGAGACGCATCACGACGTGGATGAGACATTGGGGTGATTCCATCTCTCCCTCCCTAGGAGGGACTGATGATGAATTGGTAATGGCAAATTATGATGTTGAGTTGGAGATGGCAAATTTTGATGAGAGTTGAAAATGGCAAATTTGATTGGTTAGGAGGGAGAGAAGACGAATTTGGTTTATGGGAGGAACGGGGAAGACAGTAGGGATGTTTGTTGATTTGTAAAGTAGATGTTTATGGGTAGTGTTGTGTTTTGTGGATACAGTAAGGGGTAAGGGAGGGGCCATGTAGGTTACCTGGTGGGGGGGGGGCGTACGATAGGAACGTACCTGTCTCACCTGGTTCCCATGTGCCCCCAGTGTGCATCACCTTACATTGCGTGCACTTTTGCGCCCTTACCACCTTACTCACTTGTTTCTTCTTTTGTCTCCCACCTCCGAGGATCTGGCTTTGGGGTAGAGAGAGAGGAGAGAGAGGTGCTGGCTACGCAGTTGTGGGCCTGCACTTTCGCTGTTGGCTGCCTGGATCGATACACCATATGGACCGCAATGTTTGTGGCCACCCACAATGGACCGCAGCTCTTTTGCGGCCAAGCACCACCCGTGGAAGGACCTATGGGTCAACGTGGCACCTATGCCATAAAGGTGAACCACTGTTAATTAACACCAAGTGCACCACAAGAAGAGCAAGAGACACCTGCAGGGTTAGGGGTTGTCGAATTTATTTTTATTCCAATGAACAATGGTGACTGCACCGATTGGTGGTGGGGTGGTGCTGTTGATGCTCGGATGGGGTGCTCTGCACGTTATTAAAGGCCGTCGGCCACAGAGCACTCGTGGGTTGGTGTATCGATGCTGGCAAGCGCGCTCTCTCTATGCATAACATCTGCATGTGTTCCTCCAAAAACAGGTCCTGGATCGTAGTGTAAATAGCAGCGTAGTCTTGTAAATAATGCTCCCTACCGGCTGTATGTTTAGTTTGAGAATTCTTTCCGGATTCGGTTATCCTGTGGGTGTGTTTCTGTGAGGAGAAGGGTGCAACGTCGCAGGGGGACATATTTACTCATTTGTGAATATCTGTAAAACTGTCGCACTCAGGGTAGAGTTAATAGTAGAGGGAACTACATTGCGTGCCACACTAAAGTAGGTAAAAATTTATCGGGTCGGGACGCCCCGAGGGTAGAGAAGGGTGCAATGTTGCGAATATGGAATTTGGCCTCCATATCCGCTTGTAAATATTCCCCTATTTTCTCCAATACTCCCCAACTTTCCCCAGTCCCCCATTCCCTAGTCCCATTGCATGTAAATAACAATCAGTAGAGCCGACCTTCCCCTTATTCCCCCATTAAATGTCGTGCCCAGGTCCACCGCACCACACGTAGACAACTTTCGGACATCTTCCTAGTTATTCTTAATCTATGTCAGTTAAGGCCTCGTTTCCATTAATTATGACTCTTCGTTGCACCAGAATGTGATTATATGGCACCAGTAGTGAGTTTAGGACCTTCCCATACCTCCTCCCATCTTCTTCCCCAAACAACAACAATAACAACAACTACACCAACAATTACAACAACAACAGAGGAGATGGCGGCGGAGCGGGGGAGGATGCGTCCTCACACCGGCTCGATTAGCTCCAGACCATGCGCTCCACGGGGTTACCCCGAAGGGGCTGGCTGTCAGCTCCTCGTCAGGGGCGGAGCCAGTAACCCCCCCGCACGCACCCAATGAGAAGCAACGTGCCGATTCCACGAGGCGGAGCTAACGAGCCGAGGGCGTGTCACTCCCCGCCGGATATACGCGGCCCCGCGCCGGATGTGACGTCAGATGCGCCTCAGCTTGGAGAGAGAAGCCACCGCCACCCCCAGCGCGACGATACCTCCCCGCATCTTTGGACCGAACTGGACCGTACGTGATCCTGCCCTGAGCCCAGGTGCACCTGGAGCGATCGCTACCCGCTTTCGTTGCAATCAAACCCCCGTGTGAGTGAGCCTTGTCCCGTTTATTTGTCGTCTGTTGGGGTTAATATAAGCGTGTTTAAGTGCCCACCTTCCTATGTTTCCCTCTTGTCCCTGTAATCTAAACCTTCCGCATTATTGTAATAACAACCTTTGAGAACCGTATCCCTGGTGTCGTGTCGTATTAATTCCAGCCGTGTGTCTTCTTTTTCCTTCATTGGTCTAGCATAGCGCTATTAGTCAACGTTCGGGCACAATCGGGTAACTTGTGCAGACGTGGTCATACCATAAAACCGCTCGGGAAATAACATCCAAGCCACGTCTGTAACAATATATATATATATATATATATATATATACACATATATACATACATACATACATACATACATACATACATATATATATATATATATATATATATATATATATATACACACATATATACATACATACATACATACATACATACATACATACATACATACATACATACACACACACACACACACACACACACACACCACAGGTGTGTGTGATTTAAAAGCAAGATTTTATTTTTCTAACTTTGAATTAAATGCGAGCTTCCATTATCCCTGTGTGGAGAACCTCTGCTCCAGCATGTTCAATGAACCAAATTGACAGTGTGGGAAAGATGGCATGAACAGACACGCACATAGTCTTGAAGAATAAATAAAAATTGAATAGGCACAGGACACAGCACAGGATCCCGAGACACAAAGTCACAATAAATAAGCATGATTAATCATCCCAATACTTAAGTAAATAAACGAACCCCCTATGGGCCCACATACAGTGATTAAAGGCTGGCAGTTCATCTCCAGAGGAAACGTCCGCTGGAGATCGGTGGCTTGGAGCGTGGCGTACTTTAGTCGATGGGTGGCAAGAGAGAGGGAACCAGAGAACAAAGCCAGCCAGGAACCAGAGAGCAGATAACCAACCAGGGAAGAAGTGCACAGAATAGTAGAGCCACTGTCTTTATAGACTCTGCCCTCAAGGTATTCCGTCAACCCCTGGCAGGCGGTTGGCAATTGCCTGCCACACTCGTGCTTGGAAACAGTCTTGGCCGATCCTTAACCATTCATCACCGTGGCTGCCCTGCAGTGTGAACCAATGGCATGCCACCTTGCTCACCACCAATCAGGACCGGCCCTGCAGGAGGTCCCACCCCTCATTGGTGGAATGTCAGACGGCCAGCGCCGCCGCCTCCTCCTCCTTATCCTCCCTCTCCTCCAAGGCTTGTGAGGAGGGGACAACATGCTGTTGTGCATGCCGTGACTTGCAGGGAGTTATGCGAAAGTGAGGAATACAAGGATCGTCCTCACCTGGTTAAACACGAGAGGCATGACAGGAAATCCTTAAGCTCTCAAATCCAAAATAAAAAATACCTGTCTCTTGCACAGGCCGTACATGAGACAGTTATCCATAAGACTTTTACATGTCCTTTTTACATGTTCAAAGTCCTATAAGCTACACACACACAAATGGTGCTAAAGCCTTATTTTTTAACTACAGCCCAGCACTTCATAATGTCACAATATTATGGCCTTTCTTCAATCTTTTTCAATGTGTTGAACTTGATCAAGAAGTGCTATATGTTTTAACAGAGAAACTTGTCAGCAAAAGTATGCAAGAAGCAATAGTGTTAGCCCTCCATATCCAGGTTACTTTTGGATGGTCTGTGCCCAATTTGGACTGTCACTTCTAACCAGATTCGAGAATAATCTCACTCACCTCCATGCTACCCAAACAATGCTGGTCTTTTGCCAAAGTCAGAATCATATATATATGTATATATGTATATATACATATATACAGACTTGGCATTTAATATGGAATATTATTTTGTGGAGGTGAACTTACTTTTCAAGATGACTTAGAACCAAAAGTTCATTGGAATTATGTTGTAATTATTCTAGATTTTGTTAATGTGACCTTTAAAAGAAACAAAAACCACATTTGACATTTCGAAGCAAATAAATTGATCCTTGAAAGTGATGTAAACTGATATCGAACTCAATTCATGGACAGTACTGTGTTAAACTTCTGTACGTTTTCCAGAAGTATCTCTTGATTTTGCACATTAGCCAAAAAAAAATTCAACAAAAACAAAAGCTAAATTATGACTGGGATTACGGACAGTAAAATTACAGTTCAATACTTCGTGTAACCCCCACGAGCATTCAGGAGAGCACGTACACGTCGAGGCATGCTGTTCACGAGATTTGCCAAGGTTTGGACAGGAATCGCTTGCCATGCAGTGACAATAGCCTGCTGCAATTCACGCACAGAGGCAGGCTGCTGGTCCAAGTTGTCGATTTGACGCGTTAATTCTGCCCACAAGTTCTCTTTCGGATTCATATCCGGGGACATGGCAGGCCACTCCATATGCTCTACACCACGGTCAGCAAGAAAGTGTTGGATCATGCGAGCACGATGAGGCCGTGCATTGTCATCTTGGAAGACAAAGTTTCCTCGAAAGGCTGCACGAGCAAATGGAAGCAATGTTTCTTCCAGAATGACCCTGTACTTGTACTGGTTCAGGTTTCCATTCAGAACAACCAGGTCAGTTTTGCCCCCTGCATGAAAAGCAGCCCAAACGGTCACCCCACCACCTCCAGCTTGGACTCTTGGCACTATACAATCTTCGTTGTGGGCTTTATGCACTTGTCTGCGCACTCAGACGCGGCCATCTTGACGATAGACCAGAAATCTAGACTCGTCACTGAAGGTCACGTGATTCTAGTGTCCTGGCTGCCATTGACGGTGCTCTCTGGCCCACTGCAATCGGCGCTGGCGGTGTTGTCTGGTCAGGCGTGGCTTTCTTAGGGGACGCCTGGCACGATAGCCTGCTTGAACCAGTCGTTGGTTGACTAACCTTCTGGATACAGGCACATTTGTCAGTTGCTGCCACTCAGCCCTAAGCCGATTATCTGACTTGGTACGGCCATTGCAGACTAACCGGTGCAGCTGGCGATCATCTCTCCTTGTGGTTCGGCGTGGACGTCCTGGCCTCGATATTGGAGGAGGGACACCCCTCTGAGCATTTCGTTTCAGGATCTTTGACACCTGACCTTGAGTGATGCCATACTGCCGAGCAATAGCACGCTGTTTCATGCCAGAATTTTGTAAAGCCACCACTCCATGACAAACAGCATTGTCAAGTTGATGGACCATCTCCAGAGGAAGCGGCAATAATTTTTGTAGACGTGCAGCAGTTGTTTTCCACTAATACAGAACGCAACAACCCTTATATACCCGATTGTGAAGCCAATCGTCAAATGTACCTGTCCTTACATTTTGTCACGCCACCTGTGATATAATCCTGTTATTGACTTCTTGCTGCGAAAGACAATCAGTGACATGGTTCTTTCAACAAAGACATCACCGAAGGGTAAAAGAAACTCACCAGATTGATATACTGAGTTCAGAAAGTAAACCCAAGTCAAGAAAAAAAAAATATTCCATATTAAATGCCAAGTCTGTATATATATATATATATATATATATATATATATACATATATATATATATATACATATATATATATATATATATATATATATATATATATATATATATATATATATATATATATATATATATATATATATATATATGTATGTATGTAGGTGGAACTGATAGAATCTGTCTGTTAGAATGTCTGATACTGTCTGATAGAAAAACTGTCTGATAGAATATATATATATATTTGTACACCGCTCCCTCCCAAATCCATCTCCATGTGCTGCACGGCGGCATTCCCGGCAGCACATGGATGTCGTGCGTTGGAGGATGTTATTTATTTATTTGGCATGGTGGCGGTGTACTTTGAATGTAGCTCTACTTGTTTTATTCTTTGTCTATGCACTAACTTTGGTTTAAGAAACTTGAACTTCATGAGCCAAAAAACCTGTACAAGACAAAATAGAATTTAAGCTTGTAGGTGCCAATCTATATATAATTGTTTGAATTGTGTTGTTTTACAATCTGTGATGCCATAGTAGAAGGCAATGAGTTTTAACTGAGGGACTATTTACATTGGTGTACAAACTGTACAAGTGAAGCTGTTGGCTGCACTAGTTGGTCTCGCCCCACCCGAAGGGGATGCAAAACTATTGTTGTGTGTGTGGGTATGTGTGTGTGTGTGTGTGTGTGTGTGTGTGTGTGTGTGTGTGTGTGTGTGTGTGTGTGTGTGTGTGTGTGTGTGTGTGTGTGTGTGCGCATGCGTGTGTGTGTGTGTGTGCCTGCGTCGGCGTCTATATATGTTCGCTTTAAAAATGGGCTTCTCTGCAATCGCTTGTCTGATAGATGCGATCTGTAAACATAGGAGGGACTCCCTATGGAGAATATTTTATTGCTAACTCTGCCATCAGGTCACGTGGTGTGGGAGCCATATGGGATGAAAAAAAAAAATGTGGACGTAATTTTCTCTGAAACTGCTCAACAGACAAAATTGAATCTTGGTATATGTCATCAACTCCCCTTAGTTTGAGCTCATCCTCGACCGCTTTATTTAATTGGTGTACAGCTACTTTGAGTAAAAAGCAACATTACGAAAAGCAAAATGACAAGGTGATGGTAACGGCTCATGTGAGGATAAAAAAAACAACAACAACATGCATTTTAAGGCCATTTTCCCTGCTAGAGCGGGGGTTAGCCTTGCTGTCCCCATGACAATCTTCTCCATTTTGCCCTATTTTCTGCATCTCTCCTTGTTAACCCCCTTGCCCGCATTTCTTCTTCCACCATTTTTAGCAAAGTCTTTCTCGGTCTTCCCCGTCCTCTACTTCCTTCTACATTCATTTCCATCACTCTTCTCAACCAGTCCCTTTCATCCTTCCTCAACCCATGACCAAACCATCTCAACCTGTTCCTCTTCACAGCATCAATCACAGGCTCTATTCCCATCATCTTTCGCAATTCATCCTTTGTCTTCCTCTCTCTCAACGATACTCCGCACATCCACTGAACCATTCGCATTTCCACCCTTTCCAGCCTTCGTTGCTGCTCTACGTTCATTACCCATGTCTCGCTCCCATAAATCATAACACTTCTCACACATGCAGCATACACCTTTCCTTTCAGCTTCAACGACACTCCCCTCCTCACCAGCACGCCACTCAGTTCCTGAAACTTCTTCCATGCACATCTCACTCTAGCAACCGTTGCCGAGTCTGATCCACCTTCTCCATTCAGCATGTCTCCGAGGTATAATGTTTAATATAATATAAGTATAATATTGTTGCGGATCTCAACGTCGGCCCCTTTTCCCCTTACCAAAGGGGGAATTAATCCCCTTGTCTGCGACTGACTGACGTGAGTCCTGAAGCTGCCCAGCTCCCTCCAGAGAGGCAGGTGAGCAACCTCGTTCGAGACTGCGGACAAGATGTTAATTTGCCGAGCGGATTAGCAGCCGCGGCTCGAACCATTAACAGAAACTAGACCCGATTCTTAGTCGTTGGCCAAATCGTGCCAAAGGTATTCAATGATGGAAAAGACAAGGACGAACGGATGTGAAGGAAAGAAGGCAAGGTAGGAAGAACAGGATTTATTATTAACTATTATGTACAAGACCAAAGAAACCAAGGAAGAAGGAAAAATACGAAAATAATTTACAGAAGAGGAAGACACAGTGCAAATATTAACTTATCTATACAGGCTTAACTTATACCCAGGACAACACGGACAAACAGACGACAGTCAGACTTACACGGGGATGATGACAGGAATGGCAGGAGGTGGATGGCTGGACGGATGAGGAGGTGGGACCACAGGGCTGGAAGGTTCAGCTGGACGCAGGAGAACGGCCGGGCCGGGAGTGAGCAGCCGCCAACTCTCCACACTTCCGTTCGCACGGCGGCGTTGCTTCGCGGCCGCGGGTCGAACCGCCGTTAAAGCTCAACTCCACCCAGCTGCGGTGGACTCAGCTGCGGTTGGTTCAGCTGCGGTGGACTCCTTACTCATCTGTGTTTCATCTGCCGCATCTCCCGCATCTCCCGCATCTGACTCATCTCTCTCATCTGACTCTGCAGTCCTTCCCCACCCCCTTTTATGAGGCGCGTCGCGATCAAGCCACCGGCCTGTTGGAAACGCCCATCGGTGAGCTCGCCTCGGCCGTGATTGGTCGTGAGGGCTCACCGATCCCGCCCCTTGAGGAGGCGTTGGCAAAGCCACGCCTTGTTCCTGGCGCTTTGCTGACTCCTCCCACCTTCTGCTCCGAGATGACCTCGTGTTCAATGGAGTCTTGGGGTAAAGGTGATGCCAATAACCCCACCCAAAGTTACTGGCACTTTGAAGAGGCCATGGGGTGTCGGAGGGATCTACCTTATGTCATTTGGTGCAATGCAGGGTCAACTAGTGGGAAACAGAGCCTTAAACTACATAGAATAAGAAATAACTATTTAGAAGGGTATGTGATTTTCTATGTGCATGCAATGGATTAACTAAGGGGACGACCTTTGATCTTTACACTTAACGGAGGTATTTACAAGGATCATTACATTTACACAGGGTGATATTTACAACAATTACAGGATTCTCAAATCAGCAACACTGCACCCTCATCCTCCAGGCACGTCCCGGGCCTATAAAACTTTAACTTAGTGTGACACGTAGGTGTAGTTCCCTCTACAATTAACCTGACCCTGAGTGCGACAGTTTTAAAACACAAATAAGTATGTCCCTCTGCTGCATTGCACCCTACCTAACAGATTCACGCCCACAGGATAACCGAATTGCGGAATTGTTCTCAAACTACACATGAACGGTGGGGAGCATTATTTACAAGTGACGCTGATTGTATTTACACTGCAACCCAGGACCTGCGATTTTTCTTTTGGGGGGGGGGGGGGGGGGAGACAGCATGCACTGCATCGACGCAACAGCACCAATAAAGAGCACCAAAGCACCATAAAGCACCAGTCCGTGCACAGTCACCACAGTTCAAAATAAAAAACAAAACCCTGTTGGTGGTCTTCCGCTTCGGCTCCCTCTGCTGGCCGTTGTTCTTCCAGATGTTGTCAACTTCATCTTCTTGGTTGCGGCCTATTTGGTGGATATAAAAAGCACAGAACGTGTCCATTTTTATTTATGGCCCACAGGGGCTGACTATGGGTGGTTCACCTGTGGGCTTGGTGCCACCTCACCGGGTCCGCAAGCAAGATCTTGGGCCATCGTGGCCGGTCCCATCAGAGGGGCCATGCCCCAACCCGTGGGGTCCATGAGTGGTGCTCAGCCACAGACATGTGGTCCATAAGTGGTGCGTGGATGCAGGCAGCTGGTTGCGAGGATTCGGGCACACCGACGCGGCCCCTCGCATGCTCCCCTCAGTGCCCAGAGAGCACGATCCATGGGTCGGGGAAGGAAGACAGAGAAGACAGGTGAGCGAGGGGTAAGGTCACTAGGGTACACATCAACGAAGGCAATACAGAGTGAGGTGCGTCTGGAGACTGAGCGGAGAAAAGCTCGTCCCTACCGTATGTCACCCCCACGGTTACCTACTCTACCCTTGCCCTTACCCCATATGTACACAAAAAAAATCTACACATTTACAAATTCGTCACTACCGTCACGTCTTCCCCATATCTCCCCTATACCAAATTCGTCACAGTCCCACTAATCCAAAATTTGCCATCACCAATTCATCATCAATCCTCATAAGGAGGGAGAGATGGAACATCAGCACAATGTCACACCCACGTCATGATGCGTCTCACATTCCAAACATTTGCACAAAAAAAACAATAACATGGCATGGTGTGGCGTAGATGTAGATGGTGCGAGGAGATTTAAATCCTAACTACTTCCTAAATGACATTAACACACTTTACACTACCCAGGGTCTTTCCCTGCCAATCCATTGGCCATCTTACTCTATGCGGTTTTAAGAACCAATTCCCATTGACCAAACTGTGGTGCTTCATCAATTTGGGGTCTCACTCCCCCGATTCAACTCCCTGTGCCTTTGCACAATTTCAGGACTGGGTCGTGTGGCTGTCCCAGCAGGTCTACCCACCTGCACACCTCCACCACTGCAGTTGCCTCCGAGCTTACCTGCTCCTTACCCTAACCTATCTACCTGGGGAAGGCCCTCTGGCGCTCTCCCCACTCGGTGCCCTCTCTGGCACTGGGCTACCCGGGTCCGTCCTCCGGATCCTCGGGCCCCATCCACAACTCTACCGGCTCCCAGAGCCCAACTGCGGCCTCACCTGGCCGACATCCTAACAGTGGCGGAGTGCCCATTTAACTACACACACTAACAGGCCACATGCCCAGCCATTTCCACGTCACTAATGCACCCATCCAAACACCATTCTTCCACCACGCACCACAGATGCCAATATCCAACCACAATTTACCTACTCCCTCTACCTAACTCTTAAACTACCCTCCCCGGGTATTCGTGATAGGGGTCCACTTTTCCCCCATTCACACCTACGCACCATCCACTCCACTCCACAGTTTCCACCATACTCACTCCACACCATCCATTCCATACTCCATATATTCCATACTCCATGTATTCCATACTCCATGTATTCTACACCATACATTTCATTCAACCATGCTCACCTGTATTGGCACACCTGTGCAATCACACCTGGTGCCACCTGCACCCTCCTTCCTCCCAGGCTCCTTCATTCATTCAATACAATGCACAACCACAATTGTTCCTCATGCACTGCTCCATACACTTCCACGCTCAATACAACTCACAATCACCTCACTCACTCATACACTGCTCCATACACTTCCGATTCTCAAACACATGGCATCATCTGATCTACCTGGTGCCCTGCTAAAACTCGTGCTTCCCCGTCGCCCCTTACATTATTGCGCTCCCTCGTCATTATAATCCAAACTAATCTACCTACGTCCCCACTACAGGTGTAATGTCGCTACTTAACGCTACCGTTACCTATGGTCATCTCTAGGTCCCTATACATTATCCTAACCCTCCCTCGGCGAGCTTACACTGCCATAAACCCCATAAACTATAGGTCATGTGCCCCCATTTGTTGTGAGGGATGGTGGATTTGCCATCCCACCACATCGGGCATCCTCTACTATCAATTTGGCCCATCCAATTTCCTGCAAATCAAAATTTGCCAATCATGCCAATCATTCTGCCAATCATCAAATTTTGCCAATCACTTCTGCCAATCCTATCCACTATTCCAAAATTTCGAATCCAAAACACTATCATCATCACAGTCCACTATATCTGAGCCTCGGTGCGTCGTTACATCATTAAAACTCGGCTTCGCAAAGCCGAGCAATGAATTCAGGTGGTTTCGTCGCCTGCAGGTTGAATCCGTCCGGCATTCGGTTCAGGGGAGGCGGTTTGGTCGGGCCGAGATTCCACGCACCATCTCGGCGCGGCACCTTCCGGTCCGATGGCTCAATCCCGCCCGGTCGGAACCCCGCCCCCGCCAGGGGGCACCTTCCGATCCCTCCTACCTGTCCTTGAACCGGAACGGTCGCTTTGCTCGGCAAAGCCCGGACTCGACCGTGCAGGGCGGGGCCAGGCCCGAATCGGCAACGACGCTTCGAAGAGAAGCGACGCAGCACCGACCCGCGCCGAACCTCGCATCCAACAAAGCGCACCGCGCCCCGAGTGCTCGCGTCGGCTAACCGTTGCCCTAAACGCTGCCCCTTTTAACGTCGATGCCTTACTCGCATACGCGACCCTTTTCACACTCACAAAACCCGGCGCCTCCAGTGCATCCCACACACTCAGTCCATTCCACCACTGCACTCCCGGTTACACACATCTCTCGCGCACACTCGCCGTTCGCACACTTCCTTAACACACCTCACGCACCCTCTTGCGCGCTCTCCCTTGGTACGTACTCCGTACCACTCATGGGGGTGCACTCTTGCATCCACCCACTCACGTGCTTCAATGGGCTCTCCCACACCCGCGCCACAACCAACTCAGGTGTGCGTTCTTGCACACTCTCAACCATTCCAAGCGTGCATTCTCGCACCCGCTCCTCCACCAACTCACTCTCCGGGTCACTCTCACCCTCGCACGTACACTCCATATCGCTCTCACTCTCTGTGTCACACTCCATACACTCCAACGTGCATTCCCGCTCGCACTCGGTTTTACTGCCACACTTTATAACACACTCACTCGCCGACGCACACTTTTTCCTCACACGAGTGCCATTCTCTCTCACACCACTCCCAACGGGCCTTCCACAAACGCCCGGGTGCCATATCGACCCCAATCGCGTGACAATTCTCTTCGTGCCAAACACTGCCGAAAAACCTCTTAGCACCATATACAGCCCGTCTCACCTTTGGGGTCCTCTTCTCCACGCGCACCTGCAAATCTTTATAAGGATTAGCAAGTACGGCATCAGGATGTGAATTCCGACTTTGCACATAATCCATCTTTCCCTGCCACGAGTGCTTTTCTATACCCCCGGTCTCTCCAATTTCAATTCCCACTTTTGCTTTTTCTTTGACGACCGCTGGCTTTATTAAAATTCCCTCTACTTCAGCGGTCGCCGGCTGCCCCATACCCCGGGTCGCGATCTCTATACCCGTCATTTTACCCGCGCTTTCCTCCGCCTCGCTCAACCAGCGCTTCTCGACCTGCTTTACCTCGTCGTGCACCCTTGGGACCTGCTCGCCCAACCTGCGGTCAATGTCCCTCTCCGCTTCCCTTACCTCATATGCGGCTCTGTCCCTCGCCAGTCCCTCAGTTATTTATTTGGCTTGGGCAGTTATGTCCCCCATTTGGTTTTCCAATCCTACAATTTGGTTTCCCAATTGCTCACTATTCCTTTCCATCATTTGTTCCATTTCTCTGCTGGATATTTCAGCCATTTTTGCCATATACCCCATCATCTGCGCCATGAAGAGGTCCAATTTCACCAGTGCCGCGGGCTCGACTGCCGCAGCGCCGCCATTTTGTGCCTCTGCAACCACGTGCGTGAGGGCGCCATCTTGTGCACATGATACCCCCGCAACCGCATCCTCACTGGTCTCCTCTTCTCTCTCCCCCATATACATTTCCCTGGGGTCCTGGGTCGCTTCTACCCCTTCTATGTCTCCCACCGGCACCCGATCGCCTTGATTATCCATGGCACGATTTTTTAATTTGGATGTTAAATTTTAAAAAAATTTACCACTTGTAATTTGAGTGCGCTAAGCGCACTTCAGGTCCGAATCTCGCTCCTGACACCAATTGTTGTGGATCTCAACTTCGGCCCCTTTTCCCCTTACCAAAGGGGGAATTAATCCCCTTGTCTGCGACTGACCGACGTGAGTCCTGAAGCTGCCCAGCTCCCTCCAGAGAGGCAGGTGAGCAACCTCGTTCGAGACCGCGGACAAGATGTTAATTTGCCGAGCGGATTAGCAGCCGCGGCTTGAACCATTAACAGAAACTAGACCCGATTCTTAGTCGTTGGCCAAATCGTGCCACAGGTATTCAATGATGGAAAAGACAAGGACGAACGGATGTGAAGGAAAGAAGGCAAGGTAGGAAGAACAGGATTTATTATTAATTATTTACACAAACCAAAATCAAGAAGAGAAGAAATAAAAGTAATATCTATCTATAATTCCAGTAATCTCTGTTTGTACGTTTGTACGTTTGTACGTTTGTACGTTTGTACGTTTGTTTGTCTGTGACCGCTGTTTCTCGACAACCACGGGTCCGATATACTTTTAACTTGCCAGGTATATTGCTGGGGACCCGAGGATGTGCCTTTTCAAGGTTTCATATTAATCGGACAATTACTTACCGAGCTATGTCCAAAAAACGATTCAACCAATCAGAGAGCAGCGAACTATCGCGTGTGCCGAACGTGGCGGACACACTCTGCCTCGGATGGCACATTTGAGAGCGTATTCATTTATTTCACGTTTGCAAACTATGTTGGCGTTAAACTATGTTTTAAAACTAATAAAAACGAATTTGCGATTCATTCGCTTTCCTGCGCGTTTGTGCACGCGATGGCGATTTCTTTACCAAACTCCGGAAGCCGTTCGCTTTGGACCAAACCATTTCATGTAAATAGAGGGGGGGGGATATAATTTTAGATATAGATATAGTACGGGCAATGCCCTAGTACAGGAAAATGGAAGGATCAAAAGGACACAGAGCAATTTCTAGCTTATACAAGCTTAACTTATTCCCAGGGACAAGACACACAAAACAAACTCACGTACACAAAAGGATGGAATGGCAGGGATGGTTTGGGACGGCAGAGGAGGGTCCAGGCAGATGGTAGGCGTCGAGGTCCGGCTCCAAGCGCGCGCTCCGATCCACGCTTTGGGGTCGAGGCGAAAACCCGGCAAACACAGCTTCGCGTTTCACCGACCGGCAATAGGGCCTAGAGGGTCTCGGCCTATTGCTGCAATATGAGCACCCCCTCACGTCTCTTTCTCTCTTGTCTGCTTCAGCTGGGTCATGCATCTGCCACGAAAAGGCTTGTGTGCGCGCTTATATCGCGCATGGCGCGATGATCCGCCAACTCCTATGCCACGCCTCCGGTTTTTGCTCACCTCGGCGCTGATTGGTGGGCAAGGGCTCTTTGGCTCCACCTTTGATGACGAGGTGGTGCCACGCCCGTGATCCGGCGGCTCCTGCCCCTTCCCTGGCCTCGTGTGCGATGGAGTCTTGGGGTGAAAATGATGGTAATGAAAACCGCCCAATGCAACGGCGGCCAACGCCGCCGAAAACAGCCCAACTGTCACTTGCACTTTGAGGAGACGATTTGGGGGAAACTTGAAAGGGGAACTATCTTATGTCATTTGGTGCAATGCAGGGTCACCTCGTGGGAAACAGAGCCTTAAACTACATAGAATAAGAAATAACTATTTAGAAGGGTATATGATTTTCTACGTGCATGCGATGGATTAACTAAGGGGACAACCTTTGATCTTCACACTTAACGGAGGTATTTACAAGGATCATTACATTTACACAGGGTGATATTTACAACAATTACAGGATTCTCAAACCCGCAACAATATAATATATGTAGTAGCAAAAAGCAAATGCCCGAGGCAAATGCGAGGCAATGGCAAATGCCAAATGCGAGTTATAATGTAGTAGCAAAATGTTTTCACACCTTCTAGCTTCACGCCGTCTCCAAGATCCAACTTAACATTTCCTCCATCTGCAGCTCCCTCTGTGCACACCTTACATTTGAATGTAGCTGCCACACTGGTTAATGACCCTCTCAGACCACTACATTTTTGATGAACCCACTCAGCGCACATTGTACATTGAATGGAGTTCACTCTGACACCCTTCCTGCACACAGCACATGGCCACTTCCCAGTTCTTTCCACCTCACCACATGCTTTACCACTTGCCATCACCTTCGTCTTTCCGATATTCACCTTCAGACCTTTTGTCTCCATACATTCCTTCCACTTGTTCATCTTTTCCTTCAGTCCATCCATACTTTCCGCAATCAACACCAGATCATCTGCATACAACAACTCCCACGGTAAACCCTCCTTTATGTTCTGAGCCAGCACCTCAATCACAGCTACAAATAGTAGTTGACTTAGTACCGACCCCTGATGCACTCCCACCTTCACCTCAAACTCACCACTGTTCCCGTCCTTCGTCCTTACAGCTGTGCGCGCTCTTTCGTACATTGAACGTCGGTTTTGCATGTAGCAATGTATTAATTTAATGGTATGAACTAAGGAAAGGAGTGGATCCTAGTTTGGCCAAATGCTGGTGTCGTTGGTTTTAATGCCTGCACTTTCTCATCCTGGTTAATTCATGCACAAACAATTATTGGAACTACAATATGATATTGAAGAAAACAATCGACCTGCTTGCTTGTGAAATCCACCTTTTGCCGTTTCATCACTGAAATTTGTATGTGCCTGCGGAAGCTGTTCTTTACAAATTGACGTTTATGGGGTGTATTCGTAATTGCTTAAATCATACATTTATAATGTAAAGTGGGTAAGGTAGTAGTTTGCCATGTACTTCAATTTTCGGCCCATCTCATCCAAACTTGGGATGCACAGTCATGGCGCACCAGGGGGTGTCCTCAGGGGATTGGCATCTATTTTACTCCTTGGGATGAGGGGGTCAGGTTGGTTGGTGGGGGTGTGGAGGATGAAAGTTCAAAACTTTTAGTGAAAGTAATGAGGAATATATCCATATCTCCTGCTACTTCTTCGCTATTTCCTCTGTGGCATACTTATAATATCATTTGCTTGTAATGATATAATCATTTTTGCCATTCAAGTCGGGAACAGACCGTTTAAAAGAGCTGGCGGGCTAACACCATGACAAGGTAGCAAAACACTCTTCTTCTTGCCTGTAGAATGAAAACCTTCCAGGAGCAATGCTTGTGCAATATCCACTCGGTTATTCATGTGACATGCATCAAAGTCTCACTTCCTTATTATATACCTTACGTATCCTCTCCCAACTCTGCTTTGATGTCTCTGAGTGTGCTGTCTTTGTACTCACTTTCCCTGACCTCTCCTCCCTACACACACACGCACGCACGCTCGCTCGCTCGCTCACTCCTTCCTTCTTGTAAAATATCGATCTGCCCTCCTTCCTTCCTTCTTGTGATCTGAAAAATATCGATCTTCCCTCCTTCCTTCCTTCTTGTGATCTGAAAAATATCGATCTTCCCTCCTTCTTGTGATCTGAAAAATATCGATCTTCCCTCTTTCCTTCCTTCTTGTGATCTGAAAAATATCGATCTTCCCTCCTTCCTTCCTTCTTGTGATCTGAAAAATATCGATCTTCCCTCCTTCCTTCCTTCTTGTGATCTGAAAAATATCGATCTTCCCTCCTTCCTTCCTTCTTGTGATCTGAAAAATATCGATCTTCCCTCCTTCCTTCCTTCTTGTGATCTGAAAAATATCGATCTTCCCTCCTTCCTTCCTTCTTGTGATCTGAAAAATATCGATCTTCCCTCCTTCCTCCTCTTCCCCCAGACGATGAACGATTTTGATTACCTGAAACTGCTTGGAAAAGGAACGTTTGGCAAAGTGATCCTGGTAAAGGAAAAAGCGACTGGCCGGTACTACGCCATGAAGATCCTCAAGAAGGAAGTTATAGTTGCAAAGGTGATTGTGCAGGCAAAAGTTGGGTTCACCGAAATGGAACGGATTCTTGTTCATGTTAAAATCACTTGAAAGCCAAAAATGACATCTGCAGTGTACGTGGTGACATCCTAATTGACAAACTGTTGCAAGAAGTGTTAGTTTATTTTATTCTCTTTACTTTTTCATTTTATTAACTCAACCGGACTACCGTCCAGTTGAGTTCATCACATATTGAACCCTCCGGCGTCCGTCGTCTGTCGTCTGTCGTCTGTTAACCTTTCGACGTTAACACTCCAGCGTCCACAAATATCAACCGATTCAGATCAAACTTGACATGCAGCATCCTTACCCCACGGACCAGGTTGGTATTACATTTCAGCCCGATCCGTTGAAAAATGGCGGACTTAGGCGACCATTTTGTTTTTGGTCATGAAAACGACGTTAACACGCTAGCGTCCACAAATATTAACAGATTTTGATCAAACTTAGAATGTTTAACCCTTACCACACAAGGTAGGTTGCTATTGCATTCCAACCCGATCCGTCACAAAATGGCCGCCATAGGCCGCCATATTGTTTTCAGCTCCGAAACGACGTTAAGACTTTAACGTCCACAAATATTTATGGATTTTGATCAAACTTGGTGTGTGAAGTTGTCCAGTCAGTTCAGTTGAGTTCTGCTTCCCTGGAAGCTCTAGTTTAATAAAAAGTTTTCCAAGACTGATTAGTTTCATAATCTTCTGTTCGCCCAATCGATTAGGTTAATCGTTTACATGTTCATAGTCAAGTAATTGCCATACTCTTGTGTGTAATGGTTAGTTTGAGTCTGGGAGTCTGAGTCGGTTAGACTGCGGCCGAGTCATACCAAAGACTTTAAAAATGGTACGTCAGTATTTAAAATGGTTAGAGTACGGATAAACCCCGTGGGTTCAATCCAGAGTATGTTATTGATTATTTTCTGGAAAAGTATTGGAAAGAAGACTAATTGGACGGTATCTCATGGGATCAATATGATCCCCCTTTATGTGAATGAATGAGAATGTATAGGAACAGGTTGGGGGTGGAGAAAGGGAGAAGCCAAGTCACCTTATGCTATGTGCTTTGCTGCATTGGTGTGAGTGGTGCTTTGTGTTTTTCCTGTTGCTAATCTTAAGATTGGAGCACACTACACCGAATCCCGGTTCGACGTCGATCGACTGCAGAAACCTGGTTTGTGACGGTGGCTAAATCCTACAAGTGAAGTCTGCATGTTTTTTTTCTTAACATGCGCAAGTCTTCCTCTTATGAGCTATTTTTAATCATTGCAGGATGAAGTTGCTCACACGCTCACAGAAAACCGTGTTCTACAAAGCTGTCGTCACCCATTCCTCACGGTACAAAACCCTCCGGCCTCCCTTCTCCTTCCATCTTTAAGACACGTTGACATACCCATTACATTTCCGAGTGTCCTTGGTTGGTCTTATGATAGCCATTCTAGATGTTTTGTTGGTTTGAAGTGTTGTTTCTAATTACCTTAACTGAGGGTTTTTATATAATGTTTGGATCTGTGATGCTTCCTTCCTGGAAATTAATGGCATTGCAACTTCTGAGCAAGTACATGTTTATAAATCATCTCTTGACTGACTTGTTTTCCAGTCTCTGAAATACTCGTTTCAAACTCACGATCGTCTGTGCTTCGTTATGGAGTATGTAAACGGTGGAGAGGTGCGTTTCTACTTTCTGCCCCTCTCCCCCCAGTCCTCCCCTTCCCTATTATACGTGCCCACTTTCGTAACCAAATTCGTCCATCATATGCTCTGATCTCACCTGGTCTCACAGCTCTTCTTTCACTTATCTCGTGAGCGGGTATTTTCTGAGGATCGGACGAGGTTCTACGGTGGTGAGATAGTCTCTGCACTGGATTATCTACATTCAGAGAAAAACGTGGTCTACAGAGATCTGAAGGTATTGCCGCCGTCCTTGTATGTTTTGATCGTTATTAGGCCCCTACCGGTGCACACCGGAGGGGACTAGAGGTTTGCACGCCGTTCCTCCATCCGTCAGTCCGTCAGTCCGTCACGCAAAGAACAGTTTTCCGGACTTCTTTTTCTAAACGCTTAATGCTAGTGATTTCAAACTTGGCACATGGTTTCCTCATGATAAGTTACAGGTCAAGTTCGAACTTCACGACGTTTCGATCATTTTTGACAAAGTTACGGCACTTTGAATTTTGGTAATTCTGATAATCCTTAACTCAGTGCCATTTTAAGTTTCAAGTTCCTTTAAAAAAGATTTTCTCTGCAATAATAGGACCGATTGAGATCAAATTTTCACCGTAGGAGGGAATCCGTCTGTATAATATTTTAATGGTAATTATGACGTCACAGGTCACGTGGTTCGGCCGCCATATTGTTTTTCATGAAAACACGAAAACCCCTTTTTCTCTGCAACGGCTGAACAGATCGAGGCCAAACTTTGCAGGCCGAATCGCATACCCATGACGAACAAAAAAGTCAGCGAGCATGACGTCATGCGTCACATGGTTTCAAAGTTATGACGTTTTTAAGCATGAACCTTTAAAACCGAGCTCCTCCCTCATTTTTGATCCAATCGAGGGGAAACTTCACAGATCTGTTCAGCATGTCAGTCTACTAAAATGTCCTTTTGGAATTTGCGATAGGTCACGTGGTTTTGCAGATATCGTTAATTCAACGAAAATATTTAATAAAAAAATGGATATCTCTTGAATCGCTAGTACCTCAGACCGTGAGTTGGTAATTATATAATTCACACAGTGCAATACGTGCAGGCTGCTCCACGGAGTGACCTTGCGGGCTTATCAACGAGGCGAGGCGTGACACACGTGTCTCGGCATACCTCAGATCAAGTTTGAAAACCAGCATCAACCGTGCATAAATTTGCATATTCGATCATTTTTGACAAAGTTATGGCACTTTGAACTTTGGTAGGGGACATGTATTGCAGCGCAATACTCAGAATGCTTGTTCTTCAAGGTCTTCTTGTTTTGATAATTCTTCTGTTACACGGCTGTGTTGTGATTGCTCTTTCAGGTGATGTCAACATAATTTATGATATTGGCTTTGTGCTGTGACAGTTAGAAAACCTCATGTTGGACAAGGATGGACACATCAAGATCACAGATTTTGGTCTATGTAAGGAGGGCATTACGGATGGAGCGACCATGAAAACCTTTTGCGGTACACCGGAGTACCTGGCACCAGAGGTGAGTCACTTTCCTTTTCCTGTACCATTTGTTAATCGACAATTTAGTGGAGTTTGAGTGGGGTCGTTTTCTATCTGTTGGATCATAGAGTTTGGAGTCATTTACATACTGCAAGGTAGAGTTGTAGTGCTTGCGGAAGTCGACCTGTAATTTGACACAACGTACCTTTAAACAAGGAAGTATAGCAAGTTTGGCTGAACATCCACCTTCAGGTGCTTGAAGACAATGACTATGGGCGTGCCGTGGACTGGTGGGGCCTTGGTGTGGTGATGTACGAGATGATGTGTGGCCGACTTCCTTTCTACAATCAAGACCATGAGAAGCTGTTTGAGTTGATCCTCATGGAGGATATCCGCTTCCCACGGACACTCTCCAATGATGCCAAGGCTCTACTTTCAGGCTTACTCAAGAAGGATCCCAAACAGCGGTATTGGGCATCTCCAGTCTCAAATTCTGCATTTGTATATAACCGTGAACGTCATGTATGAGCAATGAGCATGCTTTTTTGTTTTGTCTACATTGTTTTGTTTGTTACATTACATTACATTTGTTACATACATTGTTTTGTCTACATTTGTCTACATTTTTGTCTACATTGCCATATAATTTGGATATTTCTAAACATGTGAGCAATATGTCAGCAAGAGTCTTCTCAATGGCCACTAAAGTAGGCCAAATATTAGTAAGGACTTGTACAATGCCATTTAAACGTGGACGAGTAGTTTAAAATAATTGACGCAAATATGAGCCATTATTTATGACAACATTGTCACTTTTCCATTCTGTTGTTCTTGCTAAACTGAGATGTACACTTCCTCGCTTCACCGGATGTCTCTCTGGGTAGTGTGAGCAGTTTGATTTGCTGCAGCACTCGAGTTTTATTGATCAGCTGGTAAAATCCACCCACCCCCAAAATTTATAAACCTGAATGTTAACGATGTCACATGGTTAGTTACAGTGTCATAGCATTACCATTTCATAAGGTATATTTTTACAGCATCTAAGGCTCCTAGTGGAGCTGCCTCACACATGGACATACAGACAAATATACGAAACACAACACAGGATCGTTAAACGAGACAAACACAGCCACTGGGCTTGGGGGAAGGTGCAGTCACTTCCTGGGGTACCATGGGTACCAGCGACGCCACAACAATGGCATCTCCTTTCTCACCACACTCAGCGGGGCATTTCCTAAGGAGGAATCTCCTATTCCCATGCATACCATCCTATGAGGATTGTCCGTGCTCTTTTAAATGCTAAACATCAAGCAAAGAAGCATCATTTACCATTTTTTACGTCTTTGCTATGACTCGGCCGGGGTTTGAACCGCCGCCCTCCCAGACTCGGAGCAGACACACTAACCCATTACACCACCGAGTCTGGCAATGGAAATTCCCATACAAGATTGAGGCTCATGGAAGAGTGAGGTGACCGATGGGGAGAAAGTGGGGTGTGGGGGATAAACGGTGACCGAGAGTGGATCAGTGTGTGGTGCTAATTCCTTTTAGTGTGCTGGTTATGATGATGGTTTTTAAACCAGAACAAAATAAATCTCACTCAGCAATGACGCGTTGTAGATGAAATCCAGTTGATATAATCAATCCTCCGTCGTCTCTCCAGTGGTTAGTGAAGAGGAAAGGTTTCTTAGTGTCGAACCTCCACGGCTTTGGTATGGTGTCGAAAATCGCAATCAGAAAAGGAGACTCGTTCGTTTTTGTCGTGGTTGTTAACCAAACAAATGAAATCCCTTTCGCGTGCCTTGATGATGTAGAACAAAAGTCACCATTAAATATTGACGTGCTGAGTGACTCATGAATGAGAAAAGGCTTGTAAGGAAAAGCACGCGAGCTTCTCACGTGTTGTGATGACGAGCTCTCTTTTAAGTCCCAATTTGCAGTGTCTGCCATGCTGATTGGCTCTCTGGAAATACGGAACTATTGGCTGCTAGTATTCACACGTTTGCTTTATGACAAGTATTCACAAAAATGCAAAGAAAAAGATGAGTCACTACAAATGGACCATATTTGGACACAATCAAGGGAATGAACAAACAGTAGGAGGTGGAAGAGGAGATCTGTGTTTGAAAAGATGAACTATGATGTTAGGCTCGATGATGGATTCCATGCCTTCGCTTGTCATGTGAAGTGGATTTACTGGTCTGTAAAGTAGTTTTTTGTGAAAGTATACACAGATGTAGTGGTTATCAGATGCTGTGTTGTTGGCAGCCCATTTCTTTAGCGGAGGGCCTATTTCAGTCTCCGCTAGATGGCCTGTGCGGACAACAATATTATGCGTCTTGGTCTCTAACAATAGCCAAAGAGATGAGAATTTCAATCGAAACTTGTGGAAGAGCAAGATGACGGGTGATGGTGTAGTAAATGGGCAAGGGGACATTGGCAAGAGGTGAACGAGACGCATCAAACAGACATTGGTAGCGAGCTTCGCTGAGTTCATGTTTAATGGTAATACAAGTGTGGTGTGTGGCATCTACCTCGTTTGTTGTGCTTTATTTTTTTTGTCTCACCAAACATTTCCATTGACATGTTCAACCTGTTGACCAATAATAAATTCAATGGTGGTGACGAAACCGACACCCCTCTCTGGCTTTGCTAGTGGGGAGGGTGACTGTGACACCATGCCAGGACTAAAAACAACACCTGACAAAGGGCGGATGAGCCCCATCGGGAGCCAAGGCCCATTCTGTGTGAAGATGGCGTCTCCTAAAAATACACCCAATGGGGGTAGGAAAGTTTTTTTTCCACCTGGCCTAGATACCCCCTCCTGCACAGTGGTCCTGTGAAGAAGTTTCCTTGTTTCAGGACAAGGTGAAAGTTTTGCCAGTTTTTCCCTCTTCTTTTTCTTTGTAGCTCTTCACATTTAGTGCTCTCAGCCTAGTTTAGGTCAAATTTCAACAATAATGAATAACCACAAGAGGCGTCTGCACGGCATGATGCGGCTCTTAAAACCAAAACGATTGGCCGTTTCAATGCGACTTGAGCTTTTCAAAAATGCACAATGAAGATGTAGATGAAGAATGAAGATGTAGACCCCCCCTTCCCACGCCTCCTCCCCCCAAGCCCTCTCCCTCCCACATATCTCCCTGCTCTTAAATGTTGTGTGCTCTCAAGTGTTTGTGTGCTTCCCATTCTCTTGTCTTCCGCTCCCTCTTTTTATATATTTTGTTTGTCTGGTTGATTTGTTTGTGAAGTAAATGTCAGCTCTTTCACGAGCCTCGATTCAGTATACAAAAAAAAGAAAGAAAAAAAAAAGCCTAAAACAAGTCCCAATGGTATAACACACTTTTTTCTATCTTGTACGAGCCTTGTCGGATAACCAAAATATGAGGGGTGTAAGGAAAGGAATGTCTAAAATGCAAACCACATGATCTCTGGAATCAAACTGATTGACTGAACTTCAATGTCAGCTGTGGCTTGTCATCAAAATCAAACGGTCCGTCTACCCCAATGTTTGTCTGGAATTGGGCCCGAGCTAGTAAGGACTAGCTCCAGGAACTGGCGACCTCAATCGGTCAGTTTCATTCCCCTTAGTGTGTTATTGCTTTGGACAGGGTGATGTGCTCTGGCCTTGAGTCGAATACAGTAATGGTATAATCCACACGAACGGTAAATATAGGGGTGAGCATACTATCAACCGGAGCTATCCTGCCGCCTTTGTACATGCCCAAATATCCTGGTTAATTTGAACAAATAAAACCTTTCTTTCTTCCCTTTGCTCTCCTTCATTACCTCTTACAAAGTTTGCATGAAGAGACGGATTGGCACGGTCTCAGAGAGCACTTCATTCTCTCACTCTTATCTCTGACGTCAAGACTCTCGCTCTTGCTTTTCATCTCATGCTTTAACATTGATGTCTATTCCCATTGAGAGAATCAAAATCCGTTTTATTTGTTTTCAACCCGAAACGCTGCATCAGTAAAATTTATTTTGGGCTAATAATAAACGCTTGTGCTTTCGTGTCCGGTGTTACGGAGTCCTCAAGGATCTCCTGGTCTCGGTAACCTCCGAACCCCGAGAGGAACCCCGGCAGAAAAATATGTTACCCTGTGGTGGAAATCAATAGTGAAACCACACCAATGATTATAAATGAACAAACTTGTATTATAAATCACACATAGGTATAACGGTACAACAAATGGCCATTAAGAGTGCCCTCTATATATCCCTTATATAAAGTCAGGTCACTCACGGCACGGCCAGCGAGTGCAACGACACTCCTCAATGTCTCTATGACTTTTCCCAAGGTGAATGGGATTCGCTCCAGCGGTCGATGGAACGAAATCCGGTCGAAGCCCGAATCTTGCTCTCCAGTCGATATCCGAAGCATGTACAGTGGGCAAGGGTGCTCTTCCCACCAAACTGTACATCGGTGCCCTTCAGAGGCGCACCTTCACCGCTCCCTCAGCAAACCGCAACGTAATTGGAGACGAAGCGGTCGCACACACCCATCCCCGACAGACAGTAGGATGTTGGGGTGAAGATGACACGAAGCAAACCTTCACAGGTGTCCGACGCACGGGGTTCAAGATGGCCGACGGCTCTGGCTTGAGCCGATGCAACGAGGTGAGGATTCGTCGGAATCTCAGCGCCCCAAATCTGTCTACGCAGATTTCTCCACTCCAGCGAATATTCTTATCGCCGGATGTCCCTTCCAGGAACGCAAAATTCCCTCGCGGCTGTCGGTAAACCTTGCTCGTTACCGGAGCGCTGACGTCACGCGTCCTCTCCGGCTTTGCTCGCGCTGCTCCTCCCTCTTCACCTCATTGTCTTCTCGTTCGGTTTCCTGTTTCACTTACAGTTATCCTTTTTAACTTTTGATAACCGTTCGTGAATAATAAACCTTGTGAAACTAATAATAATACATAATATCAGAAACATGTCCAGTGGGTGAAAACCACCCCAGCGGAAGTGACGAATCCATAACACTTCCCCCCCTCAAGAAAGAAAGCTTGAACACAGCGAAAACTTTCTTTGCATGCAAACTTTTTTAAAAAACAAAAGTAAATTCACAATCCAAATCATCAATTCCCATGGGCAACAATTAATCAACATCTCAAAAATAAAGCAACAAAATTTCACACAACCCACAGAGATTTCCAAAGTTAATTCACACTGGACAAAGCATCACCAACGACATTGTCCCTGCCCTTTACGTGCTCAATTTCCAAGTTGAACCCCTGCAAAGCCAAACTCCATCTCATCAATCTCTGATTTTTGTTTTTCATTTTTTGAATGAAGGTTAAGGGGTGGTGATCAAAAATCCAAAGGCCAGAAAATCTATAGCACTTTTCCCGGGAGGCCAAGCTGAAGGCCAGGTTCCATGGTGGTTGGGTGGTGAGACCTGGAAGTATTCCCTACATGGACGCCTTTAGGAACGTGGAGTTCACGGTTAGTCCGTGCAGGAACGTTTACTACATGGACGCCTTTACGAACGTGGTGTTCACGGCTAATCCGTGTAGGAATTTTTGCTCGGCTGCTCCGCAGCATTCAGTGCTTCAACTCTTTCGAACTTTCATAATAATTACGGTGGGACCGCTTGTCACTGTAGTCACATGAATAGCGGTCTCCTTCTCGGCCACTACTCTGACAATCCTTCATTCGGGAGCTGCCGTAATTCTGGGAGCCTCCATAATAATATCGATTGCGGCCACCACCAAAACTACTACTCTGTGGTCCTCTTCTGTAGCTCCCATGACATCTATGAAATGCCTTCCCAACTGTTATGGTCCGACCCTCCAAGTCCTTGCTATTCAGATCCTTTTCTGCATCTGGCGTCCTTGGAGTTTTCAAACGTGACAAAGCCAAACCCTCTTGACTTTTGTGTCTCCCTGTCTTTTATCAGCACTACTTCCAAAAGCGGTCCATATTTGCTGAAGGCAGACTCCAGAACATCTTCCTTTGTTTTGAAGTTCAGTCCACCTACAAATAACTTGCTAACTTTGTCGCCATCCCTAACTGGTGTGGTGTTATTTTCCCTACTGGGCTTTTTAACAACCATCGGGTTACCATAAACTTGACCACCGGCCAAATCATTCCCGATAACAACAGATACTCCCTCTACAGGAAGAGTGGTTTGTAAACCTACGGTGACCGGTCCTGACCACATCGGACTCCAACTGGATGGCATGAAGTGGAGCTCGAACACAGCCACCAATCCCCTGTAAACGAACACTATCACCAGTTGCTGTCTCCTCTGACAATGGCAAGATGCCTTCAAGCATTAAAGATTGATGTGATCCGGTGTCCCTCAATACCCTAACAGGTTTCCGAGTAGTCGGGTCTCCATTCATTGACACAAACCCCTTTGAAATAAATGGTTGGTAACCCTTTTCAGGGCGATTTCTCACACTTGCCATTGTATTCGGAGTTGTACTAGTCGAACTCCGCTCCTGATTTTCCTTTCCCAAGGAATAACAGTGGGACATCAAGTGTCGTCGGAATCGGAATCTCAGCGCCCCAGGATTCGTCGGAATCTCAGGGCCCCAAATCTGTCTACGCAGATTTCTCCACTCCAGCGAATATTCTTATCGCCGGATGTCCCTTCCAGGAACTCAAAATCCCCTCGCGGCTGTCGGTAAACCTTGCTCGTTACCGGAGCGCTAACGTCACGCGTACTCTCCGACTTTGCTCGCGCTGCTCCTCCCTCTTCACCTCATTGTCTTCTCGTTCGGTTTCCTGTTTCACTTACAGTTATCCTTTTTAACTTTTGATAACCGTTTGTGAATAATAAACCTTGTGAAACTAATAATAATACATAATAACAGAAACATGTCCAGTGGGTGAAAACCACCCCAGCGGAAGTGACGAATCCGTAACACCGGTCTCATCACTATAACCTTTGCTCGCTTCATACCCTGCAGTTACACTAACGTTGACCTGCATTTGTTGTGAAAGGCTTGTGAACTCTTACGGATTCGGCCCTAATTATGGTTGTTATTGTTATCATTGTTGGTTCTAGATATTATGCTTATTGTGGCTTAAGGGAAAGGGTTATTGTGGTTAAAAGGTTTAAAAGTGCTCCTGGTAAAATGTGGCCGGAAATCGGATGGTGACCCGGAAGATAAAGGGAGCGAGGAAGAAGAGCGCGTGAGGCAGAGGTGAAACGAGGCGTTTGGTAACAGCTCCGCACCCAGCGTGGTCGAGCGTCCATGGAGAGGGAACTTTGTGTCTTGGAAAGGAATCTCGTGCGATCGTTGATATCGCCGGTGTCGGGGAAAAGCCTGCGAAGCCAGGTACAGGTGGGAGATTCCGGAGAATCTTCGCCTAGCGGCTGCGGCCCGAGGAACAACTGACCGCCATTTCGGGGACCTCGCATGTCGTTCGTGGACCCTCCGTAAGCCGCGTCCGCTGATCTCGCCCTCCGGTGGTTTGCCGAGGATGTGTGTGCGCGACAGCGGCCTTTGAAGACTACGGTGCGGTTCGCGACTGCACGGTGTATGTGCACGTTTGGATAGCGTATTTGGGATTCCTCTTTCCACCGCCCATTGGGGTTGGCTGGGACCACGTGACGGTCCCCGCCTTACCTACATCTCCTTACCCGCATCATCGCCATCGCCTCTTCGCCGGGAGCACCGTTGTGTTCTAGATACATTGAGAAGGGCTCTGCTTCAGTCCCTGGGGGTGCCGTGAGTCTGAGCTAGGGTACCATCTTAAGATTGGATTGCAGGGTTGATTGCCCCCATTGTTGAATGGTGCTTTTTGTGTGCTTTTAATATATTGTTTGTTCATAACCCTTGGTGTGGTTTCATTATTGGTTTATTTCAACCAAGGATAACATCTCTTTCTGCCGGGGACCCTCTCGGGGTTCGGAGGTTTACCGAGACCAGGGGATAGGGTAGGACGCCGTAACATGAACCAATAATATTGCTGTGCAAAATGTCATTCCACAAAGAATAACGAATTGTGCTCGGTGAAAAAGACGTTTTTATGTGTGAGCGTGTGTGTCTTCCTTCTCTTGTCGTGCCTACGTTGTCAGGCTGGGAGGCGGCCCTGATGATGCCAAAGAAATAATGAGGCACAGCTTCTTCGCTGGCACCGTCTGGCAGGATGTCTATGAGCGCAAGGTGAGCATGTACTCCTCCTTCCGATTCTGTACAGGTGATTGTGAACTTGGCGTCGCTTGGTCGACTTTTCAATGGTAGTGAGGCCCCCCTCTAAGCTGACTCTTGTGCACGTAAAGCTTTGCTTTCCCAGTCGTCCTTTAGCAGTTATTTGTTTATGATCAAAGGCCAAAATCTGCTTTCCCAGTCCTTATTTAAGTCATTTGTTTTTTTTGTTGTTTTTTTTGTTGTTTTTTTTAAATACAGAATCGAGGCTCGTGAAAGAGCTAACATTTATCACCAAAAAAAAAATCAAACGCAAACAAAACATATAAGGCCAAATACCAAACAAATATACAAATTACAAAATACAAACAAATATACAAAATACATAAACAAAATATATAATTGTTTATGATCAAAGGCCAAATACCAAACCTGAAATGCGAGCGAATGCAATAATTTTTGCATCTCTCAAGTTTTTATTTTATTTATTTATTTATTTATTCAGTGTGCTGTTGTCTTTAGCTGTGTGCTTGTGGCTCACAGAAATGTTCTCTTATCCTTCCCTACAGCTGCAGCCACCGTTCAAACCTCACGTCACGTCAGAGACTGACACTCGATACTTTGACGAGGAGTTCACCGCCCAGACCATTACCATCACGCCCCCTGACCGCTGTATGTTTTGCAGTTCCTTTCTTCCTACTTCTAGTCTACTGGCCAACGTGCACACAGGCCAACATGATATTTGCCAATGAGAGTCCATTGCGCGGGTGCTTAAAGGGGAACACAAACGCAATTTTATTTTTCCTGAATACCACTGAAAATCATTAACTCATGTGTCTAATTTGAAGGGAAAATATTTTCATTTTTTTTGCGAATCACAAAGTGTCAAAAAAAGCACGAGTCTATTTTCGATTTTGCCAGTGAGGTCGCACTTTGAACTCGCCTTGATCCAAATGGTGGTTTGCATAAAGAACAGTGTATTTCGAGCTTGGATTCCGATACCGATTCCACAGTCATGAGCAATTCTGAAGGTTCTCAGTAGGTTGAAACTGATCACAGGGATGTTGAAGAAAACGATGGGAGACAAAATTAGTGATGGAAACGCTTTTGGGGTATTATGGAGCTTTGTCGTTTTGAGCTTTATGCGAGTGATTCAGACGAACATTGTGACAATGGATGTGTAAGTGAAGATGAAAACGCCAGTCGCATGTTCACTACTGATTGGTAGGTTTTGTCTTTCTGTTCATTTGACGGTTTATCAGGGATTTTGTATTCATTGATAAAAATTCAGTTGTATTGCTCCATAAGAAATATGGCACGACACGGCACGACACAAATTGGCGTCAGGAAGGGCATCCGGCCATAAAAACATTGCCTCAAACAGGGAACCATGATTGTCATGGGGCCCGCAAGGCTAACCCCCGCTCTAGCGGGGAAAAATGGCCTTAAAACGATCATTCATTCATTCATTCATTCACAGCACGACACAGAAAAAGCACAGACACCGCTCAGGCAAACTCGGACACCGCCGACCAAATGGGCAACAAATGCTTTGTCCAACCATAACAGGCTGACTCGGTGTCCTATATCTTACAGGATCATCCCGTTTCCATATGCTGGTAGCTTGATAGAGATGGTGTTACAGTTTCGAGCCACAGCTGCTTCTTCCTCTTCATAGTGAGGATGGCATCCTCTCTCAATTGTGGTGGATAACCACAAGATCTATAGCCATCTCTGTTGTTTCATAACAGTGATCTGTAAAATGTTCCAAACACAAAACCAACTAAATGGTATTCATAGAATACTTACCCTGCGCAGTCAACTTGGTGCGAGCCAACTCTTCTGTTTTTGAACAGTTTTTTTTTTATCCAATATGGCTGCCAGACCACGGGAGTAAAGCCATCATAAATTTATATTCTCTAATATAATTGTTGCGTAGATCATGCTCATTAAATGTCAAACTGTTCAGACCAAGTGTTGTCCCTGTCAAATTATGACGTCATAGTTACGGCACCAATTATGTCATTGTTAACAACACCTATTCCCCATGCGGAGTTCTTTACAATGAGCCACGTTTAAATTCTTTCCATATACTGATCGAATCAAGCGTTGTACTTGTCGAATTATGACATCATAATTAAGGTGCTGATGACATCATAATTAACATATCTTATTCCCCATGGGGAGTACTTGACAATGAGCCATGTTTCAATTTTTTGCTTTGAGCGTTTTGGGAAATATAGGGGTGGAACGTTTTTCGATTTTTTCCAAAATGGTGCCTTACCACCTGACCTATGACGTCATAATTATCATTTAAAAAAATCTACAAGAGGGGCTGCTCATATGGGTAAAATTTCGTGCCCATCCGACTAACAGTTGCAGAGGAAAAAGTTTTATTCTTACTGATCAGATCAAGCGTTGTACTTGTCGAATTATGACGTCATAATGAAGGCACCGATGGCATCATCATTAACATATCTTATTCCCCATGGGAGTACTTGACAATGTGCCTTGGTTTGCATTGAGCGGTTTGGGAGATATAGAGGTGTAACGTTTTTCCATGATAGCGTCCGTACCACGTGACCTATGATGTCATAATTATGAATAAAAAAATTGTACAGGCGGAGGCGCTCCTATGGTTAAATTTTGTGTCGATCAGGCCAACGGTTGCCGAGAAAATGAATTTTTAAAATGCAGACGCACGTATGCACATACACAACCAAATGCCGAACCTTGCTTTTCGCTTCGTGAGCGCAGGTTAAATGTTTTGTAGATCCAATCCACACTTGGGTATTTTGGACAAACCTCGTCCAATTTCTGGCAACCCTCGCATCTTTCGGCCCTTGGTGTAGCATGAAACCATCTCAGTTTGTATTACTACAACCACCAAGGACGCATTGACCCAACATATTTGTAGAAATTTGAAACTTATTCATCGTTTGAGTGAAATTGTACAGCGATGTAACCTGTAGAATATACTGATATGGTGGTCGACTCCTGGTATGATGTCATGGCTACTGATGAAGAAGAAGATTTCGATATTTAATTGCAAAATTACCGACAATTATAAACCGGAATTCGGAAAAGGGCACATCATATCTATTTTGTAGGATATCAAGGGATACATTAGCATCAAGGTGGTCTGAGTGTTTGGGTTCCTCTTTTAGCAAACTTGGATTTTAAAGGGTTTGAAAACGAAAACAAATATGTTTCTGAATAATACATTTTGGAAATGAGAATGCCCATTTTGCTTTAAAAAGTCAAACTTGTGGGGCAAAAGTCTCTGGCTTGCATAGAGTTTGGAACAGGATTGTGAAACTCGAGGCGCAATCATCTTCAGCAGAAGGATGCTGGGAGGAAGTATCTTTGAGGAGTCCAAACTTTGGCCTCAATTAGTCAGCATGCTCATCAAAACCTGTGCCGGGATACCTTTTCAATACAAAAGACGAGATGCTGCCCATGCCCCAAAATAACAAAGCTTGGAAAGCGAAAACGGCCACATTAGTTTTGAAACACCACATGGTGTTTTCGTCAAAGCCATTGAATTTGATCATCTTTTGTAACTTCCTGGTCCGCATAGTTTTGTCGCATTTGGTGCTCGACTAAGAACGGCCAGAAGATTCCTTCACAGAATGCAGCCAAATTGCTTAGTCATTTTCCAGGTGTCGTCACAATTGTCATGTGATGTGTGAAGGCCTGACGTACGAAACGCTTCTGCCGGCTCTGTTCAAACATCTCACCTTTAGAGTTCCATGCCTTAAGTGTTCACCCAATTCCTTCTATGCTGGATTTCTTGCATTGCAGTTTATGGTGCATGAATATTGATTGGAAAGCAAGATTGAAGTTGTACATTGCTGTGTGTATGCACACTATCCTAAAATCATGCCACAGCCATTTCCATCTGAGATTTGCCCACTGGTACAATATGTCTGATTTGCACAACTGACCATCACGAAAAGATTATATATCATCAAGAAAAGATTATAAATTCAAAAATTCAGAAAGAAAGATTCAGAAAGAAAGAAAGATTCAGAAAAGATTACATAGTTAGGAAATGGTCTCATTACCAAGTTAACCCACCTCCAGATGGATTTGTTTTCCAATGGGGATTGATGAAATGCTGTCAGAGAGCAGGCACCTCCATCAGGACCCTTTAAAGCTTCCTAGACATCCTCAATTAACTGTTTGCACACCATTGATAAGATTTAAACTACAGGGAACATCCACCTTGACACTTTATCTTGGAGACAATCGAATCGACTGTGGTGCAAAGAACCCTGCAATTGATTGTAAATTGGAACAAATGGTGTTCTTTCATCGTCGTGATGTGATGAAAGGTCGTGTAATCATTGGGTTATCAGACAAGCTCCATGGAAGGGAACTGCATGCTAGCCTTTAATCGTGGTGGTCATCCCGTAGGCTTGTGTGATATGGTGCAACAACCAGGTATCCGTGGTCTCTTTCATGGGGGTGATACGTTCAGATAGGCACTCTTCAAATCTGATGGTTGGTTCTACGAGATGTGTCGATCTGTGAACTGGCATTCCAACAACAAGCACCTCGAAGTCTGATAGGACTAGCGGAAGAGCTATGTGCAGAATGCCAGACGTTCAACCAATCAAAAGCAGGTATCGGATGTTCGAGCAAGTGTTTAAGCCGTGATGAGTCGGACAATTTTGAAACCAAAAGTAGCCAACAATCATGCGTGTGCCATCACTTTTGGTAAGACAGTGTATTAGGAATGAAAGGCAATTTTGACATTGCTTTCCGATCGACTTTTTAGTCCTTTGAACCTGATGAAAATCCTTTTCACCATTACATTTTCACTTGGTGGCAAAATACTCGTATTTGGTTGTCACTGCCTAGGCATTATGTCCATTGAGTTGGATGCTTTTAAGTCACCTGTTGTTTGATTGTATGTGTTGTTTGCGTCCTTGCTTGTTTCAGATGACAGCATGGAGTCCCTGGACAATGAGAGGAGGCCCCATTTCCCCCAATTCTCCTACTCTGCGAGTGGCAACCAGTGATTCCCACCCTTGGCTCATAGAGCGCAACCATAATTCTCTCGGAACGATCTCATTCCTTTTCGTTCCGTCCACCCGTCGTTGCAAAGGTGGTTCACCTGTCGTTGCAAAACCTTCACCATATTTGTGTCCTTGTTCTTTTGTCTCTATAATCCTTTTGTTTATCCCTTTTTCATTACCCTTTCCAAATAGCCTCGTTCCCACCTACAATTTTAACTTGCATGCTCCTCGGGCATTTCTTTTTCTATTTTTGCACAGTATCAAAAAGGAGAGAAGGCACATCCAATGAAATTGGAGGGGAAACGAACGTTTTTTTTTCCCCTCATTTAAAAACTTGACATTTACCATTTTCCATTGAACATTCCTATGACACTTTAATGCAAAGCATCCGAACTTAGCGTTTGGATCATTCCCGAGGCAAAGGGTCCTCCCCGGGGCTTCCGCAGCCTCTCCGCCCAGTCCAGGTTTTTCGGGGCAGGCTTGCTGAACCGTCGCACCATTAGCCACGAAGCTCACCGTTCGTATTCCTAATAGGAATTTCCGTGTTGAGCGAGTCAATAATACTTATTTGCCGAGTTCCCTCTGGGCTGGAGAGAACATAGGGGGTTTATTTGAGCACGTGTAGTGCAAGAGAGCTAATTGTCTGTGTCACATCACTGCACAACGGCACGTGCTGCACCGCACGGCCAACTATTAGCAAAGTGCTCTGCACGCGTGGGCCCAGTCTGTCGGCTACACCAGTGCCGTCATTGCGATTATGAATGCTGTGGAGTCTTGTTTTTGTAATCCCGGTTTCCTCTTTATTTGAACGAGCAAGTTACACGATGATGGCTTGGAAGACGTATGCATATTATTGCGCTCGTCTTTGGTTTTTAATTTCTCGTAATCTTCCTCTGATTTTTTTTTTTTTGTGGTGAAAGTAATTCACAATGAGCGACTCTGATTATGGACACACGGTAGCGATGTCATTTCCAAGTTTGTTTTTGTTTTTTCTTTTTAAATTGGTCTACTCTCAGTTACACATGGATTTAATGTGGAGCACCCTGCATTGCTCGAGGGAAGTCGGGATAGGTTACCGGTGTCGGGACATCGGAAGGAGCCTCGCATATGCTGGCTCGTGTTCTGCAGTTTTGTTTTGTTTTCACGTGGTTTTATTTTTTTTATTGCATCACATCAATGAAAGAAGATGTAGATCGAGATACGGTGAAAGACTGTCTCCGGAAAGTAAATAATATGTAGGTACGTATGTACAGTATATGTATTTATACGTACGTACATGTGTATATCAAAGGTCATTGTGGCAGTTTGACATCATTTTGAAAGAATTTGGCAAAGTTCTTCATTTTCGCTTCATTTCACTTCTCACGTCCAATGCACGAAGTGTCATGATGCTACGTACTGTGGGATGTGCCGTCATGTACGTCCTGAATTGCGACCGGATGGATTTTCACAAATGGCTCACACACATGTAAATTGGGTGACCGAGGTCTGATCGATGACGATTGTAATGGTGTGTGTGCAATGGAGTTGTAATTTAATTGTTTTTCTTCCTCTTCTCGTCATTTGCTTTCAGATAAATATACTTGTTTCCAACTTTCACCTCTGAATCACTAGGCCCATATTTTTGTGGCAATGCAACTCGGTGAGATTTGTCCATCCGGCAATTCTGGGTTGGCTGTGGAACGTTGACATTGCTGCTTGCCACAGGCATGTTTACACTACTTTTTTAACACTGCTTACTGTCCCTCAATTTTGGAGCTCTAGCTTCATTGTACATATTGTGACTCTTACCAGCCCACCTCCCTTTATCCATTTTCCCTAAATTTTTGTGTAGTACTATGATGCTTGCTCCTAAATTGTGGTGAATTATTTTTTTTCTGTCCTTCCTTCATCCTTATCCTTCACCAGATGCTGTAAACCTTTGTCTCTATTACTGTGCACATGTCTGCCGAACATATTTGTTCTATCGAACCATCGTTCCTGAAAAGTTTCCCAGGAGTTATTCCCAGGGTGCTGTTAATAAATATTCCATTTTTTTTTTTTTTTTACTTTCCTCGTGTGTGATCGAATGCTGTGCATAGCTCGTCGATTCGAAAGCAGGGCCAGGATGAGAAAGCCGAAGAAATGGACAAGCTCTTATTTATTTAAAAAAAAATTCCTTTCTCGGTTCGTATTTTGTAATATTCTAGCAACAGCAAGTCATACGTTTGCTGGTTGTAAGGTAGCTTGTGAGGCATAAAGTAAAGCTCTGCTGAGTGTGGTGTAAAAGTTGCTGCACAATTGATGCTAACCCGTCGAGGGGTGCGCTTTTATTTTGTAGCTATCGCATCAATGTCCCTAACTTTATTAAAAAATAAAAATCACTGACTGACCGCCCCTGTGGAGGCATTTGGATTTTCTGCTGATTAATTCCTTCCAAAGCAATGTTGATTCTTCATTGTCGATGCAAAATTATTTACCTGCAATGGAGATAACTGTATTTTGCCATGCTGTAGTGTGTGCTTCCTTGCCTGGATGCAGGGCCCGGTCAAGGTTTTATTTTTGATTTCAAGGTCAGAATTGGCTGGACCAATGTTCCGATATACTGGGTGTGTGCACTTGAGCTAATAGGTACATTGTATTAAAATCGACATTGTCCATTTGAATGTGTGAGCTTGTTCCCGTTTTGAATGCTGTTTCTACTTTGCTTCCTCGTGGTTTCTCTTGGGGGCTGTACCTGGGAGCTCATTTGCTGTCTCCACCCATGTGGGATGCCGTTTACACTGTGTACAACTTGTATATTGGTACTGTCTGCAGTGTGTATTTCCTGAACTTCATCATATACCTTAATCGTGTTCGCAAATTACAGTTGAGTATCTCTCCATACTCCTGTTTTGGGCATACAGCTAACACTAGGTTATTCTCACAGTTCAATGGATTGTGCAACTCTGGCTGTAATTCCGATGCTATCACCTGTGTGGTTTTCTCTCCAGCCAGGTTAAATCAGAGCGACATTTAACATTTCTTCCCGTGGTGGTATGATATTTGTTCCTCCGTTTCATCATTGATCAAACCCATGTGGAATGCTTCACATTTTTCCCTGACAATCCCAACAGCAATTCCATCTTCAACAGCCCTTCGTATAAGTCTCAGTGGCACCCTAAGTCCGTTTCCAGTGTATACTCCCCATCCCTCACCGCATATGACTTCGATGCAGGAAGAGCTCACAACAAGGCCGATTGTGTGAACTTTGTGTTCACCGTCGAAGGTTGTGTCGGTAGCCAAGCCATCGCTCTCAATCCACACCTCATTATGCAGCTCCCAATGCCTTCTGCTAACTGAGTTGTTCACCTGTGAAGGTGGAGGCAATTCTTCCATGTCGCAGCTCTTCCTCTACTGTTGGCCCAAATGACACCAGCGTCCGTGTTCTCAAGTTATACTCTGCTACTGTTCCTTCTCTGTCTGCTCTCAAGCTTGTATTTCACCTGAGGCTGCCTCTGATGTGCTTGGAAGACTTTGAAAAATCTTGTTCGTATTCACAGGAAGTGTGCACAAATAGTTACACTTAGTTGAAGACAAATAAAATTGTTTAAAACTGGAAGCAATATCAGTCACAGCTGATATAAAAACCCTCTTGATGATGTAATATTTGATCATCAGTTTGGATTCCTCACTTTGGATATGGATACTATATGCTGGGTTTTTTTCTCTTGGAAGAGATATCATTAAAATTTGGATATACTGCTGTTTCTCCCACATAAAGGATGGAGGCCTTCAATCTCAGAAACAATGCCTTCGGGCTCTGCCTTTCTTTCCATCATTTAGTCAATCGAATTTGACATCATTGTTGGCACGTTGGGTTGTACAAGTCAATCACTTGCATAAGGTGCCTTAAGGTAACCTTCCATCTCCTCTCCTAGTGGAGGCTGGAGTTTCCCTCGGCTATGTTGGGCTGAGTTTTGTTTGTTCTTTTGTATGCAGCACATGGCTGTGGGTGACACCATTTGTTAGGGGGTGTGGTTATGCCACTGATGAATTGGTGATTTCTTCAGGTGCCTGGCGATAACCCTCCTACTCTTCATGAAGATATCCCTGTACCATCGTACCAGCCCAATTTTGTTTCTCCCCTGAAGAAAACACCCTAAAGACCTCTGATGCTTTATAAAACCATCTTCTCTGCTTTACAGAATATTCCACAGTGCAGTTCAGTTCTCCATTGTGATGATGGACCAGCAGCAGCTGCATCCCTCTCAGCAGATCTTTAAAAATTCAGATGCTGGTCTTGTACATGGGACATGTAGTTCATCCAGGCAGATCACGTTTTCACCTTTTCTTTCTGGGGAAGAATCTTTCCTTAATCTGCAAAGTGAAATATGCTTGGAACTTGAAACTTCTGAGTTTGAAAGTGAAACCCCCTCAAAAAACAACCTTTTGTGGACAGTTATCAAGGCTGGCCTCCAAGTGAGTCACAGAATGGGTATCCTCCACTCACCATCTGCCTGGACTTTGTCCATACCTCAACAAAGTACAGCTGTCTATGGGTCTTTGGACTGGAGTTCCTGCTTCACACATTTTACTCTCGGATGTTGTGGAATCCAAATGATCAACATCATTGGAATCTCCCACAAGGAAACAAAAAAAAGTCCTGCTGCTCCCTCATCACAGACATGTTAGTGGCCTCTGTTTTTATTTGTTAATCTTGCTCCCCTTGCTTTCTCAGCTCTCTGGTGCTTTAGGACACGTACAGGTAGTGGACAAAAAAACGGAAATAAATGGGTAAATGAGAAACACCAAGCAACGGCTTCCACACAGGTGTGGCCCATGTGTTAATGAAGCAAATAACATCCCAGCATGCTTAGGGTCATGTATAAAAATTGTGCACAGGCCTGTTGCCTATAATTATGGCTAGCATGGCTGCAAGAGGAGATAGACAGAACACATGTGGTCACCCAATGTTTTGATGAGCATGACAAATGTTATCCATATGTCATGGTCTTCTCAGTCACCAGATGTGAACCTATTCGAGCATTTATGGGATATTCTGGAACGACGCCTGAGACGGCGTTTTCCACCTCCATCAAACAGGTGTGAGTTCATTGACTTTCTTGTGGAAGAATGGTGCCGCATTCCTCCTGCAGAATTCCAGACGCTGGTGGAATCTATGCCACGGGGCATACTGGCCATACTGGCCGCATGTGGTGACCCAATGCCGTATTGTGACTTTACGTTGGTGTTCCGTTTTCTTTTTTGTCCACTACCTGTATGTTCCTCCATTCACAACCACTGTGTTAACCTTCCAAAACTCCAAGATAACTTCTCACTTCCATGCCTCCATACTCTTTATGTATTTACTTTTGCTTCCATTTGTGAAATTATTTATCAATTCTGTTCAGTCCTACTTTGTCTCCAGGGCTTAAAGATGGCAGTGCACCACCATGTGTAGTCATCCTCCAGTAGAATCCCTGATCTTTTTATAACTCTCCCCACTCTTACTTGCAATCTTCTATCTTTCATTCTCTTTCTTCCTCGCCCCATTTCTTCCTCCACTTGTGTTAGTATCTTCCTCTGCAGTCAAAATGGGATCTCAAGAATCTTGTAGGAGGCATTTCCACAAAACCATTTCTAAATATCTAGGTGGAAGGAACAATGTTGTCGCGTGTTGAGGGAAGCGGCTATTTATTTACGATATTTTCCATCATTGTGCTGATGGGGAAGGCTGAGAAATTAAGCCAATTGAGAACGAGGAAAGCTGATGATGATCCACACATTCTTTGAGGTCCTTGATTGGAAAGGGATTTTTGTTCCGTTCTCTTTTGGCACACTTAGGAAATTTTGGTTAAACTAGGTCATTGACAGTTCTGTCAATTTTGGTGCAAAATCGAAAGGAACCGTTTATTATTATTTATTTTTTTGTTGTGGAAATGGCAGTAAAGTGATCGCACACCTGCTCGTGTGGATGCACATCTCGCGTTATACTTACTACCTACAGCTGTTTTTATTTATTTACTTTTCCAGCCCCCATCCACAACCAAAAAGTGTGCATGTGATTATGGATACGGAATCGGAAACATTGTATCGAATTATCATACAAAACAAGAACAAACTAGAACAGCACTCAGTAGAGAGCATACTTCCGCCAGGCTGAACAGTTTACGTTTTGTATCCCACTGGTAGGCCGGATCTGTATCCAGACCTGAACAAGAATCAAATTGGCATGTTCTTGTCACCTACCCAATTCATCCACCAAGTTATATCGTAACTCGTCCACAACTTTTTGAGACATACTAGATGTCGATTTTAGCCCTATCTCTCAATGGTGAAGAATCACTTGAAACAATTTAGTAGCCGGATGCGGATCTTCACCAAAATCTAAATAATTAGTCCTCGTCACATGCTCAACCAATCCGCCAAATTTCGTCTGAATCCGTCCACAACATTTTGAGATATCCTGTTGACAGTGCGGTGAAAACATAACCTCCTTCCACCTTTGGTGTGGGAGGTAAAAATATCTGTTTGAGGTTTGCCATCTCGTTTTCATTTATTTTTCGTTCTCATTTAAAAATATGGTTTCACAATGCTTTTGTCTTGGTTCAGATTTGACTCCCCTCACCCCCTCCACCCATCCCTCCCCCTATCCCACCCCTCTTCTTTCTGCTCTTCCTTTGACATTCCTCCATCCACATGTAGGTCATATTTATTTGATTATCTGTTTGATAGACTTTCTGAACCAGAGCTGGATTGTCACGTCACATATACAGTGCCTTCATAAAGTATTCACACCCCTTGGACTTTTTTCACATTTTATTGTTACAGCCTGAATTTAAAATGGCTTAAATTGACATTTTGTCACTGATCTACACATAATACCCCATAATGTAAAAGGGGAATTTATTTTCGAATTTTTTACAAATCAATTAAAAATGAAAAGCTGAAATGTCTTGTCAATAAACATTCAACCCCTTTGCTATGGCACTCCAAATTGAGCTCAGGTGCCTCCAATTTCCTTTGATCATCCTTGAGATGTCTCTACAACTTGATTGGAGTCCACCTGTGGCCAATTCAATTGATTGGACATTATTTAGAAAGAAACACACCTTTCCATATAAGGTCCCACAGTTGACAGTGCACGTCAGAGCAGAAACTCAACCATGAAGTTCAAGGAACTGTCCGTAGAACTCTGAGATAGGATTGTAAGGAGGTATAGATCTGGGGAAGGGTATAAAACAACTTCCAGAGTGTTGAAAGTTCCCAAGAGCACAGTGAGCTCCATCATTAGGAAATGGAAAGAATATGGAACTACCCACACCCTTCCTAGAACTGGCTGTCCGACCAAACTGAGCAACCGGGCAAGAAGGACTTTGTCAGGGAGGTGACCAAGAACCCAATGACCACTCTGACAGAACTACAGAGTTCCTTGGCTGAGATGGGAGAACCTGATGGAAGGCCAACAGTCTCTGCAGCACTTCACTCATCAAGGCTTTATGGGAGAGTGGCCAGACGGAAGCCACTCCTAAGAAAAAGACACATGACAGACAGCATGCTTGGAGTTTGCAAAATGACACGTGACAGCACGCTTGGAGTTTGCAAAAAGACACGTGAAAGACTCAGAGCATGAGGATTCTGTGGTCTGATGAGATGAAAATTGAACTCTTTGGCTTGAATGTAAAGCACTGTCTGCCAGAAACTGAGGACAGCTCATCACCTATCTAACATCATCCCTACTGTGAAGCATGGTGGTGGCAGCATCATGCTGTGGGGATGCCTATCAGTGGCAATGACTGGGAGACTTGTAAGGATAGAGGGAACAACGAATGGAGCCAACTACAGGCAAATCCTTGAGGAGAACCTGCTTCAGAGTGCAAGAGACCTTAGACCGTGGTGAAGATTTACATTCCAACAGGACAATGGCCCCAAGCATACAGCCAAAGAAACACTGGAATGGCTTCAGAACAAGGTGAAATGGTGAAAGTCCTTGAGAGGCCCAGCCAAAGCCCAGACTTGATTCCCATTGAGAATCTGTGGAAAGACTTGAAGATTTCTGTTCACCGACGCTCTCCGTGGAGCTTGACAGAGCTTGAGCAAATCTGCAAGGAAGAATCTGAGAAACTCGCCAAATCCAGATGTGCAAAGCTGATACAGACATAATCAAGAAGACTCGAAGCTGTAATCGCTGCCAAAGGTGCTTCGATGAAGTATTGAGTCATGGGGTTGAATACTTATGTGAATTAGATATTTCTGTATTTAACTTTTAATTATTTTGTAAAATATTATTGAAAAAAAACAAATTGTACTTTGACATTATGGGGTGTAGATCGGTGACAAAAATTTCAACTTAATCCATTTTAAATTCAGGCTGTAACACAACAAAATGTGAAAACCTTCTGAAGGCATTGTATATATATATATATATATATATACGTATATATATATATATATACTGTATCTATACAGTTTATGTAGTTTTACTATATTTAAGTACACAGACTTTCGTGTATTCCGCACAACCAATCTGCCACTTCATCTCAGCCCATCCACTCTCTCCTAAGCCCATACTGTAAACACATTTGTTTTCACGTCCTCTCACTCTCACATTGCTTGCAGGATATTTTATTTCATTTAATTTTTGGCTAAAACATTGTTCCTTCCAATTATATCCACGAATGTGCTTGTATATGTTTGTGCATGTGATACAGAGCAACGCGTTCTTTTTGTACAATGCGTAAAACCAGTATTTTTACATGGACATGTATGATACAGAAACGACAATTATTTACTTAATTGTTTATCCCTTCCTTCAGAATGCCTCAATAAAAGTGTTATTCTATTGTAACAGAAAACCTGTCGGATATGTGATGCCCTTTGCATATTGGCTTACTGTCGAAGAAAATGTAAAATCTAAAGTTGATTGATATTTTTATAAAGGCCAAAGAGTTTGATTGAGGGAGGAGAGAAAAATTATTGGAGTAATGAAATCGATATGAGAGAGAGAGAGAGAGAGAGAGAGAGAGAGAGAACGTGTGTTGGGCCTCCTGTTTTTGTGTTATTACTATGTTGTTTGGCCACCCCAGCCATGGGATTATTTTTTGGAGGGGCAGGGAATAGGGGTGGGGAGGGCAGAAGGGAAGGTGGTTAAAACACGATACCATCTATTTATCATGTAAGCAATAATGGCAGAATTTCCCTCCTGCACTCTGCACGCTGCACGCTGCACTATATTCTCTATATGTGAGGGTTGGCTGACTGATGCTATAGATGCTGTGACAAGTCATATTACACAGGTAGAGGTGTGTGTGTGTGTGTGTGTGTGTGTGTGTGTGTGTGTGTGTGTGTGTGTGTGTGTGTGTGTGTGTGTTTCGCCACACCATCTGATCCACAGGGCTCTCAATTGGCATCGTGTGACCTTTCCTTCAGAATGGTTTTGCACTTTGACGTTCCACCACCCCAACACCCTCACAATTCCACCCCTTCCAAACCTCACCCCAAACTCGGGTTCACCTGGGCGATCAGGTATCTCCCCCACTCCACTTTCTACCCCCTTGGCCCCTCACCAACCTTCTCCAGATTCCCCCCTGATCCCACCCAATCCCCCACAGCTCCCCCCCCCACTCCCTCATACCCCACCCTCCCTCCCACATACTCGGAATTCCCCGGGAGTACAACGGGTATGTCATCTAGTTTGTCAAAACAGACCAGCACGTGCTATCATCGAGATGAATACTTTCACCAGCGAGGCCTCAAAATGTAATGATTCTCCAAAATTCTACGTTATCAACAAAGTGTATAATCCCTCAAAAACTTCATATTTCCCCCAAACTTATTTTAGCGCAAGTGTAACAGCGTCAGGTGCATCCATTATTACAATCATGTCTAACATGGATGAACCATGCAGGAAACGTGAATCAATGTGATTTCGTGAATAACAAACTGTGTACGTAAAAACAAAAAGGGAACACTGTCTACTGTGTCGCCATGACTTGCAAAAGAAGCCTGAAGAGCACTCGCCCAGCAACTTAAGCACTCAAGGAAGCACTCTAACAATACTGTTGAGATGCCAGGACTGTCCCACAATGTACTAATTAGACAAAATGAACACTTTTTTTTAAATGTCGGAACTGCTGCTGCGGTAAATTCTGCAGTTAAAAATTTGAAATTCGGTTTGATCTTTGCGGAAATTAAATAAAGGCACGAACACTGGCATTTATAAGTACTGTGATGTATACAGGAATACAGAGATTTGTAGGTATGAAGATCAGCCATATTACCATTTGTAGATATGAAGCTTTATTGTACAGAAATTGACCTGTACTGAAGCAAGGCACACATGAGTTGAGCGGACAAAATTGCGGAATAAGACCCCAAGCTGAGTGACCTGAATGCAGGCTGAACAAAGATAAGCCTGTTAGCATAAATGATCTTCAAAAATACACTCAGTTTTCATTCACACCCTCCCTTGGAGGTCGAAAAGTGTGCATGCAAAGTTTGGGGCTGCTAGGTTTCATGGTTTTGGAGTTATGGAGGAGATGGGGACACACACACACACACACACACACACACTGCCTTTTATTAGTCCCCTACCGGTGTACACCGGAGGGGACTATAGGTTTGCATGCCGTCCCTCAGTCCGTCAGTCTGTCAGTCCGTCACGCAAAGAACAGTTTTCCGGACTTTTTTTCTAAACGCTTAATGCTAATGATTTCAAACTTGGCACATCGTTTCCTCATGATAAGTTACAGATCAAGTTCGAATTTCACGACGTTTCGATCATTTTTGACAAAGTTATGGCACTTTGAACTTTGGGAATTCTGATAATTCTGATGATCCTTAACTCAGTGCCATTTTAAGTTTTAATTTCCTTTAAAAAAGATTTTCTCTGCAATAATAGACACGATTGAGATCAAATTTTCACCATAGGAGGGACTCGGTCTGTATAATATTTTAATTGTAATTATGACGTCACAGGTCACGTGGTTCGGGCGCCATATTGTTTTTCGTGAAAACACGAAAACCCCTTTTTCTCTGCAACGGCTGAACAGATCGAGGCCAAACTTTGCAGGCAGAATCGCATACCCATGACGAACAAAAAAGTCAGCGAGCATGACGTCATGCGTCACATGGTTTCAGAGTTATGACGTTTTTAAGCATGAACTTTTAAAACCGAGCCCCTCCCTCATTTTTGATCCAACCGAGGGGAAACTTCACAGATCTGTTCCGCATGTCAGTCTACTAAAATGTCCTTTTGGAATTTGCGATAGCTCACGTGGTTTGGCAGATATCGTTAATTAAACGAAAATATTTTTAAAATGGATGTCTCTTGAATCGCTTTATTGATCGACGTGAAACTTCATACTATAGTAGAAGTCATGAAGAGTAACAAGTGTGCAAAATTTCAAGATGATTGGATGTACGGTCTGGAAGCTAGAAGTTGTTATTGTGTGAAGAAGAAGAGGCGCCAAGTGTGTGGATTTAATTATTTATCACATGTACAGACTGAAAGCATCGTTGGACACGACCTGTCGCGGTCATTTTAACCTCAAATAAAATTCTAATTTTTAGATTTGTCAATAGCTGAGGTATATTAACAAACGAATAAAACAGATTTGGTCAAATTCTGACTTTTTAAACTCGATCGCATTTGACAGAGTTGTGACAAGCTGAGGAAGAAGAAACCTCGCGTTGGCTTCTCCAATGTGCCATAAAAAAATGGATATCTCTTGAATCGCTAGTACCTCAGACCGTGAGTTGGTAATAATTTATATAATTCACACAGTGCAATACGTGCAGGCCGCTCCACGGAGCGACCTTGCGGGCTTATCAACGAGGCGAGGCGTGACACACGTGTCTCAGCATACCTCAGATCAAGTTTGAAAACCAGCATCAACTGTGCATAAATTTGCATATTCGATCATTTTTGACAAAGTTATGGCACTTTGAACTTTGGTAGGGGACATGTATTGCAGCGCAATACTCAGAATGCTTGTTTTTATAGCTATAGGGTGACAGATGACCAACGGGGAACGGAAAGCCAAAACATTCGACAGAAGTGGCGGAAAGTAAAGAGGTGGGGTGTTCGGGTTAGCGTCTGCCAGAGTATAGAACAGGGGTAGGCAGGTATGGGGGAAAGTATGAGGCGACTATGGGCAGTACTTCTGAATGACTGGAGGGAGGGACACGAGATGGCAAGTCCTCAGATGAGAGAATTGACGGATTAATGAATGAAATTAGCGCTCAGCTTTAAATTGGGGAGGGTAAACAGGTGTGGGACTGGGAGAATGCATGTGACCTGGGGAGCGGAAGCAGACCGTGGGACTCGGTCTCTTGCCTAAATATTCTGATAATATGGAGAGCGAGCGTTGGGTTTGTTTGTTTTTATGGGAGTAGCATGAGCAGCAGCTGCTGTCAGCCCAGAATGAGACCCGTACTCGATGATGCTTCAAATTAAGGTCTTGTACACGAGAATAAGCTGTGAGCGACTAAAATGAGAATGGGCCTGACTCTGCCGAGATATCAGCCAACCTTGGAAGCCAGTTTGTTCGGATGCTTCTACTGTTCTTTTATTGACTCGTGGTCAATCATTTTTTTTAAATTAATTTAATTTGTTTTCATTGGATAATTGAACAAAATAAAGACGTAAATCAGTCAGCAGAAAAAGTAGTTTGTTATGATTGCCGATAGTTTTTCTATACAAGGGACTTAGAAAATGGAGGAACTAAATGATAAAAGGGTATGAGATGGACATACACAAGGAAATATGACTAGGAATGTTGCGGCTCTATGGAGAATATCCAGATGATGACTGGCCTTTTTCGGCCAGTTTGGAGATAATAAATCCTCCCGTAAAAGGTTACAGCAGGTAGGCCTGCTGTGTGGATGGAACCTCTCCAAGTAGTTCCGTGGATGGTAGGCTAAGTAGTTCCATGGATGGCACCTCTCTCAGTGACTGTCCAGAGAAGTGTATTGGATAAATTGCTGTTCAATATGGAGTGTGTGAGAGAGCATGTGACTTGCTGGTGTTTAATGTCATGTTACAACTAACTGACCAGCAGCAAATATTGTCTAGGTCTGATTAATCATTGGGATCCTGCAGCGGCTAGCCTTTCACATGAGTGATGTACCATTCTGCAGGGTGGAGTAGTCAATATAATGCTGAGAGATCATTGATATCGATAAAAAAAAATAACATAGGCCCAAAGTGCCGTGTGGAATCCCACCGGGTGGGAAAGAATGCGACGAAGAGCCACCTGCTCCAGAAGCAATCAGACAATCACTTGAGCACTGAACGCCGAAAGCAAGACGACTTGGAAATCGACGCTGGGTGCCAGATAGTGTCAAAGGCTCAAGAGATAGCCAGAGAGATGGTCCAACCCACATGCTTGTGATTCAGGACATCTGTAAACACTTCAGTCATTATCGCTTGAACCAAACACGTGATTTTGATTAAACTTGGCCACAAGCTTCATATCTGATGCCCACCGAAGGACTAACAATACACTTGACCGCATCAAAATCTGCGCTCATTAAAGGTAAAGGGGTCTATGAGGAGGATTTGACCCACCCTCACCCCCAAAATAGATATTTAGGTAGTTGCTCGCTTCTCCGAAATTACACACATGATTTCGATGAAACTTGACCACAACCTCCATCACCCATGATGTACTAAAGTTTGTTCATGGCATCAAAAAAAAAAAACAGGTTTACCCCCAAAAGAGGTATTTACTTTCTTCTCCTTTACATATTTTGTGGGTCATCCATACCTACCAGTAGTTCCCTGGTTCTACCAGGTGAGCCTAGGGGCATTGCCCATATTTTTTTTAAATGATGGAAGAGGTCAGTAGAGGAATTGAGTGAAAACAGAGTTCAAGAATAAATTCGGTGGTGTAAAAAAAATGAACTCGCTAAAAGTTCAAGAATGAACTTGTAAACCAGATTCAGTGGTGTATAATATAATAGATAAAGCGGCCATTCCAAATCTTGGAGGCCGGCGGTTTCAGCCGAGTCGTACCAAAGACTTTTAAAATGATACGTGCTGCTTACTTGCTTGACGCTCAGCATCTAAAGGGCTAAGAGCATGGAAGTTGGCATCCATGGGGAGGCGGGAAAAAAACCCCCTTAGAAAATGCCCCGCTGAGTGTGGTGAGAAAGGTGGCACCATTATTGTGACATCATAAGCACCCAGAGTGCCCCAGGAAGTGACGGAACCTCCACCAAGCTCAGTGCTGTTTGTCTCGTCTCATAGTCTGGTGTTGTTTTGTATTCGTTCTGTATGTCCGTCCATGTGTGGCAGCTCCACTGCCCCTGCTGAGGAGGACGACGAGAGGCTGGAAAATTTAGATCGCAGATGAACCTAATCTTGGGCCTTGGTTCTTCGCGAATGGTTGAAAGAAGACGAGGAGAGGCCCAGGCGCTTGTCTCGCCTTTAAAATTACGTACGTAATAAATAGATGGCACCAAACTTAGCCGATTTCGACATTACGAGATGGTCGTGAGTTGGAAATGATTGGGGTTTACGAATGTCGGTGGTAAGACCGTTTTAAAATCTATTTACCATTTACGACTCTTGAGTTTGGCTTTACCTCGATACGGTGTAGCTGGCGGTACTCTGATGGCTGTGCTTGCGGTGTATAGTTAGCGAAGCGGGTTTATTTTATTGTTGCAAACTTTAACAAGGCCGTGATTATCTAATCTTAAAAAATAAATTGCACCAAGCTTTGTAGTTAACATGCAAATAAATTCTCAACAAAAAGAAAATTAAGCGATCGAGAAGAACACGGTCTTCAGGATATGTATTATTTATTTCGTGGTTGGACACTGGCTCACTGTAGTCATGGCAAACGTTGCGAAACTGGAGCAATGTCGGCTTGATAACGTAAGCAATTCTAACTTATTCTTTGGATCGCGTTGCACTCGTAAGCATAGTGCGGACATCCCTCAACGATGAATGTTTTGAAAAAACTTCCCGTCTTTTGTGGTCTCCCCCTCGAGGTTTATCCATTTGTGCACAACACACGATATCGGACATAAAAGGAACTCTCGCTAAACATATTCAAATTGCTGTTAGCATGTCCGTCCGACTTTCGGGCTCTTGCGGACTGCGTACTCCATGATGCAGCGCCCATGTACGAGGGGCGTTACGTTTCTCGTTTTCAGAAACCTGACATAGAAAATGTAATTTCCTTTCAATTGTCTGTTTTTGACATGGTCCCCCATGAGTTCAATGCGTTTGGTCCAGCACTGCCGCAGCTTTGATATACTTTGTATGTGTCCATCTTATAGAAGTCATTACACTCAAGGATTCATTACAAAGAGTTTTTCAAAGTATAGTGAAAAACGTTCGTTTCAGGATAACAAATTATGAAGATGCTTATGGTTTGAATAAGATTCATTAGTGTTCATAAGCCCTTTGACTGCTGTGTCCATCATCCATCATCCATAAATCATCCATCATTCAACATCATAATTAATCATTCATCCATCATCCATCCATCTATCATTCATCCATCATCCATAAATCATTCAACATCATCCTTAATCATTCATCATCCATCCATCCATCATCCATCCATCCATCATCCATCTATCCATCCATTATTCAACATTATCCATAATCATTCAACATCATCCATAAATCATTGAACATCATCCATAATCATCCATCATCCATCCATCCATCATCCATCCATCCATCATCCATCTATCCATCCATTATTCAACATTATCCATAATCATTCAACATCATCCATAATCATTAAACATCATCCATAATCATTCAACATCATCCTTTATCATTCATCATCCATCCATCCATCCATTATTCAACATCATCCATAATCATTCAACATTATCCATAATCATTCAACATTATCCATAAATCATTCAACATCATCCTTTATCATTCATCATCCATCCATCCATCCATTATTCAACATCATCCATAATCATTCAACATTATCCATAATCATTCAACATCATCCATAAATCATTCAACATCATCCATAATCATTTGGCATCATCCATAATCATCCATCATCCTTTTTTTTTTTTCTTTTTTTTTTGTATACAAGATCGAGGCTCGTGAAAGAGCGAACATTAATCACACAGAAAGACAAACAGACACACAAAACAAATAACATCGGGAGCGGTAGACAAGATGGGGAGAGAGGGGGAAGGACACAAACACAACATTTGAGAGCAGGGACCGAGAGACATGGAGACATCGAGAGAACTGTGGGAGGGAGAGGGCTTTGGGGGGAAGGCATGGGAAGGGGGTGGGGGGTGGGAGAGGTATAAAACATATGGACACTGCCAAGACTTCCAGGAAAGAAGTTGGAATTTCAAACAAGGTGGATCTGGGGTGAATTAGTGGGGGTAGAAAAGATCAAGCTTTTGGATGGGGGAAGATAAGAGATGGTGGTGAACAGCTGTTTTGAAGACCTGGAGGGAGGAGTGTGATTGAAGTGAGTGTGGGAGTTTGTTCCAGAGGCGGGAGAAAAGAGGAATGAAGGAGTGAAGGTGAGCAGAGAGCCGAGATTTCGGCAGTTTAACCATCAGAGGGTGGCTGGCAGATCTTGTGCGACCTGTAGGAATATTTGGGGGACAGAGCACAGAGAGAGCTGGGGGAGCAAGGCCGGAGAGGAGTCGGTAGAAGACAGAAAGACCACCTACCTGCCTGCGGTGAGTGAGTGAAAGGCCCTCAGAGATAGCTTCATCGCGGGAGATTCCAATGATTCTGAAAGCTTTGGATTCAACAGCGTGAAGCCGAGCCAGGTGTGAGGCAGGAGCACCAGCCCATAGGGGAGAACAGTATTCCATTGAGCTGCGGATGAAAGCCTTGTATGTGGTGAGGAGCTCAGGTGTGCCTAGGAAGGACTTCGCACGACGGAGGATGCCCAGTTGGCGACTGGCTTTCGAGGCCAGCTTGGAAATGTGGTTTTCCCAAGAAAGATCATGGCAGATGGTGAGACCCAAAAGCTTGAGCGACAGAACTTCTTGGAGAGGATTGTTGAGAAAGTAGATGGGAGGGTTGTCCAGTCGATCTTTTCGGAGAGACATAGTAAGAGTGTGAGATTTGTCAGGATTGAAAGACATGTTCCACATGTTTGACCAGTCTGTGATTTTGTCCAGGTCTTCAGAGAGTGAGGAGGCTGCAGACTGCCGATCTGAGGGAAGAGGAATGTAGCGGCAGAGAGTGGAGTCATCAGCAAAGAGATACAGAGGATTTTCCAGAGAGTCGGAGAGATCATTGATAAAGACCAGAAAAAGCACAGGGCCCAGCACACTGCCTTGGGGAACTCCAGCCTGAACGGGAAGGGGAGATGAGAGAAATCCATTCAGGGCCACACGTTGACTACGACCAGAGAGGAAGTCCGCAAGCCATGCATGGAGATTTCCATGGATACCATAGGAGGAGAGTTTGGTGAGCAGAGCTGGGTGCCAGACCGTATCGAAGGCACGTGATATGTCAAGGGAGACAGCTCTGATTTCCTGTTTGGCATTGAGGACCTCCATCCATTGTTGAGACAGCAGAAGCAGCATGTCCAGAGTAGAGTGACCTGGTCTGAAACCAAATTGATGATCAGAGATCAAGCCATTGGAGAAGAGGAAAGATTTCATATCCGAAGCAATGATGGATTCCATGACTTTGCTGATAATTGGGAGCAGGCTGATTGGTCTGTAGTTGCAAGGATCTGTTTTTGCACCTTTTTTGTGTAACGCGGTAATGTTTGCTGATTTCCAGGATGCTGGCAGATGACCTTGAGCAAAAGATAGGGTGAAAAGAACAGAGAGAGGGTGAGATAGAGTGGCAGAGCAGGATTTTAGGACCCGTGGGCTGATGCCGTCTGGTCCAGTTGCAGAATCAGAGTCGAGGTTTGACAAAAACTCCTCCACCTTGTCAGGAGAGAAGGTCACAGAGTCCAGGAGCAGTTTGTTTCGACTGGGAAAGGTGGGAACAGAGAGAGATGGGTTTGGGACTAAGGATTTAGAGGCAAACACAGAGTTGAGGCATTCGGCTTTGTCACGTGCGATGTCAACTGTGTGGCCATTTGAGGTAAGGGAGGGGATGGAGGGGGAACAAACACCAGAAACGGATTTGACCAGACGCCACCAGGATTTGGAGGAAGGAGACAGGTTTGAGAGTTCATTCTTGATTGAGGAGAGATAGTGCTTCCTGGCACTCCTGAGGGTAGACACACACTTGTTCCGAGCTTGGTGGAAGGAACTGAGATTTCCTTCAGTTGGATTAGCCTTCCAAGAGGCAACGGCAAGTTGTTTCAGGGCAACTGCCTCACCACAAGATTCAGTGTACCATGCACGGGAGGAAGGGTAAGACAACTGAAGGCGAGATGGGATAAATCTGTGCATGTGAGAGATCAGTTTGCTTTGGAAGAATTCCCAGGAAGAATTGATGTCAGAGGCAGTGGAGATGGGAGACCAATCCAGACGATTGATGGCTGCTTGAAGACCGTCCCAGTTGGCCTGAGTGAAATGCCAGACTCGTCGACGCTGAGGAGGCTCTCTGAGAATGGCCAGAGAGATGTCCACTTTGACAAGCACATGATCAGAAGAACCGATTGGAGCAGAAGAAGAGCAGCAGACATTAGCAGGGAAGTTAATCATAACCAAGTCTAGAAGAGAAGATACTCCATTGGCTGAGATCCGGGTCGGGAAATTGACAGATTGTGTCATTAAACATCAAACATCATCATTAAACATCATCCATAATCATAAAACATCATCCATAATCGTTCAACATCATCCATAATCATTCAACATCATCCATAATCATTCAACATTATCCATAATCATTCAACATCATCCATAATCATTCAACATTCAACATCCATTCCCCCCCCCCCCCCTTCCCATGCCTCCCCCCAAAGCCCTCTCCCTCCCACAGTTCTCTCGATGTCTCCATGGCTCTCGGTCCCTGCTCTCAAATGTTGTGTTTGTGTCCTTCCCCCTCTCTCCCCATCTTGTCTACCGCTCCCGATGTTATTTGTTTTATGTGTCTGTTTGTCTTTCTGTGTGATTAATGTTCGCTCTTTCACGAGCCTCGATCTTGTATACAAAAAAAACAAAAAAAAAACATCATCCATAATCATTCAACATCATCCATTAATCATTCAACATCATCCATTAATCATTCAACATCATCCATAATCATTCAACATCATCCATAATCATTCAACATCATCCATAATCATTCAACATCATCCATAATCATTCAACATCATCCATTAATCATTCAACATCATCCATAATCATTCAACATCATCCATAATCATTCAACATCATCCATAATCATTCAACATCATCCTGAATCATTCAACATCATCTATGATTATAATCATTCAACATCATCCATAATCATTCAACATCATCCATTAATCATTCAACATCATCCATAATCATTCAGCATCATCCATAATCATTCAACATCATCCATAATCATTCAACATCATCCTGAATCATTCAACATCATCTATAATCATTCAACATCATCCATAATCATTCAACATCATCCATTAATCATTCAACATCATCCATAATCATTCAGCATCATCCATAATCATTCAACAACAACAACAACAACAGGCATTTTAAGGCCATTTCCCCTGCTAGAGCGGGGGTTAGCCTTGCGGTCCCCATGACAATCTTCTCCATTTTGCCCTATTTTCTGCATCTCCCCTTGTTAACCCCCTTACCCGCATTTCTTCTTCCACCATCTTTAGCCAAGTCTTTCTCGGTCTTCCCCATCCTCTCCTTCCTTCTGCATTCATTTCCATCACTCTTCTCAACCAATCACTTTCATCCTTCCTCAACACATGACCAAACCATCTCAACCTGTTTCTCTTCACAGCATCAATCACAGGCTGTATTCCCATCATCTTTCGCAATTCACCATTTGTCTTCCTCTCTCTCAACGATACTCCGCACATCCACCGAACCATTCGCATTTCCACCCTTTCCAGCCTTCGTTGCTGCTCTACGTTCATTACCCATGTCTCGCTCCCATAAATCATAACACTTCTCACACATGCAGCATACACCTTTCCCTTCAGCTTCAACGACACTCCCCTCATCATCAGCATGCCACTCAGTTCCCGAAACTTCTTCCATGCACATCTCACTCGAGCAACCGTTGCCGAGCCTGATCCACCTTCTCCATTCAGCATGTCTCCGAGGTAGCAAAATGTTTTCACACCTTCCAGCTTCATGCCGTCTCCAAGATCAAACTCAACATTTCCTCCATCTGCAGCTCCCTCTGTGCACACCTTACACTTGAATGTAGCTGCTACACTGGTTCATGACCCTCTCAGACCACTACATTTTTGATGAACCCACTCAGCGCACATTGTACATTGAATGAAATTCACTCCAACACCCTTCCTGCACACAGCACAGGGCCACTTCCCAGTTCTTTCCACCTCACCACATGCTTTACCACTTGCCATCACCTTCGTCTTTCCGATATTCACCTTCAGACCTTTTGTCTCCATACATTCCTTCCACTTGTTCATCTTCTCCTTCAGTCCATCCATACTTTCTGCAATCAACACCAGATCTTCTGCACACAACAACTCCCACGGTAAACCCTCCTTTACGGTCTGAGCCAGCACCTCCATCACAGCTACAAATAGTAGTGGACTTAGTGCCGACCCCTGATGCACTCCCACCTTCACCTCAAACTCACCACTGTTCCCATCCTTCGTCCTTACAGCTGTGCGTGCTCTTTTGTACATTGCCATCACTACTCTGATCAACCATTCCTCCACTCCTAATTTCCTCAATGCCCATGTCAATACTTCACGTGGAACCCTATCGAATGCTTTCTCCAGATCAAAAAACCCAAGAAACAACTTCTTCCTCTTCTCCATGTACTTCTCCTGCAACTGCCTGACAATAAAAAGTGCGTCTGTCGTACCTCTTCCTGGCATAAATCCAAACTGCATTTCGTCAATCTTCACTTTCTTCCTTATCCTCCTCTCCAACACCCTTTCCAATACCTTCATTCCATGCTCCAATAACTTTTTCGCTCGATACGAACCACAGTCCAGAGGGTCACCTTTCCCCTTGTATAGAGGGACAATCTATAATCGTTCAACATCATCCATAATCATCCATCATCCATCATTCCTTCAGTTTAGGGAACAGATCAAAGTCAGAGCCGATCAGCAGGTGAATCTGCTTTGGGGAAGTGCTTCAAAACCACAGCTGATTGTTGTGGTCACTGCAACCTTACCTGGATCTATGTCATCAGGTGATGCACAGTGTCATGCAGAAATATCACCAAACACGATTTTCCATGGCGCTTCTTCTTTATAGCTTATCACAACCACTTCTGTTTCATCAGCATCATATTCCCCATTGTTGTTCTCGCCCATATCTGGTGGACTGTCGGTCATGATAATCCCCCCCCCCCCCCCTCCCCTCTTCACTAACTTCGAGAACAGTTGCATCCACTTTCCAGCTGAGAATGTGTGGACTTCCACTGCATGGTTTGGTCAGGTTGGGCTTCTGCTGCCTGGTTTGGTCAGGTAGGGCTTTCGCTGCCTGGTTTGGTCAGGTTGGGCTTCCGCTGCCTGGTTTGGTCAGGTAGGGCTTCCGCTGCCTGGTTTGGTCAGGTAGGGCTTCCGCTGCCTGGTTTGGTCAGGTAGGGCTTCCGCTGCCTGGTTTGGTCAGGTAGGGCTTCCGCTGCCTGGTTTGGTCAGGTAGGGCTTCCGCTGCCTGGTTTGGTCAGGTAGGGCTTCCGCTGCCTGGTTTGGTCAGGTAGGGCTTCCGCTGCCTGGTTTGGTCAGGTAGGGCTTCCGCTGCCTGGTTTGGTCAGGTAGGGCTTCCGCTGCATACTTCATTGCTTGACGCTCAGCATTTAGAAAAAGGATCGAGGCAGGACATACAACCACCGGTTGACATCCATACGGAGAAGATTTATACCTAAAAGTGCTGCACTGAGTGCCGAGAGAAAAGCGGTTGTCACCGGCCCAGTCGCCACCGCTTGATGACAACTTGAGGTTACCTTTCACGAACCTGCTGGCCAGGATTGACGTTCCACTGAATCTGATTTAGACAGGAATTAGTAATTTGTTCATGGTGCCGGTGATAACTTGCCAACTCTTCACAAAGGACACCGTGGGATATTTAACGTCCAGCAACTAATGTGACAGGATGACCGGCTTAACGTCCATCCGAGGTAGGAGACGCACTTTGATGCCTCGCCCTTATGTTAAACACCAAGATGGTAGTTTGTAGCGAGGTCACGACAACTCAGAAAGGAGTGTGCATACCTCCTTTCGTCGGCTATCCTGCCAGGCCATGTGCAGTATTTTTCGGGCCTGGAAAGTGTAAACGATTTTGCATGTTTTATGAAACTTTAATGAAGAAATCAATATTTTTTACGACTAGTAAAATGCATCAATGAGTAGATTGCGCTCCCAGAGTAATGTGCATAAAGTGTATTTTTGTTCTTTAGGTTCCTCCAACAGCTTATTACTGGCCTGATTTCATCGATGACGAAGAGGAAAAATATCTGCTGAAACGGGTGAGTTTTGGTTCACTTTCGAGCTCCAATTAAAACTTTTCAAGAGGAGTCATCTTAACCAAAAAAAACATATATATATATATATATATATATATATATATATATATATATATATATATGTTTGCTGAATGCACCCGGCGTTGCCCCGGTTGTTTTTGAATGAATTTAATCTTCTGTACATACAGTGCATTCAGAAAGTATTCAGACCCCTTCACTTTTTTCACATTTTGTTATGTTGCATCCTTATGCTGAAATCGTTTAAATTCATTTTTTCCCTCATCAATCCACACTCAATACCCCATAATGACAAAGAGAAAACAGGATTTTAGAAAGTTTTACAAATTTATTAAAAAGAAAAAACTGAAATATCACATTGACATAAGTATTCATACCCTTTGCTATGACACTTGAAATTTAGCTCAGGTGCCTCCCATTTCTCTTGATCATCTTTGAGATGCTTCTACACCTTTATTGGAGTCCACCTGTGGTAAATACAATTGATTGTACATGATTTGGAAAGGCACACACCTGTCTATATAAGGTCTCACAGCTGACAATGCTTATCAGAGCAAAACCCAAGCCATGAGGTCGAAGGAACTGCCTCCAGAGCTCAGAGACAGGATTGTGTCGAGGCACAGATCTGGGGAAGCCTACAAAAAAAATCTGTGCTGCATTGAAGGTTCCCAAGAGCACAGTGGCCTCCATAATTCTAATAAAATGGAAGAAGTTTGGAACAACCAGGACTCTTCCTAGAGCTGGCCGCCCGGCCAAACTGAGCAATCGGGGGAGATGGGCCTTGGTAAGAGAGATGACCAAGAACCCGATGGTCACTCTGGCTGAGCTCCAGAGATCCTGTGTGGAGATGGGAGAAACTTCCAGAAGGACAACCATCACTGCAACACCCCACCGATCTGGGCTTCATCTCCGTGTTCATGCAGAATTACAGGCGGGAATTAATTCGTAGAATTGTAGACGACTCAACAACGCTTGAAGCCTATCTGAAAAGCCTGAACGTGAAGGAAGTTTGCCACTTAGGTGGGAAGGCCTGGGCAGCAATCAGCTCGTCATGTGTAGAGAAATGCTGGGAGAAGGGTCTGGGGCCAACCTTTTCATCACGCCAATCCACCACGGAAGATGATGATGACGAGCCAGATTTGTACGGCTTCACAGAGGAAGATGTGCGTGAGGCAGAGAATCTGTCTGAATGGAGCAAAGAAGAGCTACACCAGTGGCACTCTGCCGACGACGAATGCCCAACACATCAGCACCTGACGGACGCCGAGATCGTCCGTAACGTAACTATAGCACCGGCGGAGGCAAGTGTACCGGTTCTCGAGCCACAAGAAGATGATAATGAAGAACCTCCACCCCCACCCCTGTGTAGTTTGGGTTAATGGCCTGAAAAAAGTTGTTTGGTTGTGCAGCGTCATGTGTTTTTTACAGCCAATTAATTACTACCAGAAACTAGACAAGATATTTGCATAAATTATTGGAAGATTCACCAATTTGCCTTAACTGCTACAAAAAGCCATATATTTATTACCTCCGCCACCGAAGGTGGATGGAGGTTGTGTTTTCACCCTTGTCTGTTTGTCGATCTGTGAACAGGATATCTCAAAAAGTTGTGGACGAAATTTGGCAGAGATGTGTATGTGACAAGGACGAAATGATTAGATTTTGGTGACGATCCGGATCCAGCTAGTATAATTTTTACAGTGATTATTCACCATTGGGAGGTAGGGCCAAAAACTATATATAGCAGGATATCTCAAAAAGTTATGGACGGATTTGGATGAAACTTGGCGGATATATTGGGTGTGTGACAAGGACGAATTCATTAAATTTTGGTGAATAATTATTTAAAATTTTACATTAAATTTGATCATTAAATTAAAGATCTGAATACATGGATTTGGATATAAGAATTATTTAATTTTTAAGTGACTTTTCACCAAAGAGAGATCGGGCGAAAAGCGATATATAACATGATATTTAAAAATGTTATGGACGAATTATTAATAAACTTGGTGGACGAGTTGGTTAGGTGACAAGAACAAGCCGATTAGATATTGGTTCAGGTCTGAATTCAGATCCGGCCTATCAGTGGGATACCAAACGTAAACTGTTCAGCCTGGTGGAGGTATGCGCTGTACTGAGTGCTGTTGTATTTACAAATGCAGATATGATGGAAATTTTAATCAAAACAAACTGAAATCCACAGCGCTCCCCTTCGGACTCCGCCACCCCTCACCATTTCACCGTCTAGCTAATGGATACGGACTCTAGGTAGGGTAATGGGGTATGGACGTTAAGTACATTGGCATTATTGGCTAAATGTTCTTTTATTGGGTCAACACTTCTCTATTTATACAAGTCGAAGCAACTTTGTTCCAATATACAAATAAATAATTCACACCAAATTTTAGCCATTTAACATTTAGGGGTTGTTTAATTAAGTTGATGTTTTACCTCGTGGCTCGAATTACATTTGTATATCCTGACTATGGTGATCCTTTCTTGGTGGTATTTAACACTCGATGGGTTGACTCAGCCTGCCATCCTTCCGAGGTCGGCAAAATGAGTACCAGCTTATTGGGAAGAATGAGCCGTTCGAGTATCGGAGTGGCCACCCGTCCAGGATTGTGCCCACTCACCTAGGAAACTGCTTTGACAGTCATTTGCATCTGAAAATGCAAAATGAGTGGTCTTCTTCTTTTTCTTTCCTGATGGTGGTGGTTTGCGTGCAGCCTGTGGCTGCTGGTTGCATCATTTTCTGGGAGCATGTTTGTACCACTGACACAGTGCCCTCTATTACCAGTCTGCCGGTACTCATTTTTCCGACCTCAGAAGGATGACAGGCTGAGTCAACCCACCTGGTGTTAATTCAACTGCATGACAGGGGACCTTTCTTGGTGGCATACCTCCTCGAGGAGTGCTATTTGTTGCACCTGGAGCCAAGCTTTATGCACGCATGATGGATGGCTAAAGCATTATATGCCCTCAATATCTGGATGTTTAGGAGATGGTTTAAGCTCACTGGCCACGAGAAAAAGGACTTTTTGACATCTGCATCATTGTAGTTCGAGTCTACCCGAGGCCATTATTCCATTTCTGCTCCTCCCAACAAGTTTAACTTCCTAAAACATCTTGTTAAGTATGAGAAGAGTGAATTCTGCCCTTTCAAAATCTACCTGTTCTATATTTGCTGGACATTTATGCTCTCTCATTGAGGAGCTCATTGGTTTGGCATTCTTTCACACAGCTGTATCCACAGTCTAAACGAGCAATGATGTATGCACTAAATGAAAAGGGACGCATGAAGAAACCTCCAAAGTGAATCCAGCTGAATATCAGGATGTCGGAGGACATTTTAATTGAAGATTTTGTCACAAAGAACACCATAGGATTATTTCAGGTACCTCAATTCCAGATGTTTTTTTTTGTTTTTTTTGGGAATCTGATCCTGAGTCATGGGTGCTCAGAGAGGATTACAGTGAGGAACTACAGACAATTGAACACTTTAAGGTGGTAAATGCCAATGCCAAAACGTAGGTGTCCCTTATTGAAGAGTATAACACCATCATGACAAAGAACAGAAACAATTTCTCCTTCAAGTTGTTCAGGACCGTAGAAACCTCCTCCCAACAGCAAAATGGAAACTAGAGCGAAGTCGATGGCGCACCATCACAAATCTCCATGCTTCCCACCAAAGGTAAAGTTGAAAGATGGAAAAGAGTTGCACCAGGAATAACCCAATATAAAATTTTGAGTTAAAAAAAAGTTTCCATTTGACCTCTGTGACCCTAAGTCCTAACCCCCTGTGGCATGAACGCAGGGGTCAAATGCAAGAAAAACAGTCCATTTTCATGCGTCCTCCGATGTTGATTGCACATAAAAAGTTTAACTTTAAAATGTTTTAAAATGTGCCAATTATTTTTCGGTATTTGACCTGTTGATCCCACTCCAACTGGCGGGGCCAAAATGATACTGCTCTTGCACCTTCTTGCCATGTGGTGATCATAACTACCAAGTATGGTGACTCTCTGCCCAACTGTTTAGGAGGAAATAGCGTGACGGACAGACAGGTGGAGCCGATTTAAATATCAACGAGAGTCCTCAATGAGTAGATTAGCATCACATGCAGACCAGATCAGGCACATGGGCAGGAAGATTATGCAGGGGCATGAACGTGCCAACTTGTAACTTAGCAATTCTTCTAAGACTAGATGTAGAATGAAGAACTAGTCCTGTTGGTTCAGATTGGTGTCCATCTGTGTTGGCAGAGAGGTTGTTGATCGAGGTATGCTAGCCGTCGGAAACAAGAAGCTGGCATTTCATGTGTTAACCTTTCGTCGGAGCAAAATAGGGTTTTCCTTTTTTGCTTTGTGTATGTTAACCTTGTATTCTTCTATGAAGGGTTAACGCCCGAAACGTCAACTTCTCCATGCTTCCCACAGCGGCTTGCATAACTCGATCGATGTTCTGTTGATTTCATCCATTCTTATGTGATTGTTTCAACTCCCTGAAGGTTTGAATCCAAATCCTTTCATACTGTTTGACTCAGCTGGATTTGTACCCGCAACCTCCGGGATCCCAGTCTAGTGTTCTCACCAATATGCCCACTACGCCCACGAGTTTTCCTCCGAGCCGATTAAGCTGTGGGGAATGTGCAAATTGCGTTTCTCAGCTGTCTGAGTCGTTTGTACATACATGCCAGCTTGTTTGTATATGCCAGCTTGTGGTGGTTTGTGTGTCTGCACAGTTTGTATATTCCAGCATGCCAAGCACCTGTACATCATGTCCCCATGCATCATTGTGTGAGCTCATTGGAGGATGTTTCTTACAGTTGATAATGGACACTTGTTAACTCTATTATTGGGTTGCCTTTTCAAAGGTCTACGCAGCTCCCAAACCCAAGTGGACACAACTCCTGGGACGAAGACTTCAAAACTGGGGTATGAGAGAGGTCTTAAGGGGCCAAGTGGGATAAAATTCAGGGTTTTACACGCCATCAAACAAATGCACATATCTACACTCACAGACAAGATACCCCCTACAAACCATATATCACTGGAAAGCTGACAATCTGGAGAATACAAAAATTGAAGAATTGAGACAATACACCTTCAAATAAGGAAATTACATTTATTTTCCTCAACACAATTGAAAATTTACATTTTTGCATTTTGTCAGCAAAATTGTAACCCCATACAACTAACTCAGGCAATCTAATTTTTTGCCTCAGTTTTACATATTATAGGGATGTCCTAATATTTCAATGATGGCTTTTCTTCAAATCAGTTTATTTCAGCTGCACACTGATTATTTTTTGTAGAAACAGAAAAAGCTGACATTTTACTTCATAAATTTTTATTAAGTAGGGGTATCTCTAAAAGCCATCATTAATTCACTCAACACCTCAAACCTGACATTCTGACCAAATTTGAAGAAATTCTGATGATTAGTTTTTGAGTTATAACAAGTTTATGAATATTCATGAGAGCACAGACTATAGAGTTTGCCAGTGTTTTTAAAACAGATTGTTAGGGATATTTAGGCCAAAAAATCCACTTCCGGTTATAAAAAAGGTACTTCCGGTTTAACAAATGATTGCCCTTTGACAATTAGACCCATATTTTCTGGAAAAATAGTTCAATTTTCACATTAAAAGGATTGATTTCTGAAAGAACATACACCATAGAGTATTTTGACATGAAAAAATTAAAAAATATATTTTACTCAAATTTTACCCCACTCGGCCCCTTAAGTGCACATTACCAAAACGAAACAATGTTGTTGTAGTGGGTTAAGCCTCATCGAGGATTGTGTCGTAGGATCGTGTGCAGGAAGGACGTAAGGAATGGTCGGCATCCAGTAGTGAGGTGAACTCTGAGGCAGGGAGAACCCTCTGATGGGGTTTGCGGGTGGGTACGGATGAGAGGAGTGGGGAAATAGGTCTCCACTGGACATTGTGAAACCATCAAAGAATGAGACAGTGTAAAGTTTATATTCATTTTGATACACTCGTATGAACACCAGTCTTTGACAATGTTGTTTTTGATGTTGTACACCACTCCTTTCCTATTCATCTCAAGGCGCTGCATGATGTCATCGCAGGGCACCAAAGGGGTCCCGGCGATGACGCGTGCTGAAAGAGAGTACTCAGTTTTCACTCCAGCTTCTTGTTTGTTTGTTTTCTTGTTTGTTTGTCCGGGCAATATCTCAGCCATCTTTTGAGCTAGGAAGCTGAAATTTCGGCACAATAGTTAGCATGTGCTTTGGCAAAAACGTTATTTTTTATTTTTTAATGAATCAATTTATTAATTACTTAATTATTATCGATTTATTAAGTACTTTTTTATTTCCTTTCTCATCTGGGCAATATCCCAAGCACCTTTTGAGCTAGGAAGCTGATATTTGGACATGACAATGACCAAGTCATTTGGCTGTAAAGGGTATTTTTGATTTATTGATTAATCAATTAATCAATTAAATATTTAATTTTACTTATTAATCAATTTCATTAATTTTCAAAAAGTAACAGCTTTGGATGAGACACTGGTGGTTTAGGTATACCATTAGCCAATTGATTAAGAAATTAACTATTTTACGATTATTATTTATATATTTTAATTATGCAATTAATAATCAATCAATTATTGTACATCTCTCCCTCCCAATACTGTCTTCATGTGCTGCATGGCGGCGTTTTCCTCCGTGCGCTGGAGGAAATTATATTTATTTATTTGACATGGGGGTGGTGTACTTTGAATGTATCTGTACTTGTTATATTCAAAGTTCACTAATATATTACTACCTGAACACAAAACTTAATGAATTATAAAAAATATGTGCAGGAATTAACTGCCATCACGTTTTGACAAAAATGGTTATGGTACTGTGTAATTTTGTCAAAAATCAAGCTAAGCTTTAAAGCCAAACAGCACCGTGAATGTGATGTTGATAAAACTGTAAAACCTATTCTGGAGAAGTTAAATGAATAAAGTAGGACAAGAAAAACAAAAGACTGGACTAGCGAAGATGAATTTTTCATAGCACTTGCAAATTTGGTGGGTGAGTAGATAAACAACTCATGCAGAAGAATGAATAATATTATTTGTACTATGTAAAATGCTTTTAGGTCGTGCATAAATCTATGAAATTAACAAAATCGAGCTGTTGTATTTAATTGTGTTATGTGTTGGGTTTCATGTTATTTATTTGTTTACAGATTTTCAAATGTGCCGTCTCCCCTACCTCCGTCACAGGGGGTCTTCCTCACCCACGGGGTATGGTCGTTGAGGTTCTGCCACCCTGGTTGGCAACTTACACAAAGTGCTTGTCTGCCTTTGGCCTGTTTGGAGACAAGAGTGCAAACCATGTTCTCATCAATGAATACAAACCTGGCCAGGGGATCATGGTAAGGTGGTTGTGGTTTCAGCTCTTCTTATGATGCCATAAACTCTCCATTTTCCTCATAGAGATGTCAAAAGCCTATTCACTACGACTTTACGATTCTCAATATTTATTGACACGATACAAGCTTACCTTTTAGCGTTATATATGCTGGAATGAATTGAAAACAAAATATGCAATTTATGAGCTTTAATTTGCAACCTGAGGGTGGGTGGATGGGGTGTTTTCACAGTTTAATGATTTGCGACCTAGTTGAGATATTTCAATCAGGGACAGTTCCAGTACTTGAACTGAAACGACTGCTGTCGTGTTGGTGGAAGAAAATGTCACTCAGCTAAAATCTGAGCTATTGCAGGAAAGACAAATTTGTGCCTTTGCATCTTCATCAATCTTCCAAATGTCTCATTTTGGGATAGTATGTACTACGATAGCGACCACAAAATTAAATTGACAATTAGTATGGTGCAATTCCAGTTGAGACAGAGATTTCATTCACGATTAAAAGAGATGCATATTGTTCACTACGCCGAGCCCTTCTTGGCGAATCAGATCATAATATGATCCACTTAGTGCTCACGTACCGTCAGCAATTAAACCATCAAAAGGCAGTGAAACGACTTGTCCCACAGTGGACTCCATCGACTGTCAATACCCTACGTGGCCATTATGCGTGTACGGACTGGAACGTGGAACGTACTCACAGAGAGTACCGACGATTTGGACGAGTGTACTGATGTGATCTTGTGTTATCTGAAATTTTGTGAGGCTATTTGTATACTGAATAAATTGGTGACCATTTTTAAGAATGAAAAACCTTGGTTTAACAAATCGTTTATCTGGCCAAAGTTTGCTTCAGCAGGAACAGGCATTTTTTAGTGATGATGATGATGGGTACAAAAGTGCTCAATATGAGACACTCAAGGCAATTGAATATGCAAAAGATGCTTTCTGGGAGAAACTAGAAATTAATATTTCTTCTTCCAATCCAAAACGTCTTCGGCAATATATTAATGCGATTACGGTGTTCAAACCAAGGACCAAAGTTTTGCCTATGGATGATACGACCCTGCCGGATCAAATCAATGATTTTTATGCCAGATCTGATTGCCATGTTGTCAGTAAACGCAAGAAGAGTGGCGATCTTCCCCCAATCATTTGTGCGATCATGCGATATCTTTCTGGTCTGAAAGTTGGTAAAGCGGCGGGTCCAGATGGCATATCTGGCCATCTCCTGCGATCATGTGCAAATAAACTCATATATTTTTACGTTAATTTAAATGGTCATTGTGTATCTGTCATATTCCTAGGTGTTTAAAAAAAAATCTGTGATCATTCCTGTGCCAAAATTTACTCCAATGACGTGTCTCAATGATCATCGCCCCTTAGCCTTGACATATATTGTCATGAAATTAATTGAGCACCTTGTTCTGGAATTTGTAAAATCTATTCTTTCGCCTTCATTAGATCCTTTCTAGTTTGCGTATTGTAGTAACCGATCAGTTGATGATGCTGTTTCTCTTACTGTAAACAATGTTTTGCAGCACTTAGATCAGAAAACTTCTACATATGTTTGATTATTATTTATTGATTTTTGTTCTGCTTTTAACACTATTTCACCATTTATATTTAATTTGAAACTTGTAAAACCTGGTCTTGATGGATCGATTATGCAGTTGGCTATTGGACTTTCTTTTGGAAAGGCTGCACAGTTAGTTAAAATTGGCTCGTTTATTTCATAATCTATCACCTTGAACACAAGTACACCCCAGGGTTGTGTTATGTCTTCTTTATTATATTCGCTTTTCATGTACAACTGTAAATCATCTTTTAGCGATGTTGATTACGAAATTTGCTGATGATACTACCATTGCTGGCCTTATTGACACAAGTAAGGCCAACTATCGGAAACAAGTGGAAATTATAATTGACACGTGTTACATGGCAAAGAGAAAAGTCCCACGTGGCAAACGGAAAAGTCCCACGTGGCAAACGGAAAATTCCCACGTGGCAAACGGAAAAGTCCCACGTGGCAAACGGAAAAGTCCCACGTGGCAAACGGAAAAGTCCCACGTGGCAAACGGAAAAGTCCCACGTGGCAAACGGAAAAGTCCCACGTGGCAAACGGAAAAGTCCCACGTGGCAAAGGGAAGAGTCCCACGTGGCAAATGGAAGAGTCCCACGTGGCAAATGGAAGAGTCCCACGTGGCAACGGGAAGAGTCCCACGTGGCAACGGGAAGAGTCCCATGTGGCAACGGGAAGAGTCCCACGCGGCAAAGGGAAGAGTCCCACGCGGCAAAGGGAAGAGTCCCACGCGGCAAAGGGAAGAGTCCCACGCGGCAAAGGGAAGAGTCCCACGCGGCAAAGGGAAGAGTCCCACGCGGCAAAGGGAAGAGTCCCACGCGGCAAAGGGAAGAGTCCCACGCGGCAAAGGGAAGAGTCCCACGCGGCAAAGGGAAGAGTCCCACGCGGCAAAGGGAAGAGTCCCACGCGGCAAAGGGAAGAGTCCCACGCGGCAAAGGGAAGAGTCCCACGCGGCAAAGGGAAGAGTCCCATGCGGCAAAGGGAAGAGTCCCACGCAGCAAAGGGAAGAGTCCCATGCGGCAAAGGGAAGAGTCCCACGCGGCAAAGGGAAGAGTCCCACGCGGCAAAGGGAAGAGTCCCACGCGGCAAAGGGAAGAGTCCCACGCGGCAAAGGGAAGAGTCCCACGCGGCAAAGGGGAAGGCCTCACTAAATAATAGTGGGCTAAATCACATGATGCAACAAACTCAGAGGGATCCAAAATTCAGGTTCCCATTTCAAATTCCACTAAACTCCCATTAACAATAATCAGTATCAGATTCAAACGATCTGCTACTGACACCAAAAGTGTCCTGATTTTGAAATTTTACTTTGATAACCTTAACTCGATTTAACCAGGGATGTGGGAGACCCCAGATTTATTTCTCAGCGAGAGTCCCGGTCTTTATCTCATTTGTACAAAAAAAGGTCTTCTCTATTTTCCATACAAGGATGTAGACTCGTGTAAGAAGTAAACAAAGTGCACTTGGTTTACAAACTACCAAAGGTTTAGGGGCAGGGGTGAACATGCACAACGAGGAAACGGGTAGCAATGTCCCGGAGAGGAATTGAATGCGAAAGAATCTCATCGTGTGTGGAAGAAATCGTGGATGTGCAAAAATGACCATTTGAGGTAGTGATGGGTAGAGGGGGGTGAAGAGGGGGAAGGGGGGAGGAAAGGGGGGAAGAGGGAGGGAGGGGGGGGGGAGGCAGGAGAGGAATGGGGTTCATTACCTTTTCGTTGAATATATGCTGGTGGGTGAATTTTCTGAGTAAAGTGTGATGCCGATTCAGGAAGAAGAAGAAGCCTTACTACCAACTTCGTACACTTCCAAAATTGTTTGATTTATTTGTGTTCAAATGTCTGGTGATTGTTTTGTATTTATTTGTGCGAATGTGCACTTGATTATAACTGTCATTAATTTAAAAAGGCTTAGGCACTATCGAGCGATTTCGGCACTATTGAGCGATATCGAGCGAAATCCAAAAAAACGAACTTTTTTTTTGCCTAAAACACTCCCAGGCACTCACTGATGAACCTCTGAAAGTTTGACGAAGATCCATTCAGCCATCTCTGAGAACAATGGTGACACACAGACAGACAGACATCTCTCTTATATAGTAGATATATTTAATATTCTCGTTATTTCATGTTTGTTTTGTATGGCTGAGGGAGATGTGCCTATTAAACGAGTGGGTTAACTGGGCTTTATTTTTATGTCTCTGCAGCCAAATGATTCGCAAGTTATCATAAGGCATTATGTTTTGGGGTTGTGCGTCCATCCATGCGTGTGTAGCAGGTTTTCATTGCCGTGATAATTTGTGAACTGCTGAAGGGATTCCAATGAAACTTAGCAAAAGTATGAACTGTGTCATGAAAGATGAACCGATTAGATTTTGGCTTCAAAAGGTCACAGTTCTATGGTCATGTCACCTTTAATTGAAAATATTTGTGACCACAGTAACTTGTGAAACACACAAGGGATTTAAAGCTAACATGGCACAAGTATGGACACCAAAGATGGATGGAGGTTGTGTTTTCACCCCTGTCTGTCTGTCTGTCTGTCTGTTTGTTTGTTATTTGTGAAAATCGAAGATTTTTCAAGTATATTGGTGGTCTTGTGCGTTATTCTGTCTGTTTGAGACGTCTGTCTGTTTGTTGAGGACAACATGGGCCAAAAAGGTCAACCAAGGCCAAATTTCTAAAATCCTCAATTTTCATCTGATTGACTTGGAATTTTAAGAGGATTTGCAGCTATGGTCACCGAATTCAATCCCCAACTACTTTTGAGGTCAACATAGGGCAAAAGGTCAACATAGGCCAAATTTCTAAAATCCTCAATTTTCATCAGATTCACTTGAAATTTGAAGAGGATTTGCATATCTGAATTCATAATATTTGAGTATTTGCATATCATATCATTTTTTTTGTGATAAATGTTAGCTCTTTCACGAGCCTCGATTCTGTCTGTTTGAGACGTCTGTCTGTTTGTTGAGGACAACATAGGCCAAAAAGGTCAACCAAGGCCAAATTTCTAAAATCCTCAATTTTCATCTGATTGACTTGAAATTTTAAGAGGATTTGCATACCAGGTCACTGAATTCAACCACCGATTATTTTTGAGGTCATCATAGGCCAACTACTTATTTTATGGATTTCGCAAGTATTGTGCTATGCACGACATATTTCTTGTTTGTTTGTTTGTGACCAAGATATCTCAAAAAGTTGTGGACGGATTCGGACGAAATTTGGCAGAGAGGTAGCATATGTGATAAGGACGAAATGATTAGATTTTGGTGAAGATCCGGATTTGGATCCTGCTAGGATAATTTTTAAGTGATTCTTCACCATTGGGAGATAAGGCCAAAAACTATGCAAATCAGGATAACTCAAAAAATTGTGGACGGATTTTGCTTAAACTTGGTGGACATGTTGGGTGTGTGACAAGGACGATTTGATTCGATTTTGGTGAAGATCAGAATGTGGATTTGGATGTGATAATTTTTTTTTTTTTAAAGTGATTCTACACCATTGGGCGATAGGGCCAAAAACGATGCATAGCAGGATATCTCAAAAAGTTATGGATGGATTTGGACGAAATTAGACAGCGAGGTAGTGTATGTGACAAGAACGAAATGATTAGATTTTGGTGAAGGTGAGGATTTGGATCCGGATCCGGCTACTATAATTTTTTAAGTGATTCTTCACCATTGGATGAAGTCACTTCACCTTCACCATTAGTTGCTCATATGTGTTCACTTTTGATTAATACGTTTTGTTTTGGTTTTATTTACTTTCATTCTGAAACTAGCGAGATGTACCTGTGCTGCACACGGGCGGGGAGCCGAAAGCAAGCAAACAATGCGGAAATGGTGAATGCTATACCATGGAACCAATAGATTCCACATTCCTGTGCCACCTGTAGTCGAACATTAAACATGGGCAGCAGGTTCGTGAAGGGCTTGCACAAAAAACGTACCCTGTCTGAATGGTTCAATGGCGAATCTGCATATGGCGATCCGCGAATGTCACGGTTAGAAAGTAGAAACCCTCACATCATTTCCTCATTCAGTTGAACTCAATATCTCTATTTTCATTCCAAACAGCATAACTCCAATCATAAATTGATACTATAACATAATACTGTGTTAAATGACCATTGTGTTGAGATATTATCAAACCAACTCATTATCGTCATGTATTCACTTTCTGATTCGGGGCGGTTCGGTATCGAGGCAATTTCAAAAATCATAATTTCATGGAGGAATTTGTTAAACCTCTTGCCTACCTTACAACATCCGCTGGGACCCCAAAACGTTCCACAGGAGGTTTGGCGGGGCTAGCCCCAAAACTGAGGGAGTAGTTTGGGGACGGACAGACAGACAGACAAACAGACAGACACTCCTGTTTTATAATGTAGATAACCACAAGTTTCATTAATCTCAAAATGAGGCCGATTCTGGCCTTGTCTGATTAACATTAAGATTGTCATATTATTTTGATGTGAAGGGGTAGCAGGATAACATCAAGGTACCTACACTCGCCTCTGAGCTATCTAGCCTGCGTTTGAATTTCGATCCAGCTATAAACCCCCATCCTGGTGTTGCACATTCAGGGTGATTCGTCTGTATGTGTGCTGTCCCCTGGAAGGACGTTTACCATGGGCGTCCCGTCTGCTGGCATTAGTCCGTGGACGTTAAAAATCCCACGGGGCACCATGAAGAATCTGATTGCTGGGAAGGCAATGGCACACCACCCAGCATAACCGTTACCAAGAGACTTTCAAGCAGCACCGACGCTTTGTAAGGAGTACGTACATTGATGATCGTTGGTCTGATGTATTCCAGGACAAATGTATCACTTTTTGCCTCGGGTCCATTGTCGAAAGCCTATTATATGATCAAACCGAATCGTGCTATATTCCTGACGATGTGTCCATCTGCTCTGTCGCCAACAAAATTCTTTCAAAATTGGGTCAAGCAGATTGTTGCTTAACATCATGAACATCTGCTTAAATTGATGAATAGCCATTGTGCCCCCTGTTCGTTCCTTAACAAATATTTTGATGTTCTTACAATCAATGCGAAAGACCACCGACCTTTCTGCAATGCGACTGAGATGGGCCCAGAGATTCAGCTTCATCGTGGGAGATTCTAATTATTTTAAGGCCTATATTTCTACAGGGTCAAACTGAGCATGGTGTGAGGCAGGGTATTCTGTGAGATGTTAAAGATCCCAAGATGTCCTTGATAAAGAGTGGGCAAGTTATCTTCAGCACCCTGAACGAATTGTAATTTCCTACCTGGACTGCAGGTAGCAAGTGCTCTGTTCTTCTTGGAGATACCTTGAAACCAGGTTACAACGCTTGCTGTCTCACAGGATGGTTAATCTCTGGTCAGGGGCTTCTGCGCTACAAACAAATTGATCAGGTGGTTCACATGTTACATGTGACGTGCCATCTGAATAGGAAAGACGGCAAACAAACACACGCACACAAAATTGCTCTCATTTAACTTTCGTAAGGAGGAGGATCGGGTTTATTGGCGGGTCATAAATTCCGTCGAAAGCACGAGCGTTTTGTCCAGTCCGGACATGCACATACATTGTAGAAATTGTTGTCCTGCATTTTCATCACTCGCTGAAATTTTTGAAAATCCGTGTCGTTTATGTCGTCACATAAGCAAGTTGTTGTGATTTTGCCATCCACCTGCGGAGCGCATCAGATTACTGAACAATCACACGCTGCATTTGTTTTGATTTTGAATCATAGTGCTGTGTTCTTGAGTGTAATTTGCATGTAAGTTGCGTAACGTTGGACCATTGTGTTGGAATCTTTTTTATTTGTTTGGATAAGCCAAATTGTCATGGGCTGCTTGACCTATCACTTCAATTACCCGCTGCAGGTAATTGTACCATCAATGGGATATAGTCTCGGGCATCATGTCATAATTAGAGCTTTTTGCTTGTCTGTTGCAGCCACATGGAGACGGCCCTCTTTACTACCCAACGGTAGCTACCATCAGCCTGGGCTCGCACACGGTGTTGGACTTTTATCATTCCCGAGAGCCTGATGAAGAACCACATATTGCGCAGGTTTGCACCATCTGGACATTGTTCATAAAATATATCGAATCGTTCTTTGTTGTTTGGTTTTTACTATGTGAAAACGGTCATTTTCACTGAATTTTGATGTATTAAAATGATTTTTCAAAATAGCACTCTGTAGACGTACTAATGAGTGGTTGCTACAAATACATGGTACTTTAACTGTCGGTGTTAATGATTTTTCATGGAAATGTTGGATGTATTCTTCCATTAGAATGATCTTTAATTTGCACCATCCATTGATGCACTTGACAAAGCGTGGGTTGGGAACATATAAGAAATGTCAGGTCATCGTGCGGATTTTTATTTATTTATTTATTAAACAGACGCCACACTTGGGCTTTTGGGAGAATTTTGAAGACCTCTATTATCCACATGTTTGTTCGGTCCAAAAACGATATATAGCACGATATCTCAAAAGGTTGTGGACGAATTAGGACGAAACTTGGTGGACGGGTTGGGTGTGTAACAAGGAAGAATTGATTAGATTTTGGTGGGGATCCGGATCCGGATGCTAGAATCGTTTAAGTGATTCTTCACAATTGAGAGATGGGGCCAAAAACGATATGTAGCAAGATATTTCAAAAAGTTGTGGACGGATTTGGACGAAACTTGGTGTGTGCGACAAGGAAGAATTGGTTCAATTTTGGTGAAGATCTGAATATGGATTTGGATATGAGAATTATTTAATTTTATTAAGTGATTCTTCACCATTGGGAGATTGGGCAAAAAACGATTTCTAGCAGGATATCTCAAAAAATTTGTGGACGGATTTGGACGAAACTTGGTGGAGAGGTTTTGTGTGTGTGAGACAAGGACGAATTGATTCGGTTTTGGTGAAGATTTGAAGATGGATTCAGATACGAGAATTTTTTTAATCTTTAAGTGATTCTTCACCATTGAGAGATCGGGCGAAAAGCGATATATAACATGATATTTAAAAAAGTTGTGGAAGAGCTGTGACAAAATTAGGTGGACGAGTTGGGTAGGTGAAAAGGAGCCGATTAGATTTTGGTTCAGGTCCAGATTCAGATCCGGCCTATCAGTGGGATAGAAAACATAAACTGTTCAGCCTGGCAAAGGAATGCACGATACCGAGTGATGTTCTAGTATTTCTAATGATATGCCTCTGCCTCTCCTCTTTGGCAACGGTTTAACAAGATGTGATAAAAATTTTTGACAAGGCTAGTTCAAGTCTTGATGAATTTTCTTTGAAAATGAAAGATTGTGACATGATCACTCAGGTCTTTCATTGCAACTGGCCCCAGTTACATAGTCGAGGTGCGCAGTACCGATGATTCACCGTCCATTTGCTTGCTTCCATCGGAAGCCTGGTGTTGGCTTAGCGGTTAGGGTGACGGCTTGGGATCCTAGGATCCTGGGTTCGAATCCCGATCGATCGCTGAATTAACACCAGGGGGGTTGACTCAGCCTGTCATCCTTCCGAGGTCGGCAAATTGAGTACCAGCTTCCTGGGATGAATGATCCCGGTGTGTACCCCGATTTAGAATAGGTACACCGCATCCCTGCGCATCGTAAGAGGCGACCAAGGGTTGGCGCCAGGAAGGGCATCCGGCCATAAAAACATTGCCTCAAACAGGGAACCATGATTGTCATGGGGCCCGCAAGGCTCACCCCCGCTCCAGCGGGGAAAATGGCCTTAAAACGATCATTCATCGGAGATTTGTGCGTGGTTGGTGAAACCGAAAAGCAAATTAAAAAGAAAAATCAGCAAAATTGAAATCGATAGATTAGATGTGGCAGTTGCTTTATTGAATTTAATTTGACTTGCTTCACTTGGTAATCCAAAGAAGATGCACGTGCCTATCATGAGGTTCTTGTCCACTTTTAGGAATCTTTCCACGCACTTGGACGTCGAAGCCAGATGCTCGTTAACTTGTTTCTCCCCATTATGCTTATCGTCGACAGAAGGCGGGTGTACAGGTTGATTTGACACCGAGCAGGTTAACTGCATCTTCTCTTGAGCATCTCTTGGAGCACAACATGCAGCTTAATTAAAACCTTTACCACCCTCAGCACATCTTCTGCTCCAATTGAGCAAACTAATCAGGAATCTTTACACAATGAAACGTTCAAGGACACCATCTGCATTTTCTAACCGAGTGGAGGAAAGCGCGCAATGGACAAATCAAAGGTGTCCTTCTTTTGTCTCTTGTTTAGTCATGCTCTTGTTCCTTTGGCTATACAGAAAATCTCCCCCATTAGTCATAAACAAAGTTGTATAGATAAAGATAAAAATATGGATAATGATTGGAATTTATTTATTCTTAAGTTATTGTTTCATCGCAAATCGATTTGATCTTCGAGGTCGGAAAGACTTGAAGCTTTTTCGAAAAGAGACCTTTCTCGGTGATTATAAAAGGATACTTGAACTGGCTTCGCAGCTAATTGCAAAGCAAGACACAACTTATGGCAGGCCTATTCGATGCTATCGGGGCATTCCAAGCCAAACCGATGCCATACCCCATCTGCCAAAAGCAGACTCGTTACACTCGCCAATATATGAGGAACCTTTCCTCGCAAAGGAAATGACAAACTAGGCTCGGAGTGGAACATGACAGCTCATGTAGAGAATCTGGAGTTGGAGCTTGCTGGAATGTTCTCGCTCTCCGTTTATAAAAGACAGGTAAAGCTTGTCCGTAATTGACTGATCCATTATCCCTGTTACCTGAGGATACTGAACCACATCTACAACTGGAATTTATTGAACTGCTGGTGCTCGCCAATTGTGAAGAAGAAACATCAAGATTGGCTGATATTCCATTCCTACCATTATTTGGACAAACTGTAGCTGGGGGGTCTTCGTGTCAACACTCGCTTAAACCAATGGCTCTTTTTCGCAGTACTGTATATGTCATTTTGAGGAAAAGTTTCCATTGTTGAACCTGAACAAATTTAGATTGAGATCTCCATTAACTGAATGAGCATCTCCATAACATCCCGAGACGCACCATTAGGTGCGTCACACCTGAAGTCCCCGGAATGGCGTCGTAGAACTGCAGTTTGTCCCAAGAGGCTGGTGTCAGCGAGCGGTAAAATTTGTTAGTGGCCCAGGAAAAAGTTTCAGTTCTGCACCCCTGCCGAAGACCTTTCGGGTGGACATTTAAATTTGAGAAAAATATCAAAATATGATTGAAGCAATGGTTTTTATTTCCCTGTTTATTTCAGGACAAATCATTCAATGCTTCAAAAGCAGATGTATTTGAAAGACATTGAATATTTGACTTGGCGACTCCAAACGTAATTCGGCCTACAAAGGACAACAAAAGTAACCAAACACATTACAGACTGGTTATCCTCCCCAATGGAGTCCAAATCATCATCGTAGTGGATAAAAGTTTTTTTATATACAGTATATATTCAAACTCACTCATTGCAAGTTGCAGTTTCCAGCTCGGTTATTCCCTGGGCATTCTTCCTTCCAGTTCCACTAGTACAGGGGTATTTAACCTGCGAGTACAGGGGGGAGCTGTTGCTAATTTGGCATTTGTCAGGGGTGGTGGAAGGGTAAAGAAGGAGTTGTCTAAGGCGATGGATGCCACGGCAAAAGTCGCGTTAATTGTTTGGCGAGAATATAACACGCTGAAAACACTTTCAGGATTCTGACTTGGCAATCTTTTGGCGAAAAGCTGGTGGTAAACCGTGCCAATGACCTGCAATGTGCTCTCGTTGTGACAAAGCCTCGCATCTCAAAGATGAAGAAGAAGAAGAAGCATTTTCGACCATCACACTGATACTTTCATCTGCGAAGTATTGTTTGTCGTATGTGTTGAACTTAAGATGGGGCTCTTGACGCCAGGGCATAAATATTCTTCATCTTCATTTTTTTCTAAGAATTATAATCTAAGTTAATGTGTCTTTTCAGTAACAAATGGATGGCGAAATATGTTGGAAAATGATGAAAATGTAATAAAATAAAATAGCTTTTCCTTCCTAAATTTCCTTTTGTCATATTTGCCTTTTTTAACCAGAGGTAATTGCTATCATTGCTAATGGGGTAACAATGGCAAAAAGGGTAAAAACAAACATCACTGCACGAGTGGGTAGAGGTAGAGGCTTTGACATTCGGATGATGAATCTAGGCACTCTCCCTGGTCCAACTGCCTATAGCTCCCTGGTCGTGTTTCCTCCGCCACCGAAGATGGACGGAGGTTATGTTTTCGTGTTTGTCTATCTGTCTGTCTGTTTCTGAGCAGGACATCTCAAGCTGTGGACGGATTTGGACAAAATTTGGTGGACGGGTTGGAAGTCTGACGAGCACAAATTGATTTGATTCCGGTGAAGATTTGGGTCTGGATTCAATATTTAAGTGTTTCTTCAACATTGAGTGATGGAGCTAAAATCTTCTTCTTTTTTTTCTTTTTCTTTTTGTATACATCATCGAGGCTCGTGTAAGAGCTAACATTAAATCACATAAAAACGGACACATAAAACATATGATAAAGTGAGTGGGAGACAAGATGGGGAGAGAGAGGAAGGCACACAAGTACAACAGTAGAAAACAGGGACGTCGGGAGATCTGTGGGAGGGAGAGGGCTTGGGAGGAGGAGGCATGGGAGGGGGGTGGTAGGTGGGAGAGGTATAAAACACAAGGACACTGCTAGGACTTCCAGGAAAGAAGTCGGTATTTCAAAAAAGTGGATCTGGGGTGAATTAGCGGGGGTAGAAAAGATGAAGGTTTTGGATGGGGGAAGATAAGAGATGGTGGTGAACAGCTGTTTTAAAGACCTGGAGGGTGGAGTGGGATTGAAGGGAGTGTGGGAGTTTGTCCCAGAGGTGGGAGAAAAGAGGAATGAAGGAGTGAAGGTGAGCAGAGAGCCGAGATTTTGGCAGTTTCTGGACCTGGATACCAGATTTTTCAAGTGTTTCTTCACCATTGAGAGATGGGGCCAAAAACGATATATGGCATGATATCTCAAAACGTTGTGCACGGATTATGACGAAACTTGGTGGACGAGTTGGTTCGGTGACCACGTTCGGTGATCGATTAGATTTTGGTTCAGGCCTGGATGATGTAAAATGTAAACGATTCAGCCCGGTGGAGGTACGTGTTCTACCGAGTGCTGGCCTAGTAGTCACGCTTTTGGCTTCCATCATCCTTTACTCATCGAGCCGTGTTTAAGGTGGTGCATCACATTCCATCGTTTCATTCTTCTCATCTACTCGCCATTTGTTGGTTGCTTTGGCTCGAAGCCCTGTTCATTCATTCATTGATTTGTATCGTTGACCGTTCCACCTTCCCGAAGAACCATTTCATTGATGACTTGATGCACGGTCACGCAAACAACGACGGGTGCAGCAGCTTCTGTCTGCTCAACTACAAAACAACAATCCATTTTATTCCACAATCTGCAACATGACCTTCAACTCGACAGGTTTTTATTTTCGTCAGAAAAAACGATCACGTGACGATTTAAATTTAAGGAGAAAAAAAATCCATCATGGAGACAATCATTTGGTGAACTGTCTCTGGGGTTCTTTGGCCATACCATTAGGGTGAACATGTATAACACAGACAGGATGGATCAGGGTGTACATGTATAACACAGACAGGATGGGTCAGGGTGTACATGTATAACACAGACAGGATGGGTCAGGGTGTACATGTATAACACAGACAGGATGGGTCAGGGTGTACATGTATAACATAGACAGGATGGATCAGGGTGTACATGTATAACACAGACAGGATGGATCAGGGTGTACATGTATAACACAGACAGGATGGATCAGGGTGTACATGTATAACACAGACAGGATGGATCAGGGTGAACATGTATAACATAGACAGGATGGATGGGTCAGGGTGTACATGTATAACATAGACAGGATGGATCAGGGTGTACATGTATAACACAGACAGGATGGATCAGGGTGTACATGTATAACACAGACAGGATGGATCAGGGTGTACATGTATAACACAGACAGGATGGATCAGGGTGTACATGTATAACACAGACAGGATGGATCAGGGTGTACATGTATAACACAGACAGGATGGATCAGGGTGAACATGTATAACATAGACAGGATGGATGGGTCAGGGTGTACATGTATAACATAGACAGGATGGATCAGGGTGTACATGTATAACATAGACAGGATGGGTCAGGGTGTACATGTATAACACAGACAGGATGGATCAGGGTGTACATGTATAACACAGACAGGATGGATCAGGGTGAACATGTATAACATAGACAGGATGGATGGGTCAGGGTGTACATGTATAACATAGACAGGATGGGTCAGGGTGTACATGTATAACATAGACAGGATGGGTCAGGGTGTACATGTATAACATAGACAGAATGGATCAGGGTGTACATGTATAACATAGACAGGATGGATCAGGGTGTACATGTATAACATAGACAGAATGGATCAGGGTGTACATGTATAACACAGACAGGATGGATCAGGGTGTACATGTATAACATAGACAGGATGGGTCAGGGTGTACATGTATAACATAGACAGGATGGGTCAAGGTGTACATGTATAACATAGACAGGATGGGTCAGGGTGTACATGTATAACATAGACAGGATGGGTCAGGGTGTACATGTATAACATAGACAGGATGGGTCAGGGTGTACATGTATAACATAGACAGAATGGATCAGGGTGTACATGTATAACACAGACAGAATGGATCAGGGTGTACATGTATAACACAGACAGGATGGATCAGGGTGTACATGTATAACACAGACAGAATGGATCAGGGTGTACATGTATAACACAGACAGAATGGATCAGGGTGAACATGTATAACATAGACAGAATGGGTCAGGGTGTACATGTATAACACAGACAGAATGGATCAGGGTGTACATGTATAACACAGACAGAATGGATCAGGGTGTACATGTATAACACAGACAGAATGGATCAGGGTGTACATGTATAACACAGACAGAATGGATCAGGGTGAACATGTATAACATAGACAGAATGGGTCAGGGTGTACATGTATAACACAGACAGAATGGATCAGGGTGTACATGTATAACACAGACAGAATGGATCAGGGTGTACATGTATAACACAGACAGAATGGATCAGGGTGTACATGTATAACATAGACAGAATGGATCAGGGTGAACATGTATAACACAGACAGAATGGATCAGGGTGTACATGTATAACACAGACAGAATGGGTCAGGGTGAACATGTATAACACAGACAGAATGGATCAGGGTGTACATGTATAACACAGACAGAATGGATCAGGGTGTACATGTATAACACAGACAGAATGGATCAGGGTGTACATGTATAACACAGACAGAATGAATCAGGGTGTACATGTATAACATAGACAGAATGGATCAGGGTGAACATGTATAACACAGACAGAATGGATCAGGGTGTACATGTATAACACAGACAGAATGGATCAGGGTGTACATGTATAACACAGACAGAATGGATCAGGGTGAACATGTATAACACAGACAGAATGGATCAGGGTGAACATGTATAACACAGACAGAATGGATCAGGGTGGTGTACATGTATAACACAGACAGAATGGATCAGGGTGTACATGTATAACACAGACAGAATGGATCAGGGTGAACATGTATAATACAGACAGAATGGATCAGGGTGTACATGTATAACACAGACAGAATGGATCAGGGTGAACATGTATAACATAGACAGAATGGGTCAGGGTGTACATGTATAACACAGACAGAATGGATCAGGGTGTACATGTATAACACAGACAGAATGGATCAGGGTGTACATGTATAACACAGACAGAATGGATCAGGGTGTACATGTATAACACAGACAGAATGGATCAGGGTGAACATGTATAACATAGACAGAATGGGTCAGGGTGTACATGTATAACACAGACAGAATGGATCAGGGTGTACATGTATAACACAGACAGAATGGATCAGGGTGTACATGTATAACATAGACAGAATGGATCAGGGTGAACATGTATAACACAGACAGAATGGATCAGGGTGTACATGTATAACACAGACAGAATGGGTCAGGGTGAACATGTATAACATAGACAGAATGGATCAGGGTGTACATGTATAACACAGACAGAATGGATCAGGGTGTACATGTATAACACAGACAGAATGGATCAGGGTGTACATGTATAACACAGACAGAATGAATCAGGGTGTACATGTATAACATAGACAGAATGGATCAGGGTGAACATGTATAACACAGACAGAATGGATCAGGGTGTACATGTATAACACAGACAGAATGGATCAGGGTGTACATGTATAACACAGACAGAATGGATCAGGGTGTACATGTATAACACAGACAGAATGGATCAGGGTGTACATGTATAACACAGACAGAATGGATCAGGGTGAACATGTATAACACAGACAGAATGGATCAGGGTGTACATGTATAACACAGACAGAATGGATCAGGGTGGATATGGACATCTGGGCATTTCCCCCACGAGCCAATAACAGGAAGGGGAAATTCTCTCGGCCATAAATGGACCAAATAGTTGTTTTTTTCTGATGTTTTTATGTTGAAGGCTGCAAGCACCTACTCTATAGTCCTCATCGAGGCCAGGACTTCAATAAAAGAGAAGAAAAGTGTCCGGTGTTTGTTTGCAAGAAAGAGAGGTTGAAGCGAGCCCAGTAGCTCTAGTTTGAGTGAGACAGAAAGTAAGACCAGCATCCCGACACGGAGAGTGTAAGATGGATCCGGCCACCACTTGAACGCCCCTAAGTCAGGACGGTAGTACCACCCTGGGCGGTTGCTGTCTACAACCTACTACCTAAAATTGTTTTCATTCTATGTGTCAGGGAACTATATTTTATACCAAATGCTAATCTATAAACGTTAAACACGTGCTGTTTTCATTTTAGATTTTCAGGTCGTTGCGTTTGTCAACTTTATGCATTTACTCCCACGTTAACCTTCACTGAGTGATGAGGTTATGTACGGGTTAATGCACAGCTATGATTGCTGGTTCACTCTGAAGTTGCACCCTCCTACAAATGCCCCAGGTGTCCAGGTGCACGTGTGACCAGGTATAGGTATACACATTCGTGGACAAAAATATTGACACGCTTGCACTTTTTTTCAAATAACTCACAATTTTCTCGAAAAATAAGTTGAAATGGACGAAAGTATTTGGTGTCCACAATTCTTTATTTCACTGTTAATATTACAGAACCTTTGTTTTTGATTCAGAACTTAATATTTTAAATCAGAAAATAATAAGAAATGGCATTGACCAAATTATTGACACCCAGGACTTAATATGTGGTAGCACACACAGCCTTTGGACAAAATAATGCATTCAAGCACTTCCTATATCGTATTGAAGGAGCTGTGCTCCAACTCGAATCGAAAGAATGGACGCGACAAAAAGCTGGAATTCGTCCGAGTTTCTTTATTGCATCAAATCAACTCGGGTACTCTGAAAAGCCCGTTTATCGGGCAGCATTATATACAAGCACTCGAATATCTCATGCCGGAGCGTTTGCCCTTAAAAGGCGCGACTGGGCGTGTCCGGGAGACCTGGGCGAGTCTGGACATGCCCGGGAACGGCGAGACTGGGTGTCGCCGGACGGGCCGGGCGTGCCTGGACATGCCCGGGAACGGCGAGACTGGGTGTCGCCGGACGGGCCAGGCGAGCCCGGGAAAGGCGAGACTGAGTGTCGCCGGACGGGCCGGGCGTGCCTGGACATGCCCGGGAACGGCGAGACTGGGTGTCGCCGGACGGGCCGGGCGAGCCCGGGAAAGGCGAGACTGAGCGTCTCCGGGCGGTCTGGGCGAGCCCGGCACAGCGATCGCTCCGTGGTTGCGTCCTCGGCAGGTGTAAGGCGATTGTGTATGTTCAGCGGCAACCGCTACAGTATGGCAGATAGGTGCAGGAATTGTGCCTTTGATGATACAAGCGTGGCATTTGGCACACAGTCAGAGTATGTCCTAAGAAAGATATTTGGCGACAGGGCCTTCGCAGATTTGTCCTTTTTTGAAAAATGACCGCCATTGTTGTCACAGGACAAGTCTGTGATGGCCCTGAAGCCAAATATCTTCCTTAGGGCATACTCTAACTGTGTGCCAACTCTCGTGCTTTTATCATCAAAGGCACAATTCTCCCAAATATTTCACCTATCTGCCGTACTAATAGCCATGCATGAGCTTCCTCCACCTCCCTACTGGCAGTTTGCCCACTCTTCTTGTGCAAACTGCTCCAGTTCTCCCAGATTTGAAGGGTGCCTTCTCCCAACTGCTGTTTTAACATCTCCCCACAGGTGTTCAATGGGATTTAGATCTGGACTCATTGCTGGCCACTTCAGAACAGTCCAGCGTTTAGTCTTGAACCATTCCTGGGTGCTTTTTGAAGTGTATTTGGGGTCATTGTCCTGCTGCAAGACCCATGACCTTCGACGGAGACCCAGCTTTCTGACACTGGGTTGAACATTTCGCTCCAAAATGCCTTTGTAATCTCCTCATTTCATGATGCCATGCACACATCCAATGCACCGAGTGCCAGAGGCAGCACAGCAACCCCAAAACATCACTGAACCTCCTCCATGTTTGACTGTAGGGAAGGTGTTCTTTTCTTTGAAGGCTTCATTTTGTTTTCTGTAAACATAGAGATGATGTGCTTTACCACAAAGCTCTAATTTGGTCTCATCTATCCACTGGACATTCTCCCAGCAAGATTTTGGCTTGTGCAGGTGTGTTTTGGCAAACTCCAGTCAGGATTTCTCAGCAGTGGGGTCCTCCTGGGTCTTCCTACCATAGAACCCCCTTTCATTGAGTTGGTGACGGATGGTGCGAGTTGAAAATGTCGTACTTTGTGTCTGAAGGTCAGCTTGAAGCTGTTTGGCAGTTGATCGCGGTGCTTTCTCCACCATTCAAACAATCCTTCGCTGAAACCTTCGATCAAGTTTTATCTTGTGGCCACGTCTAGCTAGGGAGGTTCGATACAGTGCTATGGGCCTTAAACTTCCTGATAACATTGCGTACGGTGGACACAGAAACATCAAGGTCTCTGGAGATGGACTTGTAGCCTTGAGATTGTCCATGCTTGGATAGAATCTTGTGTCTGACCTCCTCAGACAATTATCTGGTTTTCTTTCTTTTCTCAATGCTCATTGCTGTCTGTACACACAGTGACGCAAAAGAGAAGAATGACTCCTTTTCTCTAATCAACTGGTTGAATGAGTGATTTTTATATTGCGGGCACCTGCATATCACCACAGGAGAGTTCAATTCCAAAGTAAAGGAGAATCACCTGTTTGAAATCTAATTATTTCTAACAACTTGTAAAAGGTGCCAATAATATTGTCCGGGCCATTTTAGGATTTCTTTGTGGAATAAGCTAAGATTTAGACATTTTTCAGCTTTTTATCTTGCCAAAACGAAGTTTTTGCAAGATGTATTAGTCTGCTTGTATGTTTGTTATCTTGCCAAAACGAAGTTTTTGCAAGATGTATTAGTCAGCTTGTATGTTTGTTTTTTTGTTTGTTTTTTTGTTTTTTTGTTTTTTTGTTTTTTTGTTTGTGGTTAATCATTTTTTTTCCACGTTTAGATCACTCTGTAGACCACAGTTATTATTGGAAACTCCTGTAACTTCGCATATCAGAGTCCTATAGAGATACCCTTCAGCACACAAAATTTTGAAGGTCAAGGTCAAAGGTCAAGGTCACTTTGTGGTCAATCATGGAGGTCGACGAAACCCTTATTTTTTGAGTAACTTTGATCGGATCGTCTCCAAACTTCATGGGAATCTAGTATATGGTCCGGCGCTCAGCTGATTAGTTTTTGGTGGCGATCGGCCTTGACCTTCATGGTTAGCGCTGGAGGTCGAAAATTATTGACCCCAAGGTCAAATTACGAAACCCTTATTTTTTGAGTAACTTTGATCTTATGATCTCCAAACTTGGTGGGTATATAGGGTGTGGTATGGCGCTCAGTTGATTAGTTTTTGGTGTCGATCGGCCTTGACCTTCAAGGTCATTTTGAAGGTCATTCAATTTTGACCAAAAGGTAAAATTTTCAAGTTTCAGTTACCATATCGAGTCATTGGAAACTCCTGTAACTTCGCATATCAGAGTCCTATAGAGATACCCTTCAGCACACAAAATTTTGAAGGTCAAGGTCAAAGGTCAAGGTCACTTTGTGGTCAATCATGGAGGTCGACGAAACCCTTATTTTTTGAGTAACTTTGATCGGATCGTCTCCAATCTTCATGGGAATCTAGTATATGGTCTGGCGCTCAGCTGATTAGTTTTTGGTGGCGATCGGCCTTGACCTTCATGGTTAGCGCTGGAGGTCGAAAATTATTGACCCCAAGGTCAAATTACGAAACCCTTATTTTTTGAGTAACTTTGATCTTATGATCTCCAAACTTGGTGGGTATATAGGGTGTGGTATGGCGCTCAGTTGATTAGTTTTTGGTGTCGATCGGCCTTGACCTTCAAGGTCATTTTGAAGGTCATTCAATTTTGACCAAAAGGTAAAATTTTCAAGTTTCAGTTACCATATCGAGTAGTACCTCAAATTGAAGCCCTTGTTGAGTGCTTTCCAAACATATAATTGGCAAGATACGGTTCACCCTGTGGGTGACATATGTTTATTATCTTGCCAAAACGAAGTTTTTGCAAGATGTATTAGTCAGCTTGTATGTTTGTTTTTTTGTTTGTTTTTTTTTTTGTTTTTTTGTTTGTGGTTAATCATTTTTTTTCCACGTTTAGATCACTCTGTAGACCACAGTTATTATTGGAAACTCCTGTAACTTCGCATATCAGAGTCCTATAGAGATACCCTTCAGCACACAAAATTTTGAAGGTCAAGGTCAAAGGTCAAGGTCACTTTGTGGTCAATCATGGAGGTGGACGAAACCCTTATTTTTTGAGTAACTTTGATCGGATCGTCTCCAAACTTCATGGGAATCTAGTATATGGTCCGGCGCTCAGCTGATTAGTTTTTGGTGGCGATCGGCCTTGACCTTCATGGTTAGCGCTGGAGGTCGAAAATTATTGACCCCAAGGTCAAATGTTGAAACCCTTATTTTTTGAGTAACTTTGATCGGATCGTCTCCAAACTTCATGGGAATCTAGTATATGGTCCGGCGCTCAGCTGATTAGTTTTTGGTGGCGATCGGCCTTGACCTTCATGGTTAGCGCTGGAGGTCGAAAATTATTGACCCCAAGGTCAAATGTTGAAATCGTAGGTACCATATCTTCGCATATCTTCGCATGTAACTTCGCATATCAGAGTCCTATAGAGATACCCTTCAGCACACAAAATTTTGAAGGTCAAGGTCAAAGGTCAAGGTCACTTTGTGGTCAATCATGGAGGTCGACGAAACCCTTATTTTTTGAGTAACTTTGATCGGATCGTCTCCAAACTTCATGGGAATCTAGTATATGGTCCAGCGCTCAGCTGATTAGTTTTTGGTGGCGATCGGCCTTGACCTTCATGGTTAGCGCTGGAGGTCGAAAATTATTGACCCCAAGGTCAAATGTTGAAACCCTTATTTTTTGAGTAACTTTGATCGGATCGTCTCCAAACTTCATGGGAATCTAGTATATGGTCCGGCGCTCAGCTGATTAGTTTTTGGTGGCGATCGGCCTTGACCTTCATGGTTAGTGCTGGAGGTCGAAAATTATTGACCCCAAGGTCAAATGTTGAAATCGTAGGTACCATATCTTCGCATATCTTCGCATGTAACTTCGCATATCAGAGTCCTATAGAGATACCCTTCAGCACACAAAATTTTGAAGGTCAAGGTCAAAGGTCAAGGTCACTTTGTGGTCAATCATGGAGGTGGACGAAACCCTTATTTTTTGAGTAACTTTGATCGGATCGTCTCCAAACTTCATGGGAATCTAGTATATGGTCCGGCGCTCAGCTGATTAGTTTTTGGTGGCGATCGGCCTTGACCTTCATGGTTAGCGCTGGAGGTCGAAAATTATTGACCCCAAGGTCAAATGTTGAAACCCTTATTTTTTGAGTAACTTTGATCGGATCGTCTCCAAACTTCATGGGAATCTAGTATATGGTCCGGCGCTCAGCTGATTAGTTTTTGGTGGCGATCGGCCTTGACCTTCATGGTTAGCGCTGGAGGTCGAAAATTATTGACCCCAAGGTCAAATTTTGAAATCGTAGGTACCATATCGAGTAATACCTCATATGAATGCCCTTGATGAGTGCTTCCCAGATCTGTAAACAGTTTGACGCTATGACGTCATTTGATGACGTCATGACGAAAAAACGGAATTTTCATGAAAAAATTATTTCCTCAGTTCTCATCAAAATCTTTCAATATTTCATGTGCGTTGGTCATGAAGACATACTATTCACCATACGAAATTATTAAGGTCAAGGTCAAATGGCAAGATACGGTTCACCCTGTGGGTGACATATGTTCATCTTTTTTTTTTCACGTTTAGATCACTCTGTAGACCACAGTTATTATTGGAAACTCCTGTAACTTCGCATATCAGAGTCCTATAGAGATACCCTTCAGCACACAAAATTTTGAAGGTCAAGGTCAAAGGTCAAGGTCACTTTGTGGTCAATCATGGAGGTCGACGAAACACTAATTTTTTGAGTAACTTTGATCGGATCGTCTCCAAACTTCATGGGAATCTAGTATATGGTCCGGCGCTCAGCTGATTAGTTTTTGGTGGCGATCGGCCTTGACCTTCATGGTTAGCGCTGGAGGTCGAAAATTATTGACCCCAAGGTCAAATTTTGAAATCGTAGGTACCATATCGAGTAATACCTCATATGAATGCCCTTGATGAGTGCTTCCCAGATCTGTAAACAGTTTGACGCTATGACGTCATTTGATGACGTCATGACGAAAAAACGGAATTTTCACATTTTGGCAAGATACGGTTCACCCTGTGGGTGACATATTTTTATTTGTTTGTTTTTTTGTTTTTTTGTTTGTGGTTAATCTTTTTTTTTTCACGTTTAGATCACTCTGTAGACCACAGTTATTATTGGAAACTCCTGTAACTTCGCATATCAGAGTCCTATAGAGATACCCTTCAGCACACAAAATTTTGAAGGTCAAGGTCAAAGGTCAAGGTCACTTTGCGGTCAATCATGGAGGTCAACGAAACCCTTATTTTTTGAGTAACTTTGATCTTATGATCTCCAAACTTGGTGGGTATATAGGGTGTGGTATGGCGCTCAGCTGATTAGTTTTTGGTGTCGATCGGCCTTGACCTTCAAGGTCATTTTGTTATCTTGCCAAAACGAAGTTTTTGCAAGATGTATTAGTCAGCTTGTATGTTTGTTTTTTTGTTTGTTTTTTTTTTTGTTTTTTTGTTTGTGGTTAATCATTTTTTTTCACGTTTAGATCACTCTGTAGACCACAGTTATTATTGGAAACTCCTGTAACTTCGCATATCAGAGTCCTATAGAGATACCCTTCAGCACACAAAATTTTGAAGGTCAAGGTCAAAGGTCAAGGTCACTTTGTGGTCAATCATGGAGGTCGACGAAACCCTTATTTTTTGAGTAACTTTGATCGGATCGTCTCCAAACTTCATGGGAATCTAGTATATGGTCCGGCGCTCAGCTGATTAGTTTTTGGTGGCGATCGGCCTTGACCTTCATGGTTAGCGCTGGAGGTCGAAAATTATTGACCCCAAGGTCAAATGTTGAAACCCTTATTTTTTGAGTAACTTTGATCGGATCGTCTCCAAACTTCATGGGAATCTAGTATATGGTCCGGCGCTCAGCTGATTAGTTTTTGGTGGCGATCGGCCTTGACCTTCATGGTTAGCGCTGGAGGTCGAAAATTATTGACCCCAAGGTCAAATGTTTAAATCGTAGGTACCATATCTTCGCATATCTTCGCATATAACTTCGCATATCAGAGTCCTATAGAGATACCCTTCAGCACACAAAATTTTGAAGGTCAAGGTCAAAGGTCAAGGTCACTTTGTGGTCAATCATGGAGGTCGACGAAACCCTTATTTTTTGAGTAACTTTGATCGGATCGTCTCCAAACTTCATGGGAATCTAGTATATGGTCCGGCGCTCAGCTGATTAGTTTTTGGTGGCGATCGGCCTTGACCTTCATGGTTAGCGCTGGAGGTCGAAAATTATTGACCCCAAGGTCAAATGTTGAAATCCTTATTTTTTGAGTAACTTTGATCGGATCGTCTCCAAACTTCATGGGAATCTAGTATATGGTCCGGCGCTCAGCTGATTAGTTTTTGGTGGCGATCGGCCTTGACCTTCATGGTTAGTGCTGGAGGTCGAAAATTATTGACCCCAAGGTCAAATTTTGAAATCGTAGGTACCATATCGAGTAATACCTCATATGAATGCCCTTGATGAGTGCTTCCCAGATCTGTAAACAGTTTGACGCTATGACGTCATTTGATGACGTCATGACGAAAAAACGGAATTTTCATGAAAAACTTATTTCCTCAGTTCTCATCAAAATCTTTCAATATTTCATGTGCGTTGGTCATGAAGACATACTATTCACCATACGAAATTATTAAGGTCAAGGTCAAAGGTCAAGGTCACTTTGCGGTCAATCATGGAGGTCAACGAAACCCTTATTTTTTGAGTAACTTTGATCTTATGATCTCCAAACTTGGTGGGTATATAGGGTGTGGTATGGCGCTCAGTTGATTAGTTTTTGGTGTCGATCGGCCTTGACCTTCAAGGTCATTTTGAAGGTCATTCAATTTTGACCAAAAGGTAAAATTTTCAAGTTTCAGTTACCATATCGAGTAGTACCTCAAATTGAAGCCCTTGTTGAGTGCTTTCCAAACATTGGCAAGATACGGTTCACCCTGTGGGTGAGTTTTATTTTTTTGTTTTTTTGTTTTTTTGTTTGTGGTTAATCATTTTTTTTCACGTTTAGATCACTCTGTAGACCACAGTTATTATTGGAAACTCCTGTAACTTCGCATATCAGAGTCCTATAGAGATACCCTTCAGCACACAAAATTTTGAAGGTCAAGGTCAAAGGTCAAGGTCACTTTGCGGTCAATCATGGAGGTCAACGAAACCCTTATTTTTTGAGTAACTTTGATCGGATCGTCTCCAAACTTCATGGGAATCTAGTATATGGTCCGGTGCTCAGCTGATTAGTTTTTGGTGGCGATCGGCCTTGACCTTCATGGTTAGCGCTGGAGGTCGAAAATTATTGACCCCAAGGTCAAATTTTGAAATCGTAGGTACCATATCGAGTAATACCTCATATGAATGCCCTTGATGAGTGCTTCCCAGATCTGTAAACAGTTTGACGCTATGACGTCATTTGATGACGTCATGACGAAAAAACGGAATTTTCATGAAAAAATTATTTCCTCAGTTCTCATCAAAATCTTTCAATATTTCATGTGCGTTGGTCATGAAGACATACTATTCACCATACGAAATTATTAAGGTCAAGGTCAAATGGCAAGATACGGTTCACCCTGTGGGTGACATATGTTCATTTTTTGTTTTGTTCCACTGCAAACCAAAGAAATACATTTGTGGATACCAAAATATTTTCTGATTTCAACAATTTTCTGGAAGAAATAGTACATTAGTTGAAGAAAGTGTAAGGGTGCCAATATTTTCGGCCATGACTGTATTTTAGCGGCACTGCCAAAAATCTAGTTGTTAGATCGGAGGCCCCCTTTACCCCTTTACCCCTTTACCCCTTGCTTGCTGTCTTTTAATGTTGGGTATTTGTTCTCCTCGGATCCTTTGTCCTCATTTCCCCCATTTGTGGCTTGGTATCCAGCATGTGATGGTTAGTAATACTTAGCATGTTTTTGTTTTTTTCATTAAAATGAATCTTGTCACGTGCAGAATGCTAAATACGAAGTCCCCAATGTCAAAGTAGTCTCTTGCTGTGAGCACAAAATGGAAATGATTGTCACGATTGAAGCGAGTTGTGCACCAAGTCTGCATTTGCGTGTAAACGATTTATCCACTGCACGATATATCATGGTACTAACATTTCATTACCACGGCATGCAGCCTGTTTGTTGGCATGCTGGCGAATGAATTAAATTATAACACAAATTGAATGAATGTTAAATGAAAATGGTCTGTACGATTTGTGAAAGGGCTGAAACTGCTATTTTGTGCTGTGCTCTTCCCTTATCATGATTTTCGAGGTGGACTGCAGGTGTGTGTGTGTGTGTGTGTGTGTGTGTGTGTGTGTGTGTGTGTGTGTGTGTGTGTGTGTGTGTGTGTGTGTGTGTGTGTGTGTATGTCTTTCTGTGTGTGTGTGTATGTGTGCGTGTGTATGTGTGCGTGTGTGTGTGTGTGTGTGTATATGTCTTTCTGTGTCTGTCTGTGTGTGTGTGTGTGTGTGTGTGTGTGTGTGTGTGTGTGTGTGTGTGTGTGTGTGTGTGTGTGTGTGTGTGTGTGTGTGTGTGTGTGTATGTCTTTCTGTGTCTTTAATGATGAATGTTTAATGATAATTTTTTTCGAATTTGGTGAAAAGCCCCTGTTGTATTGTTGTATCGTATTTATTTGTTCTTGATGCACACTTTGCATTTGTTATGTAAATATCGGGGGAAGGCAGAGAGAGGTGCGGGTCAGGTTGGTTGACACACACACACTGAATTGTGAAAATGTATGGATTTATAAAAGGAAGGAAGGATTGGAAGATGGAAAACAAAATGAGAATGCAGGGGAGTGCATTAGGAGAGGAAAGAGAAGAGAAAGGAGTGGAGTTTGGGAAAAGACACATGCAAGAAGGAATGGGGGTGTGGGGGGGGGGGGGGGGGTAGAGGTGGAGAGTATGAGAAGGGAAGAGAAAAGGTGTGTACCTGGCATACTTGGGGTGGGGTGTTTGAACATTTATCCGTTTTACATATGTAATAAATATATGGCCCCTTTCATTATACCACAAGGCCCTACTTTTAATAGCCAATTATATGTGATCTTTTACAAATGTTAAAAGGTCAAAGTTTTCTTTGACCTCTCACAGCTGCAGGGAAATGATTCACTTCACCTTCACGCGCTACCTGTATACACGGCGTATTCCCACCTTTATGTAAACTGGAAGTATAATAATACTAACCTCCTCCCACGGCAGGGGGGCGAGGGGGTTAGTATTGTTGTACTTAATTATTGCCAATTAATGTCATTCAAATTACTTATTGCCAATCAATATTATTATTATGCTATTGTCATTATTTTTGTTTATTACCCGCGCCAGAGGAGAGATCATTGCATTTGGGTACGCTTGTTTGTCCTGTTTGTCTGTCTGTTGGTTTGTCTGTCTGTTGGTTTGTCTGTCTGTCTGTTGGTTTGTTTGTTTGTTGGTTTGTCTGTCTATTGGTTTGTCTGTCTGTTGGTTTGTCTGTCTTTTGGTCCATACAGAATGTGAGTATGTGTATTAATTATATTGGACCCTTTAGAACCCTAAAACAATAAAGACCCCCTCAGACCTCGATAAGACTCTTTAAGACCCCAAAAACCCTCAAGACCTTTTAGACCCTTTAGAACCCTAAGATCCTTTAGAACCATAAGACCCTTTATGTGATGGTAAATCCTGACACACAGGGATCTTAGATCCCTTCTAAGACCCTTTATAACCCTAAGACCCTTTATAACCCTAAGACCCTTTATAACCCAAAGACCCTTTATAACCCTAAGACCCTTTAGAACCCGAAGACCCTTTAGAACCCTAAGACCCTTTAGAACCCTAAGACCCTTTAGAACCCTAAGACCCTTTAGAACCCTAAGACCCTTTATAACCCAAAGACCCTTTATAACCCTAAGACCCTTTAGAACCCGAAGACCCTTTAGAACCCTAAGACCCTTTAGAACCCTAAGACCCTTTAGAACACTAAGACCCTTTAGAACACCAAGACCCTTAATACCTTTTTTTTTTCTTTTTTTTCTTTTTTTTTGAAGATCGAGGCTCGTTTAAGAGATCTACTCTGTAGACCATCAATCACATCAATCACAAAAAATGTCTACCCTGTAGACCCTATTACACCTTTTAGAACCCTTAGATCTATAAGACCGTTTGATCTTCTTAGACCCTTTAGAAGACCGATGATCCTTGGAGTCCTTTCTACCGTTTAGACTTTTCGACCTTTACACCTTTCAGACTTTTAATACCCTGTAGACTCCTTCGACCTTTAGATCCCTTCAGACAATTCTGACCCTTTAGACATTGAATTACACCCTTTAGACCCCTTCAACCTTTGAAGACCCTTTCGACCCTTTAGAGTTTAGACCATTTTGACCTATTTAGACCTTTTCAGACCTTTCGACATTTTGATCTTCACCTTCAGTCTAAAATTGCGTCGGCCCTGCCTTTGAAACCCTGGGCGGATTTGGGGGGGGGGGGGGGGGGAGTGGAGGAGAGCGAGGGTGGATGACGTGCGAGGTGGACTAGGTAGATACAACCTTTGTCTCTCCCCCCTGCCAAGTTTGGTTGGGAATGGGATTGGATAAGTAATGACTGAATGCATCGGCCACAGACATGCAGACATCCAGACAGACAAACACCCAATTGCTTATTTTAGTATGACTAACACATTACTGTGGGGTGGTTCAGGTTGCATCACCCCCTATAGTGATACACATACATACACACACACACACACACACACACACACACACACACACACACACACACACACACACACACACACACACACACACACACACCTGTGAGCAACCTTACACGTGCAGGTCTGATAACTCCTCTGCTATCCTTTCCCTTCCCACTGCCAAAGCCTCAACCTAGAGTCCCCATATATAGAGTCAGGACAACTTGCATCACACAGGACACCTTACCATTTTGTTTCCAGAGTGCGGCACACCGAACCTGTTTCCATTGTGTGTGAAGCGTAATTTGTCCGTTTTCTCATTGACCTGTCTTTCTCTGTGCCCAAAAGGGAGATTATATATTTAAATGATTTCTTTTCGTTCTTCCAAAGTGTAAGAATACGCATACAATCAGGCAGGATCGATTTAACATGCCAGTAAAGGTTCACACTGATTGCCTAATTTTATGTGTACAGAGCGAGTGAGTGGAAGAAGCACACAGGTGGTGACAGAATGAAGAAATTTGAAAGAATTAGAAGGAAAGTGAAAGAGAGAAATGGAGGCACACCATCCAAGCTGAATGTGCACACCTTCAAGACAATGGAGAATTAGAAAAGATAACAATTGTGAAAGGAAAAATGAGAAAGAGCTTGAGTTGAGTGATTGAGTGCTCTGCTTCAAGGCAGGCTTTGGCTGCTTGGCAAAGGTGATACTGGGTGGTTTGCCATTGCCTTCCCAGCAGTGACTCGTGGCAGGAATTTGTAATTTTGCCAGGATGCCGGTGATGACTCGCCTACACTTGGCGAAGGACACCGTGGGATCTTTAAAATCCACCAACTAATGCCAGCAGACGGGACACCTGGCTTGACCTCCATCCGAGGGACAGTACACACATTGATGAATCACCCTGCCTGTAAAGCACCGGTATGACGTCACTGTGTCTATCTATCCTTGCCTTGTGCGGTGCTGCGTGCAGCGGTAAGTAGAGGTAATAAAAAAACACATGGACACTGCTGGGACTTCCAGGAAAGAAGTCGGTATTTCAGAAAAGTGGATCTGGGGTGAATTAATGTGGGTAGAAAAGATCAAGGTAAGAGATGGTGAACAGCTGTTTTAAAGACCTGGAGGGAGGAGTGGGATTGAAGAGAGTGAGGGCGTTTGTTCCAGAGGTGGGAGAAAAGAGGAATGAAGGAGTGAAGGTGAGCAGAGTCTTGATTTTGGCAGTTTCACGAGAAGAGGGTTGCTGGCAGATCTTGTGCGACCTGTCGGAATATTTGGGAGACAGAGCATAGAGAGAGCTGGGGGAGCGAGGCCGGAGAGGAGTCGGTAGAAGACGGAAAGACCACCAACTTGCCTGCGGTGAGTGAGTGAAAGGCCCTCAGAGTTAGCTTCATCGCGGGAGATTCCAATGATTCTGAAAGCTTTGGTTTCAACAGCGTGAAGCCGAGCTAGGTGTGAGGCAGGAGCACAAGCCCAGAGAGGAGAACAGTATTCCATTGAGCTGCGGATGAAAGCCTTGTATGTGGTGAGGAGCTCAGGTGTGCCAAGGAAGGACTTCGCACGACGGAGGATGGAGAGGATTTTCCAGAGAGTCGGAGAGATCATTGATGAAGACCAGAAAAAGCACAGGGCCCAGAACACTGCCTTGGGGAACTCCAGCCTAAACAGGAAGGGGAGATGAGAGAAATCCATTCAGGGCCACACATTGACTACGACCAGAGAGGAAGTCCGCAAGCCATGCGTGGAGATTTCCATGGATACTATAGGAGGAGAGTTTGGTGAGCAGAGCGGGGTGCCAGACCGTATCGAAGGCACGTGATATGTCAAGGGAGACAGCTGTGATTTCCTGTTTGGCATTGAGGACCTCCATCCATTGTTGAGACAGCAGAAGCAGCATGTCCAGAGTAGAGTGGCCTGGTCTGAATCCAAATTGATGATCAGAGATCAAGCCATTGGCGAAGAGGAAGGATTTGATATCCGAAGCAATGATGGATTCCCTGAGCCCTGACAAGACGCTCCCAGGATTTGGAAGAGGGAGAGATATTGTTTCCTTCCAAAGCCTGGTGTTGGCTTAGCGGTTAGGGTGCCGGCTTGGGATCCTGGGTTCGAATCCCGGTCGATCGCTGAATTAACGCCAGGGGGTTGACTCAGCCTGTCATCCTTCCGAGGTTGGCAAATTGAGTACCAGCTTGCTGGGATGAATGATCACGGTGTGTACCCCGATTTAGAATAGGTACACCGTATCCCTGCGCATCGTAAGAGCGTGACCAAGGGTTGGCGTCAGGAAGGGCATCCGGCCATAAAAACATTGCCTCAAACAGGGAACCATGATTGTCATGGGGCCCGCAAGGCTAACCCCCGCTCTAGCGGGGAAAATGGCGTTAAAACGATCATTCATTCATTCATTGACTCTGAGGATGCTGTGAAGAGAAACAGGTTGAGATGGTTTGGTCACGTGTTGAGGAAGGATGAACGTGGCTGGTTGAGAAGAGTGATGTAAATGAATGTAGAAGGAAGTAGTGGACAGGGAAGACCAAGAAAGACCGAGAAAGAAAGAACAGAGAGAGGGAGTGAAAGAGCGGAAGAACAGGATTTTAGGACCCGTGGGCTGATGCGGTCAGGTCCAGTTGCAGAATCAGAGTCGAGGGTTGACAGAAACTTTTCCACCTTGTCAGGAGGAAAGGACCCAGAGTCCAGGAGCAGCTGGGTACGACTGGGTACGGTGCGTACAGAGAGGGATGGGTTTGGGACACAAGATTTAAAGGCAAACACAGAGTTGAGGCATTCAGCTTTTTCACGTGCGGAGTCAGCCGTGTGGCCGTTTGAGGTGAGGGAGGGGATGGAGGGGGAACAAACACCAAAAACAGATTTGACCAGACGCCACCAGGATTTGGAAGAGGGAGACAGATAAGAGAGTTCGGTCCTGAGAATGGAGAGAGATTGTTTCCTGGCTCTCCTGAGGGTGGACACCCACTTGTTCCTGGACTTTTTGAAAGGAAATGAGATTGCCTTCCATTGAATTTGCCTTCCAGGAGGCAAAGGCAAGTTGTTTCAGGGCAACTGTCTCACCACATGATTCCGTGTACCATGGACGGGAGGAAGGGTATGACAACTAAAGACGAGATGGGATAAATCTGTGCATGAGAGAGAGCAGTTTACTTTGGAAGAATTCCCAGGATGAGTTGATGTCAGAGGCAGTAGAGAGGGGGGAGACCAGTCCAGATGATTGGTGGCTACTTGAAGACCGTGCCAGTAGGCCTGAGTAAAATGCCAGACTCATCGACGATGAGGAGGCTCTCTGAGAATGGTCAGAGAGATGTCCACTTTAACAAGCACATGATCAGATGAGCCGATTGGAGCATAAGGAGAGCAGCAGACATTTGCAGGGATGTTTGTCATAACCAAGTCCAGAAGAGAAGATGCTCTGTTGACTGAGATCCGGGTCGGGAAATTTACAGATTGTGTCAGTCCCAGTGAGTCGCAGAAGTCCTTTGCTGAAGTACCATGGCTGGTGAGAGAGGTACCCACACCCAGCCAGCTGGCCTGATGACAGTTGAAGTCACCCCATATGAGGAAGAGAGAGTTGGGATGAGTGGATAGAAGTTGGTCCATGTTGTCAGACAGCGAAATGTAAGTGGAGTCATCACTGTTTGGTGGACGGTACAAAACACATATGAACAAAAGGTGGGAGCGGAGAGGAAGCCGTAGCCAGAGGTACTCCTGGGGGTCGGATGGAGAGAGGACAGTGCAAGGAGAGTGAGGAAGAGAGTCTTTGATAAAGATAGCAACCCCACCACCAGGGCGAGGCTCATTTCTATCATACCGGAGGAAGGAGTAACCAGGGAGAGATATTAAGGAATCAGAGACATCTTGAAGGAGGAACGTTTCTGTTAAGCAGAGTAAGTCTGATTTCATTGTGGCGGAATATTCAGTTTCAAAACATGGAAATGGCAGAATATTCAACGCTTTCTGCCCCTTTATCCTGCTATCACTGACTTCACAAAAACCCGCCACAGTTGCCTGTCCAATCCAACTCACAATTTTAAGAGAAAATGGTCGGAAATAATTGGAAGGATCTGCGTAATGTCCACCGTAAAAGCCCTGCTTTTTGATTGCCACATCGTTATTTGGGCAGTGTATAGACAACAGACCGCTGCCTCGATCGCTGAGACCTATCTCCACAAGGCCCATGACATCTATTGGCTCAAAATCCTTTTAACTGTTGCTCTGGTCAGTTTACCCTGAAGGGCCAACGTATGGAGAGGGCATGGCGATTGTGAACATGAAAGCTCCGAAGATGTCTTTGACTTCGCATAGCAGTAAGCACCAACATGGCGGCCGTAGTATAGAAATTGTGGGTGGAGTTCGGTGAATTGGCTAACCAATGGGTGTAACTCAGATCCTTTCATAGTATCGATTATTCACTTCCTCTTGTGTTGTCATGTGGCATTCGATGTGTTGGAAATCGGGAAGTGACAATATCGACTTCACTTTCTTCGGGATATTGATCACAGAGGAATGCATTTCATGAAATGGCAAAAATGGCAAAATAGTTTGGTGGACATTTATGCATCTTCCTTCACGTGCACTTCCTTTGTGTCGAGACGACGAGGAGGTCCTCGCATAAGAATTGTGAAAAAACTGATACCTATGACATGGCAATTGTGAATTTGCATCAAGCTTGTGGAGCCATGTGGAGCCATTGATCCTTAATGTTTCAATCGCCATGGACAAAAGTCATTTGTTTTGTTCGCTCGTTGTGCACCGGCCTACAAGACATCCATATTTGTTATACTATATTGCGATATGACGCCCATTCAGCACCAAATGACGTTCTTCATCCCTAGAAATGCAAACCTCACTTTAATGTTAAAGTACCTTTAAAGCTGTGTGGCTAATTATTCTCAAATTTGCATCTAATTGGCTCCTTCAGTGCACTACATAGTGATATCTCGAACGTTGTGGTTCAAACCCAAGCTCGCTTGCCAGGTGGAGTGATCCCCAGTGGGAAACACCTGACGTGGGAGTTTTAACAGTCACCAACTGCTTTTCAGCCTGATTTTGAGCACATTGCTCCTCCTAAACCAATCAGCTCAAGAAAAGCCTCGAGCAAGCTTTGCAAATGCATCGAGAATGAATGTGAGATGAAGAATAACCCACTTGAGTTTGATTGAAAACTGAAAACTTCTATTTGTGAGTCTTTTAAAATTTCTATATCTGATCATTTGCCTTATGATCCCATGACCCCTGTTTGATATCCTGCAGCCAAATTTTTTTAAATCTTTTTTAAAAAATACATGGTCTAGGCTTGTGTAAGAGCTAGGACACAACAAATCAGAACACACCATAACAAAAGGAACAGCAAGAGAAAGGGGAAACGCTAATAGTAGGGCGGAGGGAGAAGGAGACTGAGACCGACAACCAAGGGATGCAGGTATGATGAGGTTTATGGAAGAACACAAGGGCAAGGGGTGTTCTGATTTGTAAGCCAACAAGATGGATACATAAGTAAAATGTTGGGATACATAAGTAAAATCATTATGCGACTTCATACCATCAGTGGAGAACCGCCAGCAAGGTGTCCCATACAGCTACTGCTGCACCTAACTGGGAGGGATAAGCACCGCCTGCCACACGGTAACATTATCTCTGGTATCCACTCATTATATGGAGTCGACCTGGATGCGGTTGGGAGTTACTAATTAGTATCTGTAATTTGGCGCTCCAACCTAATGAGCGAACGTCATGACGTCATCACCACAACAATGAAGTCGCATAATGACTGATATATAACCGAAAGGTTTTCAGAGTCACAAGTTTATGCAGGACTCACTGCGTTGCCCTGGTGAAGCCCCAAACAAGGGCGAAACCAGGTCGGTAACTGTGAGTTTTGCATACACTTGTGACAGTATCTGAATTTAACATCCATAATGACGCACTGCTCGATGGCCCCTCCGGAGCTTTGCAGGCAATGCGGACATGCGTGGTGATGACGTCATGACATTCGCTCATTAGGTTGGAGCGCCAAATTACAGATACTAATATATTGTTGCGGATATGAGGATGGCATTTTTTTTATTGTATTGTATTGGAAATTGTTGTGTAACATTGTTGGATATGGCCCCTCCTGCCTCCAGAGTTGTGTAAAGATAAAAAGGGCGTCTCGGTAGTTAATTCCATAAACACCACATTGCAGGACACGATAAAACCCTTGTTCAGTAGCTTATATCTTATTATGTGTTTTAGAGTAAGGCCTTGTCTTCCATTAGAATGACACTCCATTGCACCAAGTGAAAGAGATAGATTCCCTTCAATCCCATTCACAAAAACCTCCATTTCCCCCTTTCGTCATTGCCAAGCCTCGATTGGCAATTACATCCCCTCCAAAGCCGCCATTGGCCACGAGGCAGGGTTGGGGAAGAAAGGCGGGTCCCCACCTCGTCAGAGAGGGGAGGAGTGAGTAAGCCCCACTCAACCAACCACAAACAAGGGGTTGGACTTCGAGAGGGTGTGGCAAGAAAGATCAAGGAGGTTCGCAAAGGTTGAGGGGCGGGGCATACATAACCCGCTGCGGGACGTTCCCCAAGCAGATGAGTTCTGAGTCTGAAAAGAGACGACCTTCAGAGAGACAAGTGCGCAAGGAGAGAAAGACGCGTCAGACGATTTGGGAGAAAGAAGGGGAGGACCCAAAAGAGCCCGAGACGTGGAGCGACAACCAGCCCCGGCCGCGTGCAGCGAGATACGCGTGCCGCCGTCGCCCTGCTCGCTCCCAGCCTGACGAGGCCCGGCTTGCTGTGCGCCCTGCCAAGCCTTCCAGCTTGTGGTCCGAGCTGAACATTCCTCCTTCCAGCCAATCCACTCTGCAATTCCCCGCGTGAGTCTGTGTCTTCGTTTGTTCTGTCCTGGGTATTAATTAAGCCTGTTAGGTAAGTTAGTCATTTGCACTGTGTCACCTGCGTCTCATGTCCCCTGTAAATAATCGTGACTGCTCTTTTTGCTTATGTGCGTGTAAACAATAAACCCCGTTACTCTTCTGTACGTCTTCTTCTTCCTCTTTGCATTCGGTCGCTTTAGAGTTTTCCCACATTGAGTAGCTGTGGCGCGATACGGCCAACGTCTGGGTGAATCGGGTGAGTCGGGAAAAAAAACTGTTCGGCCGTGGTTACCTCCGCTCGGTAAAAGTAACATCTAATCCGCGGACCGTAACAAATTGGTGTCGGGGAGTGAGATACGGACCCGAAGCGCGCTTAACGCGCTCAAAATTACGAGCTGCTGGAAATTTGTGTTGTAAAGCAAAACCCGAATTTTGAAATCGCGCCATGGCTGGTCAAGGCGACAGGATGCCGGTGGGTGAGCTAGAGGAGGGGTTAGGAGTAACCCAGGATCAGAGGGACGAAGTAGAGGAGAACATTGGCAATGTGGTTGAGGGGGTATCAGGTGCACAAAATGGCGCTCTCGCGCACGAGGTTTCAGGCGCGCAAAAAGGCGCCTCGCACGAGCGCGCGGTAGCCGAGCCCGCTGTATCAGCGGGCTTTAACATGCAGCCGATTGACATGCAGGCCCTCATTGCGCAGCTACAGGCAGCTGTACAGATGAGTATGGGAGACCAAATTGGAGGTTTGAAACACAGTATGGAGCAAATGGGGAACCGGATGGATGCTCAGAGGGAGCAATTGGGGGTAATGAGGGACGAAGCGAGGGGCACCGGTGAGGGATTATAAAAAAAATTTGAGGGGTTAGACAATGGGATAAAAGAGGTAAAGAATGGGTTAACGGGGGTGGAAAATAGAATGGCTGCCCAGGAGAATCAGTTAGAGGGGGTGAAAAACGGGTTAAGGGGGCTAGAAGATAGAATGGAAGACAAATTGCGGGAGATAGGGGAGCAATCCGCCCGAGAAATTAAACAAATGGGAGAGCAGATAGAGGAGGTGAAAATCGGGGTAGAAACCAAACTGGATGCCCAGAGGGATGAATTGGGACAGATGAGGGCGGCATCTACAAAAGAGAGGGAGGAGATGAAAGAGGAGATACGACGAGGTGTAAGTGAGGAGGTCTCGGGGGTACGCGAGGAGGTAAAGCGAGGTGAAAAGCGTATGGAGAAAGAAGTGAGGAATAATACGGCGAGGTTACAAGGGGGAATAGAGGGTCTGACGAGGGGAGTAGAACAGCTGACAGTGGGACAAAAGGAACTAGTGGACCAAGTGGAAAAGAACACTGCAATAATCGGGGGGTTAAAAGCGACACAAAAAGACATTAAGAACGAATTAATAGCGACACAGAGGCAATGTCAGATGGTACGTGAGGGACTGACAACGAGGTTGGACGAGGTGACAGAAGTAATGGAGACAAAGGACCGAGAGGTGAGGACGCACATAGAGACGGTCAAAATAGCCTTAGAGGACGAACTTGAGGAGACGCACCGGGAAATAAAAGAGGTGAAGCAAAAATTAGAGGAAGTGGAAGAAGAGGTGAGTGAAATTAAGAAGAGACGGACAGAAACTAAAAAGGAAATAAAGGAGGAGGTAATGGAATTGGTACAAGGTCTGTGCTCAAATCGTGATGATGTGCTCGCTAACCAAATAAAGAGTTTGCAGGTGGCGAAGGAGGTGCGGAGACGAGGTGCCAAGGTGAGTGGCGATATATTCGGAAATGCATATGATGTGAGGAAAGCTTCAGTCAGCTTGGGGGTTGATTTGGATCCGGGTGTTCGTGAGAGGCCGTTGGTGAAGTGTGCGACAGGTCTGGTGTGCGAAAGAGGAGGTGTGCGAGAATGTCCGACTCTGGGGTGTGTGAGGAAAAGGTGCGCGCCGAGGAGTGAGTGTGCAGTCGAGAGTGAGTCGGTCGTAGCACGTGTGCGAGGGAGCACATGGAAGCGCGGTGTGGTGAGTGTTACGGAGGAAGTAACGGGAGAGTGTGCACAAGAGGATGCGCGAGAAAGGGGTGTAACGGACAGGTGCATGGGGAAAGAGTGCGCTGTCAAGAGTAAGGGAGAATGCACGCCTGTGGTGAGTGTCACAGAGGAAGTAACGGGAGAGTGTGCGCAAGAGGATGCGCGAGAAAGGTGTGTAACGGACAGGTGCATGGGGAAAGAGTGCGCTGGCGAGAGTAAGGGTGAGTGCGCTGTCAAGAGTGGAGGTGAGAGTAGTAAGAGTGACACGGAGCGTGAGTTGGTTGTGACAGGTGAGAGAGGATGTACACCTGGAATGGAAGGATGCACACCTGGAATGGTAGAGCGTGTGTGGGAATGCACACTTGAGTTGGTAGTGAGGCACGTGGTTGGGTGTGCGAGTGAGAGCACACCTGTGATTGTCACAGAGGAGGTGACCGAGGAGGGGGCGCGAAGAGGTGTGTTGGTGAGGTGTGCGAACGACGAATGTGTGCCAAGGTGTTCGGTGGTCAGGTGTGTGACCAAGTCTGTGAGCGGAATGAGTGTACCTGGGTGTGTAAGAAAAGGTGCAATGATGAGGAGCATGGGAACAGCTGGATGTATGAGCAAGGAACGGGCTGCGGGGTGTAAGCATGCAGGTGAGGCATCGACGGTAACCGGGTTAGCGGTTAGAGCGACTTATAGCCGAATCGGGCCCTCGGTGCGTGCCGGGTTTCGCGTGCCGCGAGGACCAGCGGGGATCCGAACCACGGCGGGTTCGAAAGGACCGCCGTACGCGATCCACGCTGGGCATCGCTTTGAACGGCCGCGTCCGTGCTCCACTAGGCGGAGCGGGCAGCCCGATAGGAAGGGTCGTCATGGCGACCCCTTTTTGTTGAGACGTTCCGGCAGGTCGAGATCGGGCCATTGGATGGCTCCGTGCCGAGGTGGTGCGTGGGATCTCGGCCCGGGTAAACCTCCTTCCCTGCACCGAGTGCCGGACGCATCCAGCCGCCGGCACCAAACAACCCGCATTCATTGCTCGGCTTTACGAAGCCGGGCTGTAGAAGTGAATTGGCGCACCGAGAGGCATTAGTAAGTAGACTGTAATGATGAGGATAGTGGTCTGGACCCGAAATTAGAAAAACAAAATTTGACGATTGGCAAAGGATTGGCAGAGTGATGATTGGTAATGGTACAGTGATTGGCAGATGATTGGCAAATTTTTGATTTGTTGGATTTGGACGAGCAAAATTTATAGTGAGAGATCCCCGATGTGGTGGGATGGCAACTCTGTCATCCCTCACAGCGGGGGGCAAAGGAGCACTAGTCTTATGGGGTTTATGGCAGTGAAAACTAGCCCGGGAGGGTTAGGATATATCGTGTGTAGGGCCCTAGAGATTGACATTAGGTAACGTTAAGGTTAGGTAGTGACCGATACCTGTAGTGGGGACGCAGGTAGATTAGTGTGGATGATAATGACGTGGTATGTGCTTAGTTTAAAGGGAAGACTGGGAGCACTAAGTTAGCAGGGCAACAGGTAGTGCAGATGATGCCGTGTGAGTGTTGGAGGTGTATTCAAGTGTATTGAGCAGGGTATGAGTAACTGATTGTGATTGTGAGTAGTAGTGTGATTGCACAGGTGTGCAACTGAACAGGTGTATGGAGCAGTGTTTGAGTGAGTGATGGTGATGTGTATTGTGCTGACCAAATGGTCCAGGAAGGAAGGAGGGTGCAGGTGGCACCAGGTAAGAGTGCACAGGTGTGCAACAACAGGTGTATGGAGAATGGTTGTGTGGAATAAATGGTAGTGTGGAGTATATGGAGTATTGGAATGGATGGTCGTGGAGTGAGTATGATGGAAACTATGGAGTGGAGTGGATGGTGCGAAGGTGTGAATGGGGGAAGAGTGGACCCCCATCACGAATACCCGGGGCGGGTAGTGTAAGTGTTAGGTAGAGGGTATAGGTAAATTGTGGTTGGATATTGGCATCTGTGGTGCGGGTGAAAGAATGGTATTTGGATGGGTGCATTAGTGTTGTGGAAATGGCTGGGCGTGTAGCCTGTTAGTGTGTGTAGTTGGTTTGGGCACTCCACCACTGTGAGGATGTCGGCCAGGTGAGGCCGCAGGTGGGCTCTGGGAGCCGGTAGTTGTTGTGGATGGGGCCCGAGGATCCGGAGGACGGACCCGGGTAGCCCAGTGCCAGAGGGCACCGAGGGGTGACAGAGCCAGGAGGGGCCTTCCCCAGTTAGTTAGGTTAGGGTGAGGAGCTAGGTAAGCTCGGGTGGCAACTACAGTGGTGGAGGTGTGCAGGTGGGTAGACCTGCTGGGAGAGCTACACGTCACAGCCCAGAAATTGTGCAAGGGCACCGGGAGATGAATCGGGGGAGTGAGACCCCAAATTGAGAAGCACCACAGTTTGGTCAATGGGAATTGGTTTTTAGAACCCATAGTGTAAGTTGGCCAATGGATTGGCAGGGAGAGACCCCGGGTAGAGTAAAGTATGTTAAAGTCATTTAGAGGATAGCTAGGATTGAAGTCTCCTCGCACCATCTGCATGCACTCACCTGAGATGACGTACCTCCACACCATGCCATGTTTTGATTATTTTTTAGGTGCAAATGTTTTGGATTGTGAGACGCATCATGACGTGGGTGTGACATTGTGCTTTATGTTCCATCTCTCCCTCCTTATGAGGGTTGATGATGAATTGGTGATAGCAAATTTTGGCTAGAGGGATTATGGTGACGAATTTGGAATAGAAGAAATATGGGGAGACGTGACAGTAGCGACAAATTTGTAAAGGTGTAGATTTTGTAAATATGGGGTAAGGGCAAGGGTAGAGTAGGTGACAGGGGGGTGACGTACGGTAGGGACGAGCTTTCTCATTTCGCTCTCCGTACGCATTTCGCCTTGCATTGCCTTATTGATGTGTACCCTTGTGACCTTACCCCTCGCTCATTTGTCTTCCCCCTTTTGTCTCCCGCATGACCTGTGCGCCATTGGGCGCCGAGGGGAGCGTGCGTGAGTCGGCCATTGTGCGCCCGGAACTCCCAGAACCAGTTGTCTGCATCGATGCACCACATTATGGACCACATGTCTGTGGCCGAGCACCACTTATGGACCCCATGGGTTGGGGCATGGCCCCTCTGCTGGAACCGGCCATGAGGGCCCGAAATCTTGCTGGCGGACCTTGGCCACAGGGCACCGATGCCCCACAGGTGAACCACACGTAGTCGGCCCCTGTGGGCCATAAATAAATACAAACATGGACACGTTGGGTGCATTTTATTGTAATACAAATAGGCCGCCAGCAAAGGAAAAAGACAACTGGAAGAAATAATAATAGCCAGCAGAGGGAGCCAAAGAGAGAGCAAGAGATCACCTGCAGGGTTAGGGGTTGTTGTTTTTATTTTCATTGAACAGTGGTGACTGCACCGATTGGTGCTTGGGGGTGTATTGGTGCGTTTTTGGGTGCTTTCATGATGCGTCGATGCAGAGCAGACTGTCTTCTCTCCCCCCCCCCCCCCCCCCCCAGAAAGAACAATTACAGGTTCTGGGTTACGTTTTGTAAATAAAAGTAGCGTCAATTGTAAATAATGCTCCCCACCGTCAGTGTGTAGTTTGCAGACCATTCCGCAATTCGGTTAGCTGTGGGCGTGAGTCTGTTAGGCAGGGTGCAATGGAGCAGCGGGACATATTTATCTATGTTTTAAAACTGTCGCACTCAGGGTCAGGTTAAAAGTAGATGGAACTACACCTACGTGTCACACTAAATAAAAGTTGTAGGCCCGGGACGTGCCTAAGAGGAGGAGGGTGCAGTGTTGCGGATATGAGGATGGCATTTTTTAAATTGTATTGTATTGGAAATTGTTGTGTAACATTGTTGGATATGGCCCCTCCTGCCTCCAGAGTTGTGTAAAGATAAAAAGGGCATCTCGGTAGTTAATTCCATAAACACCACATTGCAGGACACGATAAAACCCTTGTTCAGTAGCTTATATCTTATTATGTGTTTTAGAGTAAGGCCTTGTCTTCCATTAGAATGACACTCCATTGCACCAAGTGAAAGAGATAGATTCCCTTCATTCCCATCCCCAAAAACCTCCATTTCCCCCTTTCGTCATTGCCAAGCCTCGATTGGCAATTACATCCCCTCCAAAGCCGCCATTGGCCACGAGGCAGGGTTGGGGAAGAAAGGCGGGTCCCCACCTCGTCAGAGAGGGGAGGAGTGAGTAAGCCCCACTCAACCAACCACAAACAAGGGGTTGGACTTCGAGAGGGTGTGGCAAGAAAGATCAAGGAGGTTCGCAAAGGTTGAGGGGCGGGGCATATATAACCCGCTGCGGGACGTTCCCCAAGCAGATGAGTTCTGAGTCTGAAAAGAGACGACCTTCAGAGAGACAAGTGCGCAAGGAGAGAAAGACGCGTCAGACGATTTGGGAGAAAGAAGTGGAGGACCCAAAAGAGCCCGAGACGTGGAGCGACAACCAGCCCCGGCCGCGTGCAGCGAGATACGCGTGCCGCCGTCGCCCTGCTCGCTCCCAGCCTGACGAGGCCCGGCTTGCTGTGCGCCCTGCCAAGCCTTTCAGCTTGTGGTTCGAGCTGAACATTCCTCCTTCCAGCCAATCCACTCTGCAATTCCCCGCGTGAGTCTGTGTCTTCGTTTGTTCTGTCCTGGGTATTAATTAAGCCTGTTAGGTAAGTTAGTCATTTGCACTGTGTCACCTGCGTCTCATGTCCCCTGTAAATAATCGTGACTGCTCTTTTTGCTTATGTGCGTGTAAACAATAAACCCCGTTACTCTTCTGTACATCTTCTTCTTCCTCTTTGCATTCGGTCGCTTTAGAGTTTTCCCACATTGAGTAGCTGTGGCGCGATACGGCCAACGTCTGGGTGAATCGGGTGAGTCATGAAAAAAAACTGTTCGGCCGTGGTTACCTCCGCTCGGTAAAAGTAACATCTAATCCGCGGACCGTAACAATATATATATACATAACCACGGCCACCACTAGCTAATTGTATCATTAGGTAATGAACCCGACACCTCTCATCCTCGGATATTTATCGTGTTCCTCTATTTTCGTGAGTCGGATTTGCATTCAGAGACAGAACAACTATGGTTTACCATTTGTCAATTTCTGCTCTCTCTAAATGCTGAAAATGCTGTTTTAAAAGACTTTCAATTACAGATTTCCTGCTAGTATCGGCAGGTTAAAAGTGCCTGGAGAGCCAAACCGAATCAGTGTAAACACACAGAGCGCATGTTCGAAATGCCTTACTTGGCATTCATACATCATTTCGAAAGTCGTGTATTGGTCTTGCAACGTTCAGTTTGTGACTGTTTGCCTTCCAGAGTGATTTAAGTGCAGACTTGAACTTTGGAACTTCAAATGTTCTGTTCCAGAAGTATAAGGTTTGGGGTTATAGCTTTTCGTGTAAACAGCGCAGCAGGTTATGTCCCAAACCTAAGCCCCCATCCCTACCTGATGTCTTGTCATACCTATGTTTCATGTCCCCCTCTACGATAACTGCTTGTGCACACGTGTGTTTGTGTGCGGTGTTGTCTAATTATTATTTCTTTTGTGACCTTTGGCTCTTGTTCATCAACAGGTTGATGGGCGATGGAAAATGGGGGTTGAGCATGTCAAACCAACAGAGAAGGTGGACGGTGAGCCTGAAATGGAGTTGGGAAAGGAAATCAAATCTGACTTTTCCGGTTCTGAGCCTCAACACGAATGCCATGCATCTCGATTTGCCTTCTCCTTGTTGTTGGAACGTCGCAGCTTGCTCGTTCTCCGTGACGACCTTTATGCCACCTTTTTGCATGGTATCCGTGCTGTGGAGGCAGATGACTTTGAACTGAAGCCGGCTAACCTGGGTTCCAAAACCAGCTCGCCAGGCCAATGCCCAAACCGCAGCACCCGTATCTCTCTAACCTTCCGCAGAGTACCTCACACTCTCCATGCTAGCCTACGACTCAGTCGTTAGTACCTAATATGATGCTGGTTACCATGGTCTCGGAAGAAATGGACGTGGATAGCAAATTGTAAAGGGAAGATTTAAAGGAAAGAGAAATCGTGATGCCGTGAAACTTGTCAATTTATTCCCTCTAATACACAACTGAGCTTTTTGTGATTGTTTTCTTTCAATCTCTAAGAAAGCATAATCGTGGATTGTGATACATGTCAATGTGCATTTATTTTTGTCCGATGACACTCAATTTCTCTGCTGTTGGCGTCTTCAACTAGACCAAACATCTTCATATGAGGGGTGTTCAACATGTATAATAGGAATTTTAGCACCGTGGAACATCGGGTGCTTTTGTTGCTTATTTTAAGCTACCGTGTATACTTTGGATGTGCTATTCGTTTTGTTTAACTGATGGTTTACTTTTGGAGTATAATGTAGAAGTTTACTCCATCATCCTGCTTTGGTTCTGTTTATTTTTGAGCATTGAGATGTCAAAATCTGATGCAAAAGTGACAGGTCCAAGGAGATCCACGAACGTATGGTGGCCAAACGCGGGGAAGGTTTTCTCTCATATTCTATAGAAGTCAAATGGGTTGCTGTCCCTCATTGTGGATGAGAGTCCCTTGAAGAATAACCCATGATATTGGGATGACTGGCAGATGCGACTGACCAACAAGTTGTTACCCAGGTTGCAGCATTAATAATTAAAGACGGCTGTGGTAAGGTCACCAAAATGTTGACAAGGTTGAACTTCTTACCATCATCCATGAACATTTTGGAAGAAACGATTATGGGTCCCCTGAAACCTTGGCACTCACAGTTGACAGCAATGGCTGACATGTTATGAGCATCCGGGTGACTTTATCACACCACTGGGGACTGGTGATAAAAAGGTGGCTTCACCACAGTGTTTCTGAAACCAAATTGGAATCCAGGCAATGGAAGCGCAGTGGATCACCGCACTCCAATCAATTTCACATCCAGCCCTTAGTTGGCAATATCATGGCCTCAATTTTCGGGGGATGCCAAGGAAATCCTGCTGATTGACGGCATTCCTCACAGCGCCAGGCTTGTACAGGAATTGTGGCAGGCCATCAAGGACAAATGCTGAGGGATGTTGACCAATGGTGTGCTCCTCCTTCAAGATAAACCACGCGTGCACGAAGCCCATGTTGCAGAGACTGTTGTTCTTGACTGAGAGTTTGAGCAACTGGGTCAGCACCCGTACAGCCTGGACCTCACACTTATTGATTATAATCCGATTCGACATTTTAAGTGCCACCTGTATTGTCACCGATTCGTCGACGGGAGCTTACTGAAGCATCGACTTGTGAGTCAAGGAGTAATGTACAAACATAAGATGGTTTGGAGGACAAATGTAGCAAGCGCCTTGACGTGGTATTGAAATATAATTAAAGGAAGTTGCCTTTTATTGAACTGTTGGATCGCGCTCAGAAAAACTTTAGAATGCCCTTCGTGTGTATCAATATGACCGAGGAAATTGGTGCATAACCAAATAATCGTTGTAAATAAACATTTGCATCAATCTTCAAAGTTGCACTCCAGATGCAAAAGCACGTGACGAGTGCAAGTCTCACTTTCACCAAACTGATAATTGCAAGTATTGACCTTGCAGCGTATAAAAGTCCGCAGGAAGTCCTCGTGAATATTGCTGATAAAACTGTCGCTTTTCATATGTGGCAATCGGTTTTAATATAATTTATTGAAATGCAAATGGCCATGAATTGAACAAAACAGACTGTATTGTCATTTGCCGTTTTTCCGTCCTCGGGTACCAGTTTGAAATCTCACTTGAAATAAGACGCATGTTTATATTTCCACGCATTTCCAATGTCCACCTGCATTGAAATGAGATTGGCGTTGCAGTGGACGTTGATGGCTTCCATCGATCTCGAGTGCATTTGTGGGATTTGTCACCCATCATTGCTCTTGTGAAATCGTCTCTGCCTTTTATTCGGTGACATCCGCCGTCTCGGAAACTGCTGCTGTTGCCACAGCAACCAAAGCTTGTTTCCTGGGCGACAGGCTGAAACGAAGAAGGGTTGTATGACTTGAATTATAGTTTGGGTAAAGGGAGGAGGGATGGAGTGGAGCATGTGTGACAGTATAGACGCATTTTCCTTGTCGCCTTCCTGGGCAACAAGATCCATTGATTGTTAGTAATGAAATCAAACGGAGTGACATTGTAATAACCTATTCTGCGTCACTGGTAGTCTATCGGAGTCATTTCGGTCTTGTCAAACTACCGACAAACCTTATGAACCCTGGAATTTTGACCTCTGTTAACTCATTGATCGTACTGCATATCAGTTTTCTCATGCTCCAGGAAGGATCATGTATATCTGTCTTTTCTTGGTCTGGCACTGCTCTGTCACTATCGAGTGCAAAGACAACGATGAGTTCAAAGGAAACTTGGATGTACTACTTGTTTGGAACGTTATCATTCCGTCGCGATAGCCGACGCAATCGATCCCGGCGAGTTTTACTCTGAACGTTCACAGTGTAAAACCCACCGGCCGATGATGATTTATCATTGGATATTTCGTCCTTGTCTTGTTTGAGGTTCGAATAAAATGCAAATGTGTTGCTTTGAATGGTCTCCAGTTGCTCGTTGCGTTACCTCTGTTGAATTGATAACGTTTAAAAATGTCCCGGATTGAAAAGCACACCACCAGCATCACACTAAGCTTGTTACCAATTTTTTTTTAGTGATTTTTAGTAACCATAATGCCAGTTACCCTTATTTAATTTTTTTTAGAGATTTTTAGTTACCGTACCGCCAGCAACACACTAAGCTTGTTACCAATTTGTTAGTGATTTTTAGTAACCATACCGCCAGTTACCCTTTACCTTTTAAAGAAAATTTTAGTTACCGTACCGCCAGCATCACACTAAGCTTGTTACCAAATTTTTAGTGATTTTAGGAACCATAATGCCAGTTACCCTTGAATTTTTTATATTTTTTTTTTGTTACTGTACCGCCAGCATCACACTAAGGTTGTTACCAGTTTTTTTGTGATTTTTAGTGACCATACTGCCAGTTACCCCTATTTTATTTATTTATTTTATAAATTTTAGATACTGTACCGCCAGCATCACACTAAGCTAGTTACCAAATTTTGAGTGATTTTTTAGTAACCATACTGCCAGTTACCCTTATTTTATTTATTTTATAAATTTTAGATACTGTACCGCCAGCATCACACTAAGCTAGTTACCAAATTTTTAGTGATTTTTTAGTAACCATACTGCCAGTTACCCTTATTTTATTTATTTTAGAAATTTTAGATACCGTACCGCCAGCATCACACTGTTACCAATTTTTTAGTGATTTTTAGTAACTATACTGCCAGTTACCCTTTTATTTTTTTAGAAGATTTTAGTTATGTACCGCCAGCATCACACTAAGCTTGATAACCAAATATTTAGTGATTTTTAGTAACTATACTGCCAGTTACCCCTATTTTATTTATTTTAGAAATATTAGTTACTGTACCGCCAGCATCACACTAAGCTTGATAACCAAATATTTAGTGATTTTTAGTAACCATACTGCCAGTTACCCCTATTTTATTTATTTATTTTAGAAATATTAGATACCGTACCGCCAGCATCACACTGTTACCAATTTTTTTTAGTGATTTTTAGTAACTATACTGCCAGTTACCCTTTTATTTTTTTTAGAAGATTTTAGTTACTGTACCGCCAGCTTCACACTAAGCTTGATAACCAAATATTTAGTGATTTTTAGTAACTACCTATTACCCCTATTCACACTAAGCCAGTTATCCCTATTTTATTTATTTTAGAAATATTAGATACTGTACTGCCAGCATCACACTAAGCTTGTTATCAAAATTTTAGTGATTTTTAGTAACTATACTGCCAGTTACCCTTTTATTTTTTTTAGAAGATTTTAGTTACTGTACCGCCAGCTTCACACTAAGCTTGATAACCAAATATTTAGTGATTTTTAGTAACTACCTATTACCCCTATTCACACTAAGCCAGTTACCCCTATTTTATTTATTTTAGAAATATTAGATACTGTACTGCCAGCATCACACTAAGCTTGTTATCAAAATTTTAGTGATTTTTAGTAACTATACTGCCAGTTACCCTTTTATTTTTTTTAGAAGATTTTAGTTACTGTACCGCCAGCTTCACACTAAGCTTGATAACCAAATATTTAGTGATTTTTAGTAACTATACTGCCAGTTACCCCTATTTTATTTATTTTAGAAATATTAGATACTGTACTGCCAGCATCACACTAAGCTTGTTATCAAAATTTTAGTGATTTTTAGGAACCATACTGCCAGTTACCCTTATTTTATTTATTTTTAGAAAATTTGTTACCATACTGCCAGTTACCCTTTTCTTTTTCTTTTTCGAAAATTTGTTACCATACCACCAGCATCACACTAAGTTTGTTCCCAATTGTTTTTTTATTCTTGCAAAGAGTGATATGAAGATGTTTGTATGATGAAAAGCAACACTT